>NC_034177.2:30196601-30536601 GCF_002021735.2 Oncorhynchus kisutch | reverse complement strand
GTCAAGGTTGAACCAGGGCCTTCTACTTTCACATGCCACAGCTCTTTGCCATGCTGTGCTCTAAGTTCAAAGTTGATTTCCATCCACACAAGCACAGAAATATGTGGGAGTACTGAGAAAGAAGCTTAGAATGGACTAAAGGTATGTTTGCAACACCTTTACCATTCCTTCTACTAATGAACAGACAAACTTTGACTCGCTTCCACTACGAATTGCAGTCCTCAAAGAGCTGATTAAATATGAGAAATACACATTTTCAATATCAATATCACACACTTCAAAAGCTGCCTATGTGAGACAGAAAAGTAATATATCATTCAAATCAATGTTGGCAAATGCACCTTTGAGTATGTTGCACTTCTTATTAATCTTTAAATGGGTTATTCAGTTGAGTGAGGTCTGGCTTAATAAAGCGAGACGAAACAAAAAACAGCAATGTTGACAACAAACAAAATACTAAATTGAAAAAGCACTCAAATGAATAAAACATCCAAGTGCTTCACATTCTTCCAGTAAAATCACTTGTATATATACACAGTCTAATATATACAATAACTGCTTATTAACAAGAAAGCACAATAACACTGTGGATTAGAGGTAGTAACAACAACACATACTATTTAGCAGTTATTTCTGTTGCTATATGGAGATGGGAGGGACAGAAGAGAGGTCAAGAGAGTGGAATGTGTTCCTGTCAATGTGGGATTGGAGTAGAGGGAGGGCAGTTCATACCAGGGTGAAGCTCTTGGGAGAAGCAGCCCATCTCTTCACCGTGGTTAGGGGCCACTCCTGAACCACGTCTTTAGTCTTCTCTTCTACCCGCATCACCGACTCCTTGGTTATCCCCAGTAACCGAGGGACCAGCTTATTCTTACTTTTCATCTTTTCCTAACAGACAAGACATAAGAAAATATTTCCATAGGTGTTAAACACCTACACAGATGACTCACTGGGGACATCTTTATTCAGAGAAATTAAAACCGCAGCAGAGCAGCACTGCGTGCCATAGATAGCACACATGCTCTGTTCTGTTTGTCTGTCCTGAGTCAGGAGCCCTAGTGGAGGAGGAGGGTTGATGGGGAGTGACCTTGCAGAGTTCAGGCTTGTTTAACCGGGGCTCCCTGCTGTTTTGCTGAACAGGCCATCCCCAGTCCCTCCTTCCCCAGGCCTCTGTTGCTAGGGGAGCCCTCAGCCTGGCTGTCAGTTCGTCAGGATGGAGCTTCCACCAGCAGCAGCACTCTGCCTGGCTCTAGTGCCCTCCTCCTCTCTACCCACACACCATCCATTATGCCTCACTTCAGAGCATAAGCCGACTGTTGGCTCCACTCCAGCAATGCACAATTAACGGTTAGGGGGACGGGGGAGTTGAAAAATACCTTTTCACGTCTCCAGGCAAATACTTTTATTGTCAGGTTCTAAAAGTAAAGCTCCTTGACAGGAACAAGGGAACCGCTTTAGAGCAACTTGTACAGACTCATTGTTATTCATCCAAGGTCAGATAACATTATGTTGATTATCATGGTAGCTATGTTTAGAGAACTATTCCAATTGTTCGTCTTTGCTTACTCAAAAAGTTGTTCACAGTGTATACAACTAAGGAAGTCAGATTTTGAAATCTTAATGGGTTTGACATGTTAGAGAAATTATCTTAAATCTGTAACCTTTTATTTCAGACATAGCAGGTGGGTGAGGTTTTGAAACATCTTCTGGTCTGGGACTCACAGCACAGGTGAACTGTCAGATAGCCAATAAAACCTGTAGTCCCACCATCACAGACAGGCTGAATTGCTTCAATATCATATTTAGGAGCCTTACAGTTATGAAAAGCTTGTTCTGGAAACACAGCTCGTTTAAGAGTGACACATAACAAATGAAAGGTTGCAATAAACTTCCAAATTGTGCATTACCTACAGTATATCTATGTTTTTGGCTGTGGTTGCTGTGTGAGAGAGTGCTGCAAAAATGAATTATTTATCATGCTCTTAAAACTCCCAACTCCCTCTCCTCATCTCTCTCTCTCACCCACTCTCTTTCACTCACATACACACAGCTCTCAAGGCTAATCTTCACCTTGCAGTCAGCTGTATTTACATTGTAAATCCTTCAGTTGACTTCCTGTTGGAGAACACAATCCTCTCTTCTTATGTCTTACCTTCACCAGGAAGAAGGAGACCCCATATGTCGGAAGGGACCTTGCTAGTTTCGCATACTTCACTTTAGACTCAATCTCGGTCATTTCTCCGCAGGTTTTGTGATCCTACGGGTCAGAGGGAAATAGGTGCAGCAATATAAACTTTTCAGAGACTTAAAATGTTCTGAATATTATTGATTTTAATTCACAGCTTTTTTTAAATTTCCCTTTGATAACATATAAATCCATACGCTTACAACATACCACAAATATTTTCTTCTCCGACCCTCTCTGCTTGATGTACTCTTTGGGTAGAAACTCCTTCAGGCTATGAGATAAATCACATTTTACAAATGTACACTCATGAGGCATTTCCCTTTCCAAAACATGCTTTCACACTTGAGGTCATTCTTACCTCAGCACCTACATTTTTCAAGTGTTAACATTATTGCATGCACTCAAATGGGTATCCCAAAGAGAAGGATTGCATCTAAACTAGGATGGGAGGATTGAGACAGAGTGTCTAAAAGAATAGTAGTGTTGGAAAGTACAGTATAGTGTTGTTAATGATATCTGATAAGAGGACTTACTCTAGGAATCCAGGCTTGTGTTTGTGTTCGACATGGGGTCCAAACTGGATCTGAGCCTGAATTCCAGCAAACTCACAGGCTTTATCAAACGAAACAGGGTGGGAGCCGTTCAGTATGTCATCTCTGGCCTAGAGGAGAGAAGGAGACAGAAGAGAGAAAAGAAAGAGTGTACTTTACACTGAGTTCAAGCTAGAGAGTAATGCAGCTTTTTCTGTCTTGAAAGTTGCTTCAGAGAAGAGTGCCTGCTAGGTGAAAAAATGTAAACCATCAGCAGGGATACAACATAAACACTTTACTTAGATGAATGGACTCAGAGGAGCCAAACAAGATTAGTTTGTAGCAATCCAAGACATTTGCTAACATATGAAATGGAACAGCCTCAACCATTGATCATTACAGTCAGTGGTGACATATTAACAGAAACAAAGACGTCAATAAACATGCACATTTCTCAGAATATTGCATCAACATAGCAGAAGGATCCACAATGTGTCATTAATAAACTGCTTTAAAAAATGAAAGAGCAACTTTCACTGAGTGGTTTTTAATTATTACAATATGAACAATTTATATACAAAACAATAAACAGGACATAGTGCAGGCCTAAATCAAGTCCAAATGAATACTTATTGCCAGGCCTCACTAATGCTTGATAGCAACCATGTAGCAACCTGTCCCCTGTCTGGCCACAACAGGAATGACTATTTCAATACACTTCCATCAAGGCTTCAGTTGGAATATACAGTTCCATTTTGCACCAATAATCTAAGGTATCTGTTATATTTAAATGTCCTGTCCATCAAAGCATGAGCATGTGGCCTGTGTTTCCTCATGGGGCGTGTCAGTTATGTCTTTCTGTGTGTGTGTGTGTGTGTGTGTGTGTGTGTGTGAGTGTGGCGCTCTCACTCACACGCTCTCAATTAAATTTAAGGACTTTATTGTTAACATTGCCAAAGCAAGTGACGTAGATAATAAACAAAAGTGAAATAAACAATAAAAATGAACAGTAAACATTACAATCACAAAAGTTCCAAAAGAATAAAGACACTTCAAATGTCATATTATGTCTATATACAGTGTTGTAACGATATGCGAATAGTTAAACAGGTTTGGGTTGTATTTACAATGGTGTTTGTTCTTCGCTGGTTGACCTTTTCTCGTGTCAACAAGTCACAAATCTTTCTGCTGTGATGGAACACAGATATCTCTCCCAGTAGATATGGGAGTTTATCAAAATTGGGTTTGTTTTCTAATTCTTTCTGGATCTGTGTAATCTGTGGGAAATATGTCTCTCTAAAATGGTCATACATTTGGCAGGAGGTTAGGAAGTGCAGATCAGTTTCCACCTCATTTTTCTCAATAGCAAGGCTATGCTCACAGTATGTACATAGTCTCTCTCTCTCTCTCTCTCTCTCTCTCGCAATGGCTCTTTCACTCACTGGCTCTCCCTGGCTCGCTCTCCGTGGCTCGCTCTCTCACGATCCATATGGGTGGAGCCATCTGTCCTCTAGCATTGAGCCAATGGCCACCATACCCCATATAAATGATGATTACATTTTGTTGCATAATAGTATTTTTTGGCAATGTGTCTTACATTTTTATTGACAGAGCATACATCATCATGCGCTGTGAATACAAACGTAAAACAAGCTGGGGTTTAGCTCCCCTTGAGGTTCTTGAGAGAGCAGCCAAGGAAGTGAGAGAAGGGAAGAAGCCCATTTGAGCAGCAGCAAGGGATGCATTTTTGTTTTACTGAATGACACTTACAAAAAAGAAAACGAACATGTACCTGTGTGAAAGAGTGGCTATGATAGAATATCAGAGGTACACAAGGTCTTATCTGATGACATGGAATTTGCTTAGCATAATATTAACAATCTTGCGGACCAGTTTCATGGGCTTAGTGGCCTCAAAGAGCATGGACTCTACAGTTCTTGACACAAACCGTGCGCCTGGCATCTACTACCATACCCCGTTCAAAGTCACTTAAATATTTTGTCTTGCCCATTCACCCTCTGAAGGGCACACTTATACAATCCATGTCTCAATTGTCTCAAGGCTTATAAATCCTTCTTTAACCTGTCTCCTCAATGTTTTACATCCTAACCAACTATGCTATTTTGTTAGTTTTTTGTACATAATGTTGCTGCTACCGTCTCTTATGACCCAAAAATAACTTCTGGCCATCAGAATACCGATTACTCACCACGAACTGCAAGAAGCTTTTTCCTTTAACGCGTCCGACGAGAAGGATATACTGCTTTCCCGGGAACAGGTCCAAATCCCCGTAATTTGCGTGAAGAAAAGACGAAGGAAAAGGGGGCGCAGGTTTGGCTGCCTTCTAAGAATGCGTAGGCGAGAGAGTAAACTCCCACTGCCATCTGTTATAATGGCTAACATGCAATCATTGGAAGATAACATTTATGACCTACAATTATCCAAACAATGGGACATTAAAAACAAATATCTTATGTTTCACTGAGTCGTGGCTGAACGACAACATGGATAACAGAGAAGAAGCTATGTCTGGTAAGACGAGGGGCGGGGGGTGTCTATTTGTCAATAACAGCTGTTGCGCGATGTCTAATATTAAAGAAGTCTTGAGGTATTGCTCACCTGAGGTAGAGAACCTTATGATAAGCTGTAGACCCCACTACCTACCAAGAGAGTTCTCATCTACATTATTCGTAGCAGTATATTTACCACCAAAGACCGATGCTGGCACTAAGACCGCACTCAACCAAATCTATTAGGCCATAAGAAAACAACAAAATGCTCATCCAGAAGTGGTGCTCCTAGTGGCCGGGGACTTTATTGCAGGCAAACAAAGAAATAGTTTAACCAAATTTTTACCAGCATGTCACATATGCAACCAGAGGAAACAAAGCTCTAGACCACCTTTACTCCACACCCAGAGATGCATACAAAGCTCCCCGCCGCCCTCCATTTGGCAAATCTGACCATAATTATATCCTCCTGATTCCTGTTTACAAGCAAAAACTAAAGCAGGAAGTACCAGTGACTCTCTCAATACGGAAGTGGTCAGATGACCTGGACGCTGCTACAGGACTGTTTTGCTAGCACAGACTGGAATATGTTCCGGGACCACCTCAGTCATCGGCTTCATCAATAAGTGCATCGGCGACTTCGTCCCCACAGTGACTGTACGCACACATCCCAAACAGAAGCCATGGAATACAGGCAACATCCACATCGAGCTAAAGGCTAGAGCTGAAGCTTTCAAGGAGCGGGACACTAATCCGGACACTTGTAAGAAATCCCGCTATGCCCTCAGACAATCCATCAAACAAGCAAAGTGTCAATACAGGATTAAGATTGAAACCTACTACACCGGCTCTGATGCTAGTCGGATGTGGCACGGCTTTTACGGACTACAAATCTATTACGGACTACAAAGGGAAACCCAGACGCGAGCTGCCCAGTGATGCGAGCCTACCAGATGAGCTAAATGCCTTTTATGCTCGCTTCGAGGCAAGCAACACTGAGCACCAGCTGTTCTGGATGACTGTGTGATAACGCTCTCGGTAGCCGATGTGAGCAAGACCTTAACAGGTCAACATTCACAAAGCAGTGGGGTCAGACGGATTACCAGGACGTGTACTCAAAGCATGCGCGGACCAACTGGTAAGTGTCTTCACTGACATTTTCAACCTCTCCCTGGCCGAGTCTGTAATACCAACATGTTTCAAGCAGACCACCATAGTGTTCTTTGGCACAGGAACTAAAGGTAACCTGCCTAAATGACTACCGACCCATAACACTCATGTCTGTAGCCATGAAGTGCTTTGAAAGGCTGGTCATGGCTCACATCAACAGCATCCTCACGGACACCCTGGACCCACTCCAATTTTCATACCACCACAACAGATCCACAGATGATGCAATCTCAATTGCACTCCACACTGCCCTTTCCCACCTGGACAAAAGGAATACCTACTGTATGTGAGAATGCTGTTCATTGACTACAGCTCAGCGTTCAACATCATAGTTTCCACAAAACTCATCACTAAGCTAAGGACCCTGGGACTAAACACCTCCCTCTGCAACTGGATCCTGGACTTTCTGATGGCCCACCCCCAGTTGCTAAAGGCTGGCAACAACACATCTACCACACTGATCCTCAACACTGGGGCCCCTCAGGGGTGTGTACTTAGTCCCTTCCTGTACTCCCTGTTCACCCATAACTGCGTGGCCAACACACAACTCCAACACCATCATTTAGCTTGCTGACGACACAACAGTGTTAGGCCTGATCACCGACAACGATGAGACAGCCTATAGGGAGGAGGTCAGAGAACTGGCAGTGTGGTGTCAGGACAACAACCTCTCCCTCAATGTGAGCAAGACAAAGGAGCTGATCGTGGACTACAGGAAAAGGTGTGCCGAACAGGCCCCAATTAATATCGACGGGGCTGTAGCAGAGCGGGTCGAGAGTTAAGTTCCTTAGTATCCACATCACCAACGAACTATCACGGCCCAAACACACCAAGACAGTTGTGAAGAGGGCACAACAAAACCACCAGACTTTACAATGACACCCCACTTCCCCATTTGTTTTGTACACTGCTGCTACTCGCTGTTTATTAGTCACTTCACCCCTACCTACATACACAAATTACCTCAACTAAGCTGTACACCCGCACACTAACTCGGTACCGGTACACCCTGTATATAGCCTCATTATTGTTATGTTATTCTGTTACTTTTTATTATTTTTCACTTTAGTTTATTTGGTAAATATTTTCTTAACTCTTTCTTGAACTGCACTGTTGGGTAAGGACTTGTCTAGACTTGTTGTACTCGGTGCATGTGACAAATAAAGTTTAATGTGATTTGATTTAAAATCAATAAGGGATCATAGTTTTCAGCTGAATTCATCTGATCAGGCTATGTCATGGAAGGAGCTGGTGTCTTTAATGTTTCATACACTCAGTGTGTATCTGAATGTAGGCATGCATTTGAGATATACAATATACCACACCCCCATTTCATTAACTAAACTTTGACCTACCAGCACCATCATCCACTGTCAAAGGACACCATCACCCACTTACCCTGTGTCTATTCTCAACTTACCCCATAACCGGTGTAAGTTGTGCCAAGACACCACTTTGTTTGGACCAGCTATGTTTTCGAAACTATTATGTTTATATAAATAGATTTTTTTCCAGGGGTACACAACATTCTGAAATATATGTAGATATCTTTGTTTGATAGAATACTATATTTCCCTTGAAGTAGTAATGCTGAATGCATAGCTCAACATACCTCACTCTCTGTTAGCATAATGCCAATCAGTCTACTACTCTACCCTAAAGAGTTCCACCATTAACCTGGGGGGAATATTACAGCAATGAACAAACGCTGACAATGAGATAATTGCCTAATTCATACCTCCGTAAATTGCCTGACTAACCAGATAATAACTCAATAGGAAAATCAATAACAAGGACCTCCATGCCACAGCAAAACACATGGATATTCTGTTTAGAACGTGTGTAGACTGGATTGGTTACACATATACTGCATTTAGATGAGACTCTACATACAATAACAATCAAGAAACTGAAGCTCTGATGAAAAGGGGGACAAAACTAGGCTTGGATGGTATAACGTACTTACCATATACCTCGTACTTTGAAGTACCGATGGTAGGATTTTCATTATGTCATCTCACAAAAAATGAAATGTTTGTTTACAAAAAGTACATGGAGCAAACGTGACGTGCCGATCCACTGTTGATCAGCACAAGAGGTGATCAAGATACACTTGAAAGTCACTACTAATGTCTGCCAGCTAAATGTCTTATAACTATAAAGTTAACTATCTTAGATGTGCTAAATACATTTTCTCTAGCTCAGGGCTCTACGCATTTGGTTTGCTAACTTGCAAGCTATAATGTTCGGTGGCTAGCTTAGAATATTTAAGCTTATTGGTTACAGCAGAGACACTCAATCCACCTCTGGATTAAATGTGAGTATTGCCAAGTGCTGAAATCCATACATTTGAATAAAAAGTTAAATCAAATAGAACCACCGACTGTTTTCTCATTGCTGTTGCTCTAAGTTGTGCCAATTGAATCTCAAGGAAACAGTCAGTGGTTGAATTTGATTAGCATTTTATTAAAAAGTATGGATTTGAGCAAAGAAAGGCACGCAACAACAGATGACAAATATAGGTACATGGTAAGGATTTAAAAATTGACTTTATTTTATTATCACTGCATAGCGACTCGAAGGAGTCAGAGGTTAATTTAAAAAACTATAATCTGTGTTCAACTAGGAGTTGAGGTACTTGGCAAGTGTGATTAAAGCCTTTTGAGATAGTTATTTGTTGGCATTCAATAGCACTTAGCTAGTGTCCACAATGGGAATTCCTTAGTACTTTGCTAGCATTTTTTAGCATAACAAACATTTCAATAATACATTGGAAAGATATGGTGCCACTCGTGTGCAGGAACAGTATGAAGATGTGGAAATGTGGATACCGCCCAACTCAACACAAAGGTTGTTGCTATGGCGCTGTATTTCCTGTAGTAGTGGAGTAGATAGATGTGTGAAAGGAGTGGATTGTCTGGTGTCTGGTTATGAATGCTGGGGCTGTAACTGCTGGAGAACCCCGCTGGGTGGAGGGGAGCGGATGAGATCATGGAAGCTGCACATCATTAATAAACATTGGGGCTCATCACTAAGAGGCTCTCCCTAAAGAATGCCAGGGATGATACTATAATCTACACTCACTAAATTAACCTACTAAGTCAGTCTCCTATGGTAATGGTTGCATGGTGAATGAGGACTATTCCATCATAGCAGAATAGAGACATTGACAAGAAGCATGTGTAGTACGGTCATGTTGCTTAGACGCATCTGAGAGCACTGCAGAGGGAGAAGTCTTGGAAGGAAGGAGTGAGAGAGTGGATGTGGGGCCTGGGGTGTGTTCCAGCCAGAGAATGCTCCCTCTCTTCTTGCTCTGTCAGGCCTTTTTAATATTGTGACAAACTAGAGTCACTGGAGTCTGAGGCAACGCCATGTGGGGGGGGGGGGACTCTGATCAGCATGTGTGAGTGTGTGTGTATGTATGTGTGTCTGCGTGGTTCTGTGTGTGTGACTGAGTGAAAACAAGAAAGGGAGGGGGAAGGCAGCAAGAGGAGCAAAAGGACGAATAGCTAGAGGAAGGAAATGTGTTTTTGTGAGAAAGAATACAGGCTTGTGTTTGTGAGAGAAGGGAATGCATGATGGAACACTGCAATGTATGCCAGAGTAAGCGGGTGTGGATGTGTCATAATTTTTATGGGATGGAGAGGGTGTGAGGAAAAAAACAGAGAGAGGGAAGGAGTCAGGGCAAGAGAGAGATATAAGAGTGAAGGGGAGGATAGGGAGAATGGAGTGTTAACTATAGATGTATTTATGGACTGTAGCTCGGATGCAGCATGTAAGACAAGGAGGGAGTTCACAATGGATGTACAGTACAGTATTTATGTAGGTGTCTGAGTGAGTGTGTGTGTGTGTGTGTGTGTGTGCGCACGCGTGCATGTGTATTTATGGTGGTATATATGTGTATACCGTATATATACACCGCCATAAAAAAGACAGACTACGGTTTGCAACTGCACATGGGGACAAAGATCATACTTTTTGGAGAAATGTCCTCTGGTCTGATGAAACAAAAATAGAACTGTTTGGCCATAATGACCATCGTAATGTTTGGAGGAAAAAGGGGGAGGCTTGCAAGCCGAAGAACACCATCCTAACCGTGAAGCACGGGGGTGGCAGCATCATGTTGTGGGGTGCTTTGCTGCAGGAGGGACTGGTGCACTTCACAAAATAGATGGCATTATGAGGAAGGAAAATTATGTGGATATATTGAAGCAACATCTCGAGACATCAGTCAGGAAGTTAAAGCTTGGTCACAAATGGGTCATCCAAATGGACAATGACCCCAAGCATACTTCCAAAGTTGTGGAAAAATGGCTTAAGGACAACAAAGTCAAGGTATTGGAGTGGCCATCACAAAGCCCTGACCTCAATCCTATAGAAATTTTGTGGGCAGAACTGAAAAAGTGTGTGCCAGAAAGGAGGCCTACAAACCTGACTCAGTAACACCAGCTCTGTCAGGAGGAATGGGCCAAAATGCACCCAACTTATTGTGGGAAGCTTGTGGAAGGCTACCCGAAACGTTTGACCCAAGTTAAAACATTTCAAGGCAATGCTACCAAATACTAAGTGAGTGTATGTAAACTTCTGACCCACTGGAAATGTGATGAAAGAAATAAAAGCTGAAATAAATAATTCTCTCTACTATCATTCTGACATTTCATATTCTTAAAATAAAGGGGTGATCCTAACAGTCTTAACACAGGGAATTTTCACTACGATTAAATGTCAGGAATGGTGAAAAACTGAGTTTAAATGTATTTGGCCAAGGTGTATGTAAACTTCTGACTTCAATAGTATATGTGTACAGTACTGTGCATAGAATGCTCCTCTGTGAGTCCAGGTGTCAGCGGGGAGCCCTCCTCTCAACCTCAAGGCAGGGGAAGCTAATGTGGATGTAGTGAGGTGTGCAGTGAGCAAAGCATGCCTGGTGTAGTGCAGGCTCAGCTGACTGACTGACCGACCGACCCCCCCCCCAGGGTACTCCCTGTGTCAGCAGCCCTCTTACTCCAACTCCATCCACACTCTGGTGTAGAACAACCCTGTAGTGTACAACCAGCCTTGCGAGGTTGACCCAATCCCCACAGCACAGCAACATAAGATAGCCTGTCTGTGATCCACATACACATACCCCTGTAAGCCAGGCCCAGCTCATCCTCTGAGAACTGCAGTACCATCAAAGCTGCATAAGCCAGCGAGCTTGTGATGCAACAGTACCAGGAAGGATGTAGGACAGAAAGCTGCATAGGAGCTAGAGCCCCATAGCCTTGGGCAGCAGATTCAGCTTTGTTTGTGCTGATGTCTGTTTTATTGACCGTAGGGCTACAGGAAGAGTCAGGGGAGGGAAGAGTAGAGCGGAATTGAGGAGGCTAGTTTATTACAGCTGTATTACTGTATGCCGGGCAGCAATGAGCATAGAGAGAGAGAGAGAGGGGGGTCTGACCTGTACATAGAGAAGGTTGAGCTGAACAGGGTCTCGTGAGTCCACATTCTGGTCGGAGTAGAAGAACTTGCGTCTGAGCAGCAGCATCTCACTCTCCTCCACCCCCTGCTCTCTGAACGTCCGGCTGTGGTCCAGCCAGTTCACTGACAACAGAAAAAAAACACATTCACGTACAGTACCAGTGAAATGTTTGGACACACCTACTCATTCAAGAGTTTTTCTTTATTGCTACTATTTTCTACATTGTAGAATAATGGTGAAGACATCAAAACTGTTAAATAACACATATGGAATCATGTAGTAACCACAAAAGTGTTAAACAAATCAAAATATATTTGAGATTCTTCAAAGTAGCCACCCTTTGCCTTGATGACAGCTTAGCACACTCTGGCATTCTCTCAACCAGCTTCACCTGGAATACTTTTCCAACAGTCTAAGGAGTTCCCACATTTGCCGAGTACTTATTGTCTGCTTTTCCTTCACCCTGTGGTCCAACACATCCCAAACCATCTCAATTGGGTTGAGGTCAGGTGATTGTGGAGGCCAAGTCATCTGATGCAGCACTCCATCACTCTCCTTTTTGGTCAAAAAGCCCTTACACCGCCTAGAGGTGTGTTGGGTAATTGTCCTGTTGAAAAACAAATGATAGTCCCACTAAGCGCAAACCAGATGGGATGGCATATTGCTGCAGAATGCTGTGGTAGCCATGCTGGTTAAGTGTGCCTTGAATTCTAAATAAATCACAGACAGTGTCACCAGCAAAGCACCCCGACAGCATCACTTCTCCTACATGGTTCACGGTGGGAACCACACATGCAGAGATCATCCGTTCACCTACTCTGCTTCTCATAAAGACACGGTGGTTGGAATCAAAAATCTCAAATTTGGACTCATCAGACCAAAGTACCGATGTCCACCGGTCTAATGTCCATTACTCATGTTTCTTGGCCCAAACAAGTCTCTTCTTCTTATTGGTGTCTTTCAGTAGTAGTTTCTTTGCAGCTATTCAACCATGAAGGCCTGATTCACAGTCTCCTCTGAACAGTTGATGGTGAGATGTGTCCGTTACTTGAACACTGCGAAGCATTTACTTGGGCTGCAATTTCTGAGGCTGGTAACTAATGACGCTGGGTCTTCTTTCCTGTGGCGGTCCTCATGAGAGTCAGCTTCATCATAGCACCTGATGGATTTTTGCGACTGCACTTGAAGAAATGTTAAAGTTCTTGAAATGTGACGTATTGACTGACCTTCATGTCTTAAAGTAATGATGGACTGTCATTTCTCTTCGCTTATTTGAGCTGTTCTTGCCATAATATGAACTTCGTCTTTTACCAAATAGGCCTATCTTCTGTATACCACCTCTACCTTGTCACAATACAACTGATTGGCTCAAACGCATTAAGAAGGAAATAAATTCCACAAATTAACTTTTAACAAGGCACTCCTGTTAATTCAAATGCATTCCAGGTGACAGCCTCATGAAGCTGGTTGAGAGAATCCAAAAAGTGTGCAAAGCTGTCATCAAGACAAAGGGTGGCTACTTGGAAAATCTCAAATATAAAACATATTTAGATTTGTTTAACAGTTATTTGGTTACTACATGATTCCATGTGTTATTTCATCATTTTGATGTCTTCACTATTATTCTATAATGTAGTAAATAGTAGCAATAAAGAAAAGCCCTTGAATGAGTAGGTGTGTCCAAACTTTTGACTGATATTGTACAGTATGTATACAGAGAAACATACACTTCTGCTACTGGGATTAGGCATGTTGACAGTCAAATAAAGCAGATGGGTCTAGACAAGCAGATTTAAATTACAGGGCAAAAATTAAAAACTAATAACCAAGTGAAGTTCGACTAAACACGAGGGCAGTAATTTGCATACTGTTCTGCTGAGAATAAGGAGACATTTTGAAGACTTTTCAAAATGTATTTTCAAAATACAATCTCTGTCCAGGGCCGTCAGAGTTTCGTAACATTCAGGGTTCAGTCCTGAAGACCAGGGGCTGAGGGGTTTAATGGTCTGAGGAAAAAAGTAGTATTTTCTCAAATAATTTCCTGCAATCCAACGTTAATTTTGCATGACTGACAATACAATAAAAAAATATATATACCACATAAAATGACAAGCTACTCTGATATTGACATCCTGAGATCAATAAAATTAAACGACCAATGTCTTAAATGTAACCAACAGCCAATGAAAAGAGTGGATTCACTGATCTTAAACCTACAATATGAGGAGGAAATTATAGTCCAGCAACTTTCCAGCGGCACTCACTTATATGTCTTCTGCAATTGCATTTGGAAATATTGCAAAAGACCTATTAGCTGCTGCCTGCTGTTCATTGACATCCACATTGACAGCCATAACTTGACATTGCTGGCAACAGCTGTTTAATATATTTGCGGCGCGGGCTGCCCAATGGCAGGATTCCCGACTGTAGGCATACAATATGCGCTTAAGTGACAAAACACAATATACAGGATTTTTTTTTTTTTTTTAAAGCTCTTGATCCTCTCTGGCTAAATGATGCTCTCTGGTGTAGTATTTTCAATGATTTCATTTATTTCTGTAGAGATAGGAGTAATTATATAATTTGGTAAATGTATTTACATTTATCTGCAACACTTCCGGCACCCTTTCCTGTGGTGCTAGGTTTTCTTCCATGCGCTGTGCTCTCCCCAAGGCCAAATAATCAACACTTCTTATTAATAATTCAATGGATTGTGGTCAGCAACCCCATATGAGGTTATTGTGTAGGTAGGCCTACTGTTACAATAATATTTAAAATAATGTATCAGCAAGTAGCCTAGCCTGCAATTACAAAATAATAAATACAGTAAGTCAAAGAATCCAACAGTGGTTACAGCTACAGTGCATTCGGAAAGTATTCAGACCCCTTCCCTGTTCACACATTCTGTTACGTTACAGCCTTATTCTAAAATTGATTACATTTACGTTTCTCATCAATCTACACATAATAACCCATAATGACAGTGAAAACCGGTTTGTAGAAATACCTTACTGACATAAATAATCAGACCCTTTGCTATGAGACTCAAAATTGAGCTCAGGTGCATCCTGTTTCAATTGATCATCCTTGAGATGTTTCTTCAATTTGTTTGGAGCCACCAGTGGTAAATTCAATTGATTGGACATGATTTGGAAACTATATCTGCAGCACTCCACCAACCAGGCATTTATGGTAGAGTGGCCCGACGGAAGCTACTGCTCAGTAAAAGTCACCTGACAGCCCACTTGGAGTTTGCCAAAAGACACCTAAAGGACTCAGACCATGAGAAAAAAAGATTATCGGGTCTGATGAAACCAAGATTGAACTCTTTGGCCCGAATACCAAGCGTCACGTCCGGAGAAAACCAGGCACCATTCCTATGGTGAAGCATGATTCTGGCAGCATCATGCTGTGGGCATATTTTTCAGCTGCAGGGACTGGGAGACTAGTCAGGATTGAGGGAAAGATGAACGGAGCAAAGTACAGAGAGATCCTTAATGCAAACCTGCTCCAGAGCGCGCAGGACCTCAGACTGGAGTGAAGGATCACCTTCCAACAGGATAATGACCCTAGGCACACAGCTAAGAAGTGCCTACACAGAAGTGGCTCAATAAAAAAAGCAATATTTTTTTAATATCCTAAAACATCAAATTAGGCCTTCCTAATTATACATTAGGCAATCACTGACAATTGTGAATGATAATTCTTCATGTTTTACAGGTGAAAAGTCCATGCTGCATGCATGCCAACCATTTGATCCAAATCAATTTAATGAGAAAATGCATTTCGACCTTCTTGAATGATGTAGGCTAAGTAGCCTAACTAATGTGTAATTTCATTTTAGAGCAGATGGTGTTAAACACAGCCACCTGTATTTTGTTTCAATCAAAGCATATGATGTGTGCTGCTGAGTTCTGTCCTCATGAGATAAAAAAAAAAAAATCTAAATCAAGCACAATCATCCTACTCTCATAAGAAACGATGTGGTGTTTTTGGTCTAACAGTATCTTAACTATCTACAGTGGGGCAAAAATGTATTTAGTCAGCCACCAATTGTGCAAGTTCTCCCACTTAAAAAGATGAGAGAGGCCTGTAATTTTCATCATAGGTACACTTCAACTATGACAGACAAAATTAGGGGAAAAAATCCATAAAATCACATTGTAAGATTTTTAATTAATTAATTTGCAAATTATGGTGGAAAATAAGTTTGGTCAATAACAAAAGTTTATCTCAATACTTTGTTATATACCCTTTGTTGGCAATGACAGAGGTCAAACGTTTTCTGTAAGTCTTCACAAGGTTTTCACACACTGTTGCTGGTATTTTGGCCCATTCCTCCATGCAGATCTCCACTAGAGCAGTGATGTTTTGGGGCTGTTGCTGGGCAACACGGACTTTCAACTCCCTCCATTTAAATGGATTTTATTTAGATTTCATGTAATGGACATACACAAAATAGTCCAAATTGGTCAAGTGAAATAAAAATCAAAAACACTTGTTTCAAATAATTCAAAAAAATAAAAAAACGGAAAAGTGGTGTGTGCATATGTATTCACCCCCTTTGCTAGGAAGCCCCTAAATAAGATCTGGTGCAACCAGATGTCACATAATTAGTTAAATAAAGTCCACCTGTGTGCAATCTAAGTGTCACATGATCTGTCACATGATCTCAGTATATACCTGTTCTGAAAGGCCCCAGAGTGTGCAACCCCACTAAGGGGCACCACCAAGCAAGCGGCACAATGAAGACCAAGGAGCTCTCCAAACAGGCCAGGGACAAAGTTGTGGAAAAATACAGATCAGGGTTGGGTTATAAAAAAATATCTGAAACTTTGAACATCCCACGGAGCACCATTAAATCCATTATAAAACAAATGTAAAGAATATGGCACCACAACACACCTGCCAAGAGAGGGCCGCCCACCAAAAAAACTCACAGACCAGGCAAGGAGGGCATTAATCAGAGAGGAAACAAAGATACCAAAGATAACCCTGAAGGAGCTGCAAAGCTCCACAGTGGACATTGGAGTATGTCCATAGGACCACTTTAAGCCGTACACTCCACAGAGCTGGGCTTTATGGAAGAGTGGACTGATAAAAGCCATTGCTTAAAGAAGAAAATAAGAAAACAAGTTTGGTGTTCGCCAAAGGGCATGTGGGAGACTCCCCAAACATTTGGAAGAACGTACTCTGGTCAGATGAGACAAAAATTGAGCTTTTTGACCATCAAGGTAAACTCTGTCTGGCGCAAACCTCTCATCACCACGAGAACACCATCCCCTATGTTTTACATAGGTAGGGACTGGGAAACTGGTCAGAATTGAAGGAATGATGGATGGCGCTAAATACAGGGAAATTCATGTGGGAAACCGGTTTCAATCTTCCAGAGATTTGAGACTGGGACAGAGGTTCACCTTCCAGCAGGACAACGACCCTAAGCATACTGTTAAAGCAACACTTGAGTGGTTTAAGGGGAAACATTTAAATGTCTTGGAATGGCCTAGTCAAAGCCCAGAACTCAATCCAATTGAGAATCTGTGGTATGACTTAAAGATTGCTGTACACCAGCAGAACCCATCCAACTTGAAGGAAATGGAGAAGTTTTGCCTTAAAGAATGGGCAAAAAGCCCAGTTGCTAGATGTGCCAAGCTTATAGAGACATACCCCAAGAGACTTGCAGCTGTAATTGCTGCAAAAGGTGGCTCTACAAAGTATTGACTTTGGGGAGGTGAATAGTTACGCATGCTCAAGTTCTCTGTTTTTTGTTCTTATTTCTTGTTTGTTTTGCATCTTCAAAGTGGTAGGCATGTTATGTAAATCCAATGATACAAACCCCCCAAAAATGTATTTTAATTCCAGGTTGTAAGGCAATAAAATAGGAAAAATGCCAAGGAGGGTGAATACTTTCACAAGCCACTGTATTACAGTAAGATGACTTCAGGAGTTTCATGTAATCACAGCTTGAACTAAGCGGCTCATTCAGTTGACCATAAAACATTTTTTACACCATCACAGCAGTACAAAAGATTCGGGGCTGACCCAAAATCAGTCGGGGCTAAAGCCCTGAAAGCCGGGTCCTGGTGACGTTCCTGTTTCTGTCACATTGTGGTAGAATAATTAAACATTGATACAGTACTATGACTTTGAATTTAGAGATAAAGCACATGTTAAAATGAGATACTGGACTTACATGTACTTATTAATGAGACATTGGTAGGGGCGTTGACAGGGAGCATGTACAGTGCCTTGCGAAAGTATTCGGCCCCCTTGAACTTTGCGACCTTTTGCCACATTTCAGGCTTCAAACATAAAGATATAAAACTGTATTTTTTTGTGAAGAATCAACAACAAGTGGGACACAATCATGAAGTGGAACGACATTTATTGGATATTTCAAACTTTTTTAACAAATCAAAAACTGAAAAATTGGGCGTGCAAAATTATTCAGCCCCTTTACTTTCAGTGCAGCAAACTGTCTCCAGAAGTTCAGTGAGGATCTCTGAATGATCCAATGTTGACCTAAATGACTAATGATGATAAATACAATCCACCTGTGTGTAATCAAGTCTCCGTATAAATGCACCTGCACTGTGATAGTCTCAGAGGTACGTTAAAAGCGCAGAGAGCATCATGAAGAACAAGGAACACACCAGGCAGGTCCGAGATACTGTTGTGAAGAAGTTTAAAGCCGGATTTGGATACAAAAAGATTTCCCAAGCTTTAAACATCCCAAGGAGCACTGTGCAAGCGATAATATTGAAATGGAAGGTGTATCAGACCACTGCAAATCTACCAAGACCTGGCCGTCCCTCTAAACTTTCAGCTCATACAAGGAGAAGACTGATCAGAGATGCAGCCAAGAGGCCCATGATCACTCTGGATGAACTGCAGAGATCTACAGCTGAGGTGGGAGACTCTGTCCATAGGACAACAATCAGTCGTATATTGCACAAATCTGGCCTTTATGGAAGAGTGGCAAGAAGAAAGCCATTTCTTAAAGATATCCATAAAAAGTGTTGTTTAAAGTTTGCCACAAGCCACCTGGGAGACACACCAAACATGTAGAAGAAGGTGCTCTGGTCAGATGAAATCAAAATGGAACTTTTTGGCAACAATGCAAAACGTTATGTTTGGCGTAAAAGCAACACAGCTCATCACCCTGAACACACCATCCCCACTGTCAAACATGGTGGTGGCAGCATCATGGTTTGGGCCTGCTTTTCTTCAGCAGGGACAGGGAAGATGGTTAAAATTGATGGGAAGATGGATGGAGCCAAATACAGGACCATTCTGGAAGAAAACCTGATGGAGTCTGCAAAAGACCTGAGACTGGGACGGAGATTTGTCTTCCAACAAGACAATGATCCAAAACATAAAGCAAAATCTACAATGGAATGGTTCAAAAATAAACATATCCAGGAGTTAGAATGGCCAAGTCAAAGTCCAGACCTGAATCCAATCGAGAATCTGTGGAAAGAACTGAAAACTGCTGTTCACAAATGCTCTCCATCCAACCTCACTGAGCTCGAGCTGTTTTGCAATGAGGAATGGGAAAAAATTTACCCCAAGCGACTTACAGCTGTAATCGCGGCAAAAGGTGGCGCTACAAAGTATTAACTTAAGGGGGCTGAATAATTTTGCACGCCCAATTTTTCAGTTTTTGATTTGTTAAAAAAGTTTGAAATATCCAATGAATGTTGTTCCACTTCATGATTGTGTCCCACTTGATGTTGATTCTTCACAAAGAAATACAGTTTTATATCTTTATGTTTGAAGCCTGAAATGTGGCAAAAGGTCGCAAAGTTCAAGGGGGCCGAATACTTTAGCAAGGCACTGTAATATTGGACAATTAACAACACATTTTGTGCTCTTATGGAAGTGCTCTTCAAACTCACAGTCATCGTCTGTGTGGAGCTTGGCTTTGAGCTTTTCCATCTTCCTCTCGTCTCGGAGCAGAGTCCTGTCCTTCTTCAGGGTGCCTGTCCCATGACCGTCCTCCTTCTTCTCCTCCAACCCCTCCTGGAGCAGGGAGTATTCCTCGTAGTTGGTGATTCCTGAAGAGGAGACACAGCCAGGAAACTCAGAGAGGAAGCCGTTTAGAACACAGAGCCAGCACGTTGAGCTGTGCCATATTATAGAAACCATCCCCTGCCTCCTACGTCCTCCCTCTCTACCTCCCTCTGCCCAGAAAAAACAGTGGGGGAAACTGGAGAGCAGCCAGAACACTAAAGTGGGAACTCAGAAGAGGAGAAGCCAAGCAGAAAGCTGTCTCTAAACAAACACCAGCCAATAAAGAGATCTACCAGACATCTCTCTTCTCCTCACCCAATTGAGTTTGGGCACAGGCAGCCCAGCATAACTGAAATATATGGCTTTGGAAAGAAACACCTCCATGAGAGGAGAGGACAGCACAGTCTATGGCTACACAATTACCACACATAATTTTAACAGAGGAGGAAAATATGTTTTACACCATCAGACATATCTATATAAAACCTGGACTATATCAGTACCATAGCTAATTCTTATGTTCTGAAAGCTAGGGGGCGTGCATCCATACTGTAGTGAGCTAAAAATAGGACCAGGTTTAATCATTTAAGGCTAGTGGATTGGTTGACTGGGTTTACATTGCAGTTGGAGAGAGTTTACCCACCTATTCTACTGCATATGGTAACAAGCAGCTCTCCCACAGTTTTAGAGTCATCCACCATGATAGTTTTAACTGCCCCGTCAAGCATCTTGATCTTCTGGGGCCTCTGTTTCTTCTTGTACTCCAATACATCCTGGGAAACAAGGGGAGAGGTGAATCAACCTTTGATGGAATGTGACATAAATCAAGAAGAGAACACCTAAACATCTGTATGTAAGTAGAACATCTAAGTCAGATCTACCACAGACTTCTCAACACCTCTTCAGATTTAAATAGAACTGAATGAGGTGTGATCCAGGGGTCTGATTGGGCTCTATGATTGGGCTCTATGATTGGGCTTTACCCCGTTCCGGAGCATGTAGTAATCCAGAGTCCTCCCAGACTCCAACCAGATTCCTTTTCTGGGATCATCATCAGAGAGAAACAGGCCGTAATCAGAGGCTGAAACAGAGACACAGAGAACTTACGTATATTAGAGTAGTAATGGGAACAGTTGCTTGATTGACTGTTTAAATAGTAGGAGTCAACTAAGAGTAGACATATAGCTGGCTGTCCAAATGAAAGATACTGTCTATTTTGACAAAACAATGTTTTGACTGCATCTCTTGTAATTACTGTTTTATGATGTAGAGGATGTCTCTTCTTCTTATCTCATTGACATTCATATGAATTATCCATATAATGACATTCAGTTGGGAAAGAAGGGTAATCATGCTGCCCATCAGACTCTCTAGCTGATATAAATCTGTTCTAAAGCCTAATGAGAGCTCACAGCTTAAAGAGCGTCTCCAGCCTGCCTAACTAACACCACAGAGAGCTCATCCAGCCTGCCTAACTAACACCACAGAGAGCTCATCCAGCCTGCCTAGCTAACACCACAGAGAGTTTATCCAGCCTGCCTAACTAACACCACAGAGAGCTTATCCAGCCTGCCTAACTAACACCACAGAGAGCTTATCCAGCCTGCTTGGCTAACACCAGAGAGCTTATCCAGCCTGCATAACTAACACCACAGAGAGCTTATCCAGCCTGCTTGGCTAACACCAGAGAGCTTATCCAGCCTGCCTAACTAACACCACAGAGAGCCTATCCAGCCTGCATAACTAACACCACAGAGAGCTTATCCAGCCTGCCTAACACACCACAGAGAGCTTATCCAGGCTGCCTAACTAACACCTCCGCAAGAGAGGAACACCACCCACAGACCCAGATTGAACCAGTCTCCTCAGAGTGAGCATAGACTGTAAGGCTTTGAAACAGTCTCTTGTCTTTCTGTAGTCAGAAAGCCATGCTGTGGGTGACATGGGTTTTTATCTCCTGTTTAAACAGTTTTGAACCGTTTGTATCCTTTCCATGCACTCTGAAACAGAATTGGAGATCAGAAACTTATGCCTTTTTTTACATTCATATTTTTTAGCAGACATGACTACAGTATTCAGTACAGAGTGACTTACACAAGTAATTATGTAGTTTTTGCAGTTACATTTTCTCTTAGTCTAACTGAGCCTTATGCAAGTGAAGATTTCTGACATTCAAAGAGGCCCCATTACCAGTAGTTCGCCCCATTTTGAGGTACCTCTCACCTTGGCCAGTCTGGGCTTCCGGAACCCTCTCCCTGATGATCCTGCAGGCATCATACACTGGAGTGGAGGGCTCAAACTGCATGGTCTTCACCACATTGCACTGACGGACACATATCTTGAGTGACAGGGCCACCATTTTCACTGGTGGTGTATTGGTGTCACCAACCTACACACCTGAAAAACACAAAAATATGTGTTTAGATATCTGTGGCTCAGGGAAATGTGAATAACATGACACTGGACATGTACACCAGAACAGCATACACAGGATATGGTCATAATTGTCCTCAGGTATATTGTAGAAGCGCTGCTTTGAATGAGTCTAATGCATCAGCTACTTTCCATCTCTCCTGATTTCTTACAAGGTTAAGAAGTAAGTAGAATTGTTTACTGGCAGTGTTTAGCATATTCTGAGCCGAGCCAAGGTGAGCAGGTTAACCTTTCAGCAGAAAGCAAACGTCTCTGTAGTCACCTACAATAATAGGACAGAAGATGCTACAGAGGAAATTACATTCAGGAGCAGCATCATTATCTGTGTTTACAAGTACAACCCCTTACAAGCAGACACCAGAGTCAAACCAGTGGGTGTTATGTCATCTGTTAAAAGGCAAACCAATTCCAATGCACTGCAGTTCCTATTCCTACTAAAGAGAAAACACACAGACAAAAGTTAACTCTAATGATACCATTTTATTTTTTTCTTTCTCTTAGCTGGGAGGGAAAACCATTTACAATGGATCTTTCCAACAGTTAAGCCTCTTTTTTTCAGAATTTAGTTCAGCAATTCTTTCCTCTACTCGGTGCACTGTCAAATCTGGATGACAAGACCATTTTCAGACAACCTTCAATTTTCCCCTTTATGGTAGAGGGAGTGCATATATCTTAGATATACTGTACAGGGGAATACTGTATTATGGATAATATGAGTTGACATTCACTATGTCCTTCTTGGGGACAAAGGTCGTATTTAAGCTGTTCTTGTGAAATCATCAAATTGACTCCATTTAGAGAAATATAGCCATGACAAAATGTTTTCCCATACAATCATTCTGTGAGCAATTTCAGAGAAAAAATTTATAATGATGTGGTTATGAATGAGGTCCCTTCTGACTAGCAGTGTTTCATAGTAGTGACTCTACCCTTCTCCTGCAGCCCACACAGAGCCTCTTCTCTCCAGATAGTCCCTTAGCACAAAGAGCCAGAGGTAATGGCTCTGCATGGGGCCTGCTCCATACAACCTGCCACAGGAGTACTGCTGCGCCTTTGTGGCTCAGATATGTGGTTAGTCTCTGTTAGAAAGGCCACATGAGGACCAGCTAGCTCAGGCAACACATACACAGGCATGTGCACACACATAGAGGATGGGTTATGCTACACACAGCCCTGATTCAGGGAACATTATAAGGGCAGTAGGGTGTAACATGGCCTTTACTGTGTGGTGATAATCAAAGTGTAAATATGTATTTTGAAAGCAGGAACTGCACAGTATATTCCGTTGCAACCTTGGAATAGAAACAATGTAGGAGGAGGAGCTGAAGACAACCAGAATCATTCAATGGAACTCAGCCGTTGCGTAAAGGATAGAACACCCGCTCCTTTCCATCAGGGTTTCGCTTTATATCCATCAATAATAGCTCAATGCTCCGCCATGTCGGCTTCAAATGCGATGAATGAAAAATTAGAACATTCCTGTTCTAGGCAGTAAGGATATATTTTATTCCAAATCAATGAAATTCTCAAGTGAAGGCCAGCAGTCACTCCAGAGAGAGAGCGCAAGAGATAGGGAGCATCCACATTATGAAACCCAAGGGGATAATCACTACTCTGGAGCGGAGCTAACAGTAGCAGTAGCAGCGTGAGAACCCATTTCTCACCGAGTTCCTCTCCTCTCTCTCTTCTGGCAAACACTCAACAGCAGCAGCAGGCTTCTCATTAGCTCAGCTTTCAGGCCGACACAGACCCATCACAGAGCAGAGACGACACAACACGGAGCAAGCAGATCGCTACCACAGATATATCAACACACAGAACGAATTGGTTTCTACTGTGTCCACCGAAACATTATGCTTCAAAGTGGACTTAAAATAGTATTTATTTCCAGACCCCTGTCCTCTCATATACCATTACCAGGGCTTTCTCTCATCTATCCAGAGGGCTTCCAGTATTAAGTTACTGGTAGGTTTGTTTACTACTCAAAACATTAGAGAAGAGCAGCTTGGAGGGCAGTGTAAACATGGACAATTAAATAAGAGCTGAAGTCAGAAGCCATCTGGAGGGGATTCATGTCTAATGATTTGTTGTAATAACAATAGCTGAGAGCAGAGCCCCCGACGACAGCCAGCCACTGTCTCCTACTCAGCCTGGATTAGTACAGCACCAGTCACAGAATCAGACAGTCAACAGTGAGCTGGATGGACATGTTGGACATGATCACGTCATTGGAGACAATGTGATCGCTGATCACTACGTTTTGTGGAATTGGGTCATCACCAACAAACCTCCATTGCCACAATGGATTTTTGGGGGGGGGGGGGGGAATAGGCCCAAGTAAACCATTTAAAATATTTTCTCATGCCCCATCAAAATAAAAGTCAGACAGTGTAGGCTACAACACAATCTGGAATTAGTTCTCCAGAATTCCAGAGGTACATGGGAAGCTAGCTGTGGCTATGACTTCCAGCTGTGTTTGGTCAAATCTTACGGCTGCTTGATGGCCTAATATAGCATCTTTAAAGTCAACAGTAAAACATATAGTAGTGATGAACCCTCTCAATGTGTTCAAACCAAAATAGACTGGGTGCATAATGCGGACAACACAATGTGCAGTGATTATAAACACACTAATAAAAATAAGCTGGTGAACATTCAAATACTAAGTAACAATGTATCTACATACAGTTGAAGTTCGAAAGTTAATATACACTTAGGTTGACGTCATTAAAACCACTCCAACCATTTCTTGTTAACAAACTATAGTTTTGGCAAGTCGGTAAGGACATCTACTTTGTGCATGACAAGTAATTTTTCCAACAATTCTTTACAGACAGATTATTTCACTTATAATTCATTTTATCACAATTCCAGTGGGTCAGAAGTTTACATACACTAAATTGACTGTGCCTTTTAAACAGCTTGGAAAATTCCAGAAAATGTCATGGCTTTAGAAGCTTCTGATAGGCTAATTAACATAATTTGAAACAATTGGGGGTGTACCTGTGGATGAATTTCAAGGCCTAACTTCAAACTAAGTGCCTCTTTGCTTGACATCATGGGAAAATCAAAATAAATCAGCCCAAAAATTGTAGACCTGCAAGTCTGGTTCATCCTTGGGAGCTATTTCCAAACTCCTGAAGGTACCACGTTCATCTGTACAAACAATAGTAAGCAAGTATAAACACCATGGGACCACGCAGCCGTCATACCGCTTAGCAAGGAGATGCATTCAGTCTCCTAGAGATGAACGTACTTTGGTGCAAAAAGTGCAAATCAATCCCAGAACAACAGCAAAGGACCTTGTGAAGATGCTGGAGGAAACAGGTACAAAAGTATCAGCAAAATGAGTCCTATATCAACATAACCTGAAAGGCCGCTCAGCAAAGAAGCTCCAAAACCGCCATGAAAAAGACTACGGTTTGCAACTGCACATGGGGACAAGGATCGTACTTTTTGGAAAAATGTCCTCTGGTCTGATGAAACAAAAATATAACTGTTTGGCCATAATGACCATCGTTGTGTTTGGAGGAAAAAGGGGGAGGCTTGCAAGCCAAAAAACACCATCCCAACTGTGAAGCACAGGGGTGCCAGTATCATGTTGTTGGGGTTCTTTGCTGCAGGAGGGACTGGTGCACTACACAAAATAGATGGCATCATGAGGGGGGAAGATGATGTGGATGGAAATTATGTGGATATATTGAAGCAACATCTCAAGACATCAGTCAGGAAGTTAAAGCTTGGTCGCAAACGGGTCTTCCAAAATGGACAATGACCCCAAGCATACTTCCAAAGTTGTGGAAAAATGGCTTAAGGACAACAAAGTCAAGGTATTGGAGTGGCCATCACAAAGCCCTGACCTCAATCCCATAGAAAATTAGTGGGAAGAACTGAAAAAGCTTGTGCGAGCAAGAAGGCCTACAAACCTGACTCAGTTACACCAGATCTGTCAGGAGGAATGGGCCATTTCACATTCTTAAAATAAAGTGGTGATCCTAACTGACCTAAAACAGGGAATTGTCACTAGGATTAAATGTCAGGAATTGTGAAAAACTGAGTTTAAATGTATTTGGCTAAAGTGTATGTAAACTTCCAACTTCAACTGTACACATTCATTAATCCCACAAGCATATGAAACCTAAATAACCTCCTGACCTATATTATTACAAGTGGCTTAATAAAAGATGAAGGTTTACAAACAAATGAGGTCAGGCAGTAATAGAAAACAAAAATGATACCACACCTATACTCTTGCAACACCAGAATCAAAATGATGTATTCTTGCAACACCCTTGTTAGGCTACATAGATTTTTTTTAAACACCCACCCCTATTAGCTTATGTACTAAGTGAATTTCAAGGTCATGGCAAAGAAAGGACTAACATAAATCTTAATGGGCTACCAAAACATAGATAATGATCATGCCATTTCTCAAAAATGCTAGTCCTCTATTAGCAAATAGGGGCGGCAGGGTAGCCTAGTGGTTAGAGCGTTGGACTAGTAACCGGAAGGTTGCAAGTTCAAACCCCCGAGCTGACAAGGTACAAATCTGTCGTTCTGCCCCTAAACAGGCAGTTAACCCACTGTTCCTAGGCCGTCATTGAAAATAAGAATATGTTCTTAACTGACTTGCCTAGTTAAATAAAGGTTAAAAAAATAAAAATAAAAATAAGAGGAAAACATGCGGGTTGAAGCTAAAAATGCATTAGTCTGGCTTTACTAATAGAATCAACCCTCTCATGCAGCAGCACTAGCTGTAAATAGTAGAAGCAAAGCCCTATAATGATCAAAGGTGGATTAGCATACCAGCTCCCTATCCCAGCCTAGTCAGGGTGAGGAGATTTTAACAAGCTCTAATAAGATTTAAAACAACCTCAGACCTATAACTGATTCCCTTGTCTAAGAGCATGCAAAAACCTAAGCTGTACATGAATTCATTGGATAGTCTTGCTGAAAGCAAAGCACAGCTCTTGACTTCTTACATACTCTTATTATTATGATATAATTTATACTTTTGTACTAAAACAATATTTAAATGAGCTCCCAATGCATTACAATGGCAATAAAAGGCCCATAGAATTATGTACATTGGGACATTTTTTTTGTTGTTGTTAAAAATCAATTCTGCCATGCATCTCCTCCTACACCATTTAAGCTATCAACACCAAAACAACATTGAGGTGTTCAGGCTTTTTGATACCATTTATACTTTTGTAACTACAGTATAACCCTTTTAAATGTGCATAAATTAACATGGTTTGAATGAGAATCATAGACATTCAGTGGTAACTATTCAAAATGCTCCTGCTCCTTGGCAAATTAAGGCTAACCTAACTTCATGTTCTTAAAACCTTGTATCAACTATATACATTTGCATAAATTACAATAAAATAACTCTAACAGTAACTCTTTAACCATTCAAACTAGAGACACCAAAGCAACTTTCATGCTCAGGCTATCCTAAACTTCAAATTATGTAGAAGTTTGATGAACTATAACTATATAAATCTGCATATATTAGAATAACATAACTCACCAACAGTAACTCTTGAAACCAACTTCACATGTTCAAGCTATCCTATCCAATCAATCAAGTCCATTTAGCTATTTTTTCTACTATAACCAGTCACTACCATTACTACTGCAGTCACTTCCACTACTGTAACTTATTTCAAAACCATAAATGCTTTTAAAAAGTTAGCAAGCAGACACATTTTCTTCAGTAAATGTACTTCTTTAGTTATGATTGTTAATTAAACAAAACATATGTAGGGTCTTAATTAGAACTATATTGTCACAGCAAAATAATCCTGCAGCAACAGGATTTGAACGTTTAGTCCATAATGTTGCTTGATCGGTGGTTGGGCTACTAGCTGGCCAAACGTAGGCTACATGAAAAGTGCAAAATTACCACATGTTAGTGTGGGTTTTCAGTGAATATATGTAAATCACAAAGCTCATCTGCAAATTCTTAGCAACAAAAGACTGATCAAATTAAGATCCTACATCTGTAAGTGACTGGCATGAGGAAGTAGGGCGAGAATAAATCCATCATCAGCATTTTTCTGAGAAGGTGGGAGAGAGAAGGATGAAAGGTGTCATATGCTGATGAATGCAATCTTTCCTTGGGTTCCTTTCTCTCATCTTTATACCCTCCACTTGTGCTCCACATTCATCCCCCCTTTCAAACCCTGTCTGATTAAAAGACAGGTCAATCTGCTGCAGGCCTGGGGCATGTCTCCTGGGGTCACCTCTAGTGTGTGCGTTCCAGGCCTCCCCCACCCCTACTGTGTGCCTAGAGGTGACCCCAGGCAACATGCCCCGGGCCTGCCTGCTTGCCTGCCTGCCACACACACACACACACACACACATACACAAACACACACACGTATGTGAAGTGATGCTTAAGGGGAACTTTAAAGGAGATTGTGTACACATCAACAGAATATATATTGTTGGCCAACTGGTAAAAACATGACAAGGATAGGGAGGATATCCCACTTTAGAATATCCTTCATGTTCTGGTCTATACCATTACACTTATGAGGTTTGAACAACATGGGGCTAATAACCCTCTGGGAGTTGCAGTCACATCCACTAAAGATGACCTGATATATTCCATCCAGATATCATTCATTCCAAATCATATAAACACTAGCTCTCAATAGCAAATAACATTCAAGCCCCATGACTACAATACAACCTACCACAAACATTAGCACTTTACTAAGGCAGAAAGTCAAGGTCAGGACTGTTAATTTAATCTGATTTCAAGGCCACTAAGCCGCATGTGCTATTTCTGAATTTAATGACATTCGAGTGTAACGTGTCTTAATTGGAAAAGAGTAAATCAGAGGTTTGAAGAACAGCTTGCTAGCAGAGAGGCATTAATCAGCCATCATAAATACATCCTCAGTTAAGAGCCAGGCGTGATTTATCCACAGAACATGCAGCAGCAAATGATGACCCATCTCTTTAACTACCCAGGGTTGTGAATACCAAACGAGACAGGAGATACATCACTCTGTCAGATTCATCATCACACTTATCATACATCTACAGTACATGTTTCACATAAATATCACATCTATAGCACAGCCAGTGAGATGGTTAACTAACCTTAATCATAAAAAACTGCACTTTTTGTATGAGTAGGATTTCCAGGCTCCTGTGAGCAGATGTAAAGTAGAGTAAACATCCTGTAATTAGACAACGTAATTATTTGTTCCTCTAATGTGCATTAAATACAAACCTGCTGTATATACAACTAAAAAAAGGAACCTGCCAGTATGAATTTCGTTGGACGGTGTATACCATGTGTAGCCTGTACAAACGACTAATACAACTTTAAACATGGCTCACACACAAGCAATGACAATCTACACATCACCTTCCTATTCTTTACATATCAAGATGTCCTTGTTACACCCACTTCTGTTCTCGGAAAACAGCCATAGTTTGGCCTATTTATGGGCTGAACTAAATACAACCACCATGATTAATCATCAATCTGAGGCCTTCACTCTAACTCTCCGCTCTTCTAATACAAAGGCATCTTCAGACTGGCCTTGTGCCCATGAACAATGAACAGTGCAATAACAATAATAATAATTTTGGGAGTGCTTATATTTGTCCTGTTTAACTCTTGTACAAGTGTTCATTGTTCCAAGTGTGTAATGGAAATGTGTTTCTTGCATATCCCAACTCCCGAGACACCTGCAGGGAGTGGGGTTACAGCCAGGGTCACCATTGTCCAGTGCCCCAGGGCAATTGGGGTTAAGTACCTTGCTCAAGGGCAGTGACATGTTTCACCTTGTCTGCTCTGGGATTCGAACCAGCGACCTTTCGATTACTGGCCCAACCCACTAACCTCGCGGGTAACTACTGCCTCCATGTTTGGCCTTCTCTACAGACAATGCATTGCACATCATTTTACTCAGTACTGGGATATTTTAAGGTTATCAGGAGAGGCTTTGAAAGAACTGTCATACTTTGTGTCACAGTATGGAATAAAAGTCCCTAAGTAGGAGTGTTCTTGGTTGTGAATGTCGATTGTACTATAAACTAAGGCAAACGGTTCAGCACTTGCGACGTTAAGCCACCAGCAAATTCACTATATGACCCCTGCATATAAGTAGTATGTCTCAAACAGTAACGAGGAGCAGGCTGTTGTGTCTTCACTGATGCTGGCTCAGAGAGGATATAGGCTTTCCTCTAATGTCATTTGAAGATACAGATGCTGACAGAAATTGTAAATCTTACCCTTGTCGCAGGGGCAGGGAGAAAACAGCTCCTTTTACTCTAGCTAAAAATACCCAGAAAAGTAGAACGTCCTCCAGCACTGCTTCACAGGGATCCAAATAGACTCCCGTCTCCCTAAGCATTTAAGAGGAAACCACTCTGCCATTTAGTAGAGCTAATATGATGGTTTCCCTCTACAAGAACCTCCACTTATACTTAAATTGAGCCAAAAATCTTTATTCCTAAGTCATGAGGATAATTACTTTAAATTAAGCTAATGTAAAACACAGAGGGTTTTGTAAGTATTGAGTAAAACAAAGTGTAAATCCTCTACAATCATTATGTAAGTGGTTCTAAAATGATACTTGCTCCACTTAAGACTACTTTCAAAAAAGGAGCACAGCTTATTCTTTTACATTTCTCCAACTATAGTGCCTTCAGAAAGTATTCATACCCCGTGACTTATTCCACATTTTGTTGAGTTACATACTAAATTTGTAATGGACACAATACATTGTTTTCTCTCACCCATCTACATGTTATACCCCATAATGAAAAACTGAAAACATGTTTTTAGACATTGTAGGAAATGTATAGAAATGTATCAAAAACATAAACGTATTTGTCGGTCCCATGTTTCATGAGCTGAAATAACAGATCCCAGAAATGTTCCATACCTACAAGAAGCTTTTTTTCTCTCAAATGTTGTGCACAAATTTGTTTACATCCCCATTGATGAGCATTTCTCCTTTGTCAAGATAATCAATCCATCCACCTGACAGGTGTGACATATCAAGAAGCTGATTAAACAGCATGATCATTACACAGGTGCACCGTGTGCTGAGGACAATAAAAGGCCACTCTAAAATGTGCAGTTTTGTCACACAACACAATGCCACAGCTGTCTCAAGTTGAGGGAGCATGCAATAGGCACGCTGACTGCAGGAATGTCCACCAGAGCTGTTGCCAGAGAATTGAACGGTAATTTTACCATAAGCCACCTCAAACATAATTTCAGAGAATTTGGCAGTACGTTCAACAGGCCTCACAACCGCAGACCATGTGTATGGCATTGTGTGGGCGAAAGGTTTGCTGATGTCAATGTTGTGAACAGAGATTCCCATGGTGGTGGGGTTAAGGTATGGGCATGCATAAGCTATGGACAATGAATACAATTGCATTTTATCGATGGCAATTTGAATGCACAGAGATACCGTGAAAAGATCCTAAAGGCCCATTGTCATGCCATTCATCCGCCGCCATCACCTCCAGTGCCTGTGCCCAAGAACACTAAGGCAACCTGCCTAAATGACTATTGACCCGTAGCACTTACATCTGTAGCCATGAAATGCTTAGAAAGACTGGTCATGGCTCACATCAACAGCATCCTCACGGACATCAACACCATTATCTCAGAAACACTAGACCCACTCCAATTTGCATACCGCCACAACAGATCCACAGATGATGCAATCTCTATTGCACGCCACACTGCCCTTTCACACCTGGACAAAAGGAACACCTATGTGAGAATGCTATTCATTGACTACAGCTCAGCGTTCAACACCATAGTGCCCTCAAAGCTCATCACTAAGCTAAGGACCCTGGGACTAAACACCTCCCTCTGCAACTGGATCCTGGACTTTCTGACGGGCCGCCCCCAGGTGTTAAGGGTAGGTAACAACCCATCCACCACGCTGATCCTCAACAAGGGGGACCCTCAGGGGTGCGTGCTTAGTCCCCTCATGTACTCCCTGTTCATTCATGACTGCACTGCCAGGCACAACACCATCATTAAGTTAGCTGATGACACAACAATGGTAGGCCTGATCACCGACAATGATGAGACAGCCTATAGGGATGGGGTCAGAGACCTGACCGTGTGGTGAAAGGACAACAACCTCTCCCTCAACGTGATCAAGACAAAGGAGATGATTGTGGACTACAGGAAAAGGAGGACAGAGCATGCCCCCATTCTCATCAACGGGGCTGTAGTGGAGCAGGTTGAGAGCTTCAAGTTCCTTGGCGTCCACATTACCAACAAACTAACATGGTCCAAGCACACCAAGACAGTCGTGAGGAGGGCACGACAAAACCTATTCCCCCTCAGAAGACTGAAAAGATTTGGCATGGGTCCTCAGATCCTCAAAAGGTTTTATAGCTGCACCATCGGGAACATCCTGACGGATTGCATCACTGCCTGGTATGGCAACTGCTCGGCCTCCGACTGCAAGGCACTACAGAGGGTAGTGCGTACGGCCCATTACATCACCAGTGCCAAGTGTCCTGCCATCCAGGATCTCTGTACCAGGCGGTGTCAGAGAAAGGCCCTAAAAATTGTCATATCACCCTAGTCATATACTATTCTCTCTGCTACCGCACAGCAAGTGGTACCGGAGCGCCAAGTCTAGGTCCAAGAGGCTTCTAAACAGGTAGAAATAGGAGGAAGGGAAGCGCTACTAAAGGTAGACAATAGTACATTTTGGTAGACAGAATGTGCTCTTTGGCAAAAGGGAGTCCCTGACGAAGGCCATGCAGCCATAACGCGTCGGATTTTAAAAACCTTTTTCCCCATTGAACATGCCATACAAATAAAGGCATTTGAATGAATTATATGAAGAGTGCCTTGGTTTTTGAGGCTTCTAAACAGCTTTTACCTCCAAGCCATGAGACTCCTGAACAGCTAATCAAATGGCATTGCCCCCCCCCCCCTTCTACGCTGCTGCTACTCTCTGTTATTATCTATGCATAGTCACTTAAATAGCTCTACCTACATGTACATATTATCTCGACACCGCTGCCCCCACACATTGACTCTGTACCAGTACCCCCTGTATATAGCCCATCTATTGTTATTTACTGCTGCTCTTTAATTATTTGTTATTCTTATCTCTTACTTTTCTTTTGTATTTTCTTAAAACTGCATTGATGGATAAGGGCTTGTAAGTAAGCATTTCACTGTATTTGGCTCATGTGACAAATACAATTGGATTTGATTTAATTTAATGTACGGCCCCATGTCGCAAGGATCTGTACACAATTTCTGGAAGCTGAAAAACCCAATGAGCAGGTTTGGGATGCTCTGGATCAACCTGTACAGCAGCATGTTCCAGTTCCCGTCAATATCCAGCAACTTCGCACAGCCATTGAAAGAGTGGGACAACTTTCCACAGGCAATAGCCTGATCAACTATGTCAAGGAGATATGTTGTGCTGCATGGTCACACCATATACTGACTGGTTTTCTGATCCCGAACCCTATCTTTAAAAAATATATATACATGTGTTGGTCACATAAATATATCTGTATTCCTAGTCATGTGAAATCCATAGATTGGGGCCTAACCACCCTGCATACCACTGCTGGCTTGCTTCTGAAGCTAAGCAGGGTTGGTCCTGGTCAGTCCCTGGATGGGAAACCAGATGCTGCTGGAAGTGGTGTTGGAGGGCCAGTAGGAGGCACTCTTTCCTCTGGTCTAAAAAAATAATAATATCCCAATGCCCCAGGGCAGTGATTGGGGACAATGCCCTGTGTAGGGTGCTGTCTTTCGGTTGGGACGTTAAACAGGTGTCCTGACTCTCTAAGGTCATTATGATCCCATGGAACTTATCGTAAGAGTAGGGGTGTTAACCCCGGTGTCCTGGCAAAACATTCCCAATCTGGCCCTCAAACCATCATGGTCACCTAATAATCCCCAGTTTACAATTGGCTCATTCATCCCCCTCCACTCCCCTGTAAGTATTCCCCAGGTCGTTGCTGCAAATGAGAACGTGTTCTCAGTCAACTTACCTGGTAAAATAACAGATAAATAAAAAAATAAAAAGTTTAATTACATTGACTAAATGTCCTTATATGAACTGAAACTTAGTAAAATCTTAGAAATTGTTGCATGTTGGTTTATATTTTTATTCAGTATAGAAATCTCATTTATTCGCACCTCTGAGTCAATACATGTTATTGTATTGAAAATATGAAGAGTGGTACTCAGTGATGAGTTATGTTGGATTTTCCTCAAACATAATGCTTTGTATTCATGATTTAATTTCTTTGCCACATTCTTTGCAATTTTACTTTAGTGCCTTATTGCAAACAGGATGCATGTTTTGGAATATGTTTTATTTTGTACAGGCTTTTTTCTTTTCACTGTCATTTAGATTAGTATTGTGGAGTAACCACAATGTTGTTGATCCATCCTCAATGTTCTCCCATCACATCCATTAGACTCTAACCATTTTAAACGCACCATTGGCTTCATGGTGAAAACACTGAGCAGTTTCCTTCCTCTCTGGCAACTGAGTTAAGAAAGACACCTGTTTCTCTGTATTGACCATCCAAAGTGTAATTAATAACTTCACCATGCTCAAAGGGATACTCAACGTCTACCAATAGGTGCCCTTCTTTGCGAGGCATTGGAAAACCTCCCTGGTCAACATACAATCATTGGATAACAAAATAGACAAACTACGATCACGAATATCCAACCAACAGGACATTAAAAACTGTAATATCTTATGTTTCACCGAGTCGTGGCTGAACAATGACATGGATAAAATACAGCTGGTGGGTTTTAAGCTGCATCGGCAAGATAGAGCAGCTGCCTCCGGAAAGACAAGGGGTGGCGGTCTGTGTATATTTGTAAACAACAGCTGGGGCACGAAATCTAATATTAAGTCTCGAGGTTTTGATTGCCTGAGATAGAGTATCTCATGAAGCTGAAGACCACACTATTTACCAAGAGAGTTTTCATCAATATTGTTCGTAGCTGTCTATTTACCACCACACACCGATGCTGGCACTAAGACCGCACTCAATGAGCTGTGGAAGGCCATAAGCAAACAGGAAAACGCTCATCCAGAGGCGGCGCTCTTAGTTGCCGGGGACTTTAATGCAGGGGAACTCAAATCCATTTTATCTCATTTCTACCAGCATTTAAGATGTGCAACCAGAGAAAAAAATAAAGACTATCTAGACCAACTTTACTAGACACACACAGAGACGCGTATAAAGCTCTCCCTCACCCTCCATTTGGCAAATCTGACCATATTTCTATCCTCCTGATTCCTGCTTACAAACAAAAACTAAAGCAGGAAGCACCAGTAACTCGGTCAATAAAGAAGTGGTCAGATGACACAGATGCTAAGCTACAGGACTGTTTGCTAGCACAGACTGGAATATGTTACAGGATTCTTCCAATGGCATTGAGGAGTACACCGCATCTTTCACTGTCTTCATCAATAAGTGCGTTGATGACGCCGTCCCCACAGTGACTATACGTACATACCCCAACCAGAAGCTATGGCATACAGGCAACATCCGCACTGAGCGATTATGTGACTTGTTAAGCACATTTTCACTCCTGAACTTATTTAGGCTTGCCATAACAAAGGGGCTGAATAGTTATTGACTCAAGACATTTCAGCTTTTCATTAATTTGTTAACATTTAAATTAAACTATTTCAATTCAATATTATAGATCATTGACTATAGGCCAGTGACACAAAATCTAAATTAAATACATTTTAAATTCAGGCTGTAACAACAAAATATGGAAAAAGTCAAGGGGTGTGAATCCTATCTGAAGGCACTGTAATTGCAGAACATTCAAAGAAAGTATAATATACTATGTACTGTTAAAATAATTCTAGAGGGAATAGATCAGGCACTTACAGGATACAGTATACTATAATAAAGCCTTGCTGGGCTCACTGTTAGACATGAAGAACCAGCATGTGACTTGGCCAAGTTAGGAGGAGCTACTAGAGGACAAGAGACTAGAGCAGAGCACCGAACAGCTGCAGTCAGTCAGTCACTGGACTGTACACCAAGGATGGTGGATAATTTAAAATGTGCCACTCAGGTCATCCCCCCCCAAAAATGCTCAGTTCTGGTCTTCTTAATGAGGTTGCTCTCCAAAAGGCACCAATGCATTAGCAGCTGGGTCTGGTCTGCTTAATTCATTGACTGTATATGACCCAGAGAAAATTAGGGTGACGCTTCTTCCGTCTCTGTGTCCAGCCACACATTGTTGCCATGGCCTCCAAAACTGATTGGATTCCCTGGCTCCACCCATCAAGACTGTGGGAGGGTACGTTTGGATTCCTCTCTTCAAGCCTGAGTGGTCCCTCTGGTCATAAGAGGGTAGAGAAAGAGATGTTTTCAGAGCCCCTTAACTGGCTTTTCCCTAAGGAGCATTATAGTACGGAATCGATTTTTCTTGATATACCATCTGGGATCTTGGATCCTTCGTAAATTTCTTCTACAAACCTGAAGTTGGTTTTATGTGTAAGTTCTGACATAGTGAGTATGAGTGAGAGTCAGGAGTTCAGCTTGCATCTGCCACGCTATCTTGCCTTGCTACTCAGCCCACTCAGCATAGCATGGGGTCATAGTCTCTCACAGTCACACACAAACTAACACATTTCACAGATTACAACCCATTCAAAAGCTGACAACACTGGTATACCGTACATATGTAGCAGGTGAATAACACCATTTGTGAGGGGGTGATAAAGGATGTGGATGTATAGGTGTCTGACAGCTGGCAGTATTAGTCAGAGTCCGTGGTACAGTAGGACTGACACAAATCATCCCCCCTCAACTAGGGCTGGGTGGTAATCCATATTTGACTATCTACCAGTATTGATGCATGGACCAGTTAGATTTTTACCTTACATAACAGTATTTCAATGTTTGGTTTGTTAAATATAATACACATCAAATAGCAGAGATGAAAGTTGATTATGGCAATCATGTGTTCTTACCGGCAGTAAGATACTGCTTATTTGCGCACATGTAGTTTTTTTAAAATGAATAGTGCCTATGATGCAGCGCTGGCGCTGAAGGTGCACACATGAAAGTAAGCATGCATGGGGCAGATACGGTGCTGTACAGTATCTGCCCGCTGTTGGCTAGAGCGCACGTATAGCCTACACAATAAGACAATTATGGACAAAAGATCAAAAGTATTTGTTAAAACGGCAAACAAGTATCGATTCCCTTCAAACATTTAGAAATGGTATGCTCTTTCACCTAGCAAGTTATGCATTTACAATATCAATTTTTTGCTTTCCTATTGTACTAGCTATTGCTGGTTTGACTCAGAAAATGTATTAAAATCTTTTGTATTATTTTTTTTATTTTTAGAAAGGAAAGTATTGATGATCATGTCACCAGAATAAGATCCATGATATTTGTTGGAAAGGAGCATCAGGCTCACCACCTTGCACTTTCACCACCCTGAAGTCCGTCATCATTTATTTCATCTGTAGTCTAATAACCTGCATGATTTCCAGACAAGTGGGAGGAACACAACATTTCATCACGTGACCCCAAGTTTATTTCGATATGATGGTTATTATATCAATATTTCCGCATAAAAGCTTTCCATCACGATATGATATTTTGTCCATATCACCCAGCTCTGCCCTGATCCTCAGGCCCTTGTCAGGATGATGTCAGCCAGTCAGGGAAAGTGCTGCTGTCTGCGAACACCACTGGGTTGGAGCAGCCCAGATATACAGTATTTGTAGGGCTTTATTTACCGCCGTAACAAAAAGCTTAGAGAAAATGTGAGTATTTTGAGAAATTCAAGATCAAAACAGCCATTTTATGTTCCAGGCTATTTCCGTCATTGTTTCCATCTTCTCGGAAAAAAAGAAGACTCAAGTAACAAAATGATGCTCTTTTCTCTGCTCCTGCAGTGAATCTGACTGGTGCGTGCTACACAAACTATAGTATGATACAGGTTGCAATTGGAGTAATATGCGCTATTATCACCAGAGGAAGAGGATAGCCGGAGAGAGGAGCATCATGAAATGTGCTTGTAATTAAGGAGAGATCATTGCTATGGCAAGCTTACAGAAACAAAACATCAGTCTAAGATTTCTCTTTCTGAAAAGAAAGCAGTTCTAGAGCAAACATGCTTTTCCTCTGGGCTGATTCAAGTGGGCGTATGAAATCATTGTGCTGCTGCTTCCAAAGGCTAACAGACCATTGGGATACTCCCTCTTCCAGTCTCTCACACACAGTAAAACCAGTACAGACGCCATACAAACTCAATGTGCATACAGAGCTTTCCCCTGCCCTCAGGACACATCTACCTAACAAAAACACATACTGTACAGTACAGGATATTAGTGATTTACAAACAACAAAGCTTAGAGAAAATTATTCAGGGAATCGTATACCAACTACTACAGTATGAATTGATAGTTTGATTGACTTACTAGTTGTTCACTGTTAAACATATGGGGATAATCATTAATAAGGCATTAAATGTATTAGATTCATCTGTGGGAGAGATGAACCTCCTCCTGCCTTTGGATCAGGAGACTGGGAGCATCAGAGCATTAGTATTTAGCAACATGCTCAGAGCATTGCCTCCCAGTCATATAAATCCTGGCCAATGTGTAATGTCCTGCAAATCAAGTAAAAGCAATCTCAGGTCCAGGCTCTCCTCTCCTCAGCTCACAGCCATCCTTCCTCTCTCGGTCTCATCCGTCAGAAGGCAGGTCCCGGACTACCTGCTGTCTGCTACCAGCAGCATACTAATTGTATTATCAAGAGCACTGGAACAGAAATTATAAACAGTGGCTGCGCCCCAATGTGTGATGGACTAGGATATTTTCTAAGAATGTTAGCTAGATATCCTTACACGAGGAAAAATAAATATCTACATCACAATCACACTACTTGCGCGATAACAGCCCTGAGCATATTGCACTGCTTCGTTTCTCCACTACATCACCAGATTCCTGCTGCAAGCTCTGGACCATTACACCGGATCTTCGCAGCTAGCTAGCTGCTACCGAGTGGCTATTGAGGCTAACGGCCTTGTCCAGAAGCATGCACCAGTTGCACGAGTCTCATCCAGAAGCATGCACCAGTCTCGAGCTAGCCTCGAAGCTAGGCCCATCTCCCGGCTAGCAAACGAATTACACCAACTACATACCCCTCTTGTCAATTTGGCCTGGACCCTTTGTCGACATGGAGCCCCGCCGATCCATCACGACTGGTCTGCTAATCTGCTTACTCACCCGGCCTCTGCGTTGCGGATGTGGTGAAGATCCATCTGCTATCCCCGGTCTGCTAGCTTCCTGGACACTTTATCCCGCTTGCCTAGCGTAATAATCGACTACCGAACGGCTCCCTGTTCCATCTATTGCTGCACATTGGACCCTATGATCACTCGGCTACACAACTGATGCCTGCTGGACCCTTCATTTTGTTTATCTGTCGACCCCAGCCTCAAACTTAGGCCCTGTGTGTAGCTAACTGACCCTCTCTGCCCATTTATCACCATTTACCCATTATTGTTGTTGTCTTAGCTGTTTATCTGTTGTCTCACCTGTTGTTGTCTTAGCTCTCCCAATCAACACCTGTGATTGCTTTATGCCTCTCTCTAATGTCTATATGTCTTGTATACTGTAGTTAAGGGCAGCTCTCATTGTTTCATTTTACTGCTGAGCCCCTAGTCCTGCTCAACATGTTTCAGATAGCCCCCTTTCAGATAGCCACCTTGTCCCAACTCCCACACATGCGGAGACCACACCAAGCTTAACTAGTGCCTCCAGAGATGCAACAACTGCATAGGTTTACCCCCACTGTACTCGCACCCTACCATACCCTTGTCTGTACACTATGCCCTGAATCTATTCTACCACGGCCAGAAATGTGCTCCTTTTATTCTCTGTTCCCAAAGCACTAGACGAGCAGCTCTTATAGCCTTTAGCCATACACTCATCCTACTCCTCCTCTGGTAATATAGAGGTTAACCCAGGCCCTGTGTGTCCCCAGGCGCTCTCATTTGCTGACTTCTGTAACCGTAAAATACTTGGGTTCATGAATGTTAACATCAGAAGCCTCCTCCCTAAGATTGCTTTATTCACTGCTTTAGCACACTCCGCCAACCCTGATGCCCTAGCCATGTCTGAATCCTGGCTTAGGAAGGCCACCAAAAATTCAGAAATGTTATATCCCCAATTACTACATTTTCCGTCAAGAAAGAACTGCTAAAGGGGGTGGAATTGCAATCTACTGTAGAGATAGCCTGCAGAGTTCCGTCATACTATCCAGATCTATGTCCAAACAGTTTGAGCTACTTTTAAAGATCCATCTCTCCAGAAATAGGTCCCTCACTGTTGCCGCTTTTTATAGACCCCCCTTTGCTCCCAGCTGTGCCTTGGACACCATATGTGAATTGATTGCCCCCCCATCTATCGTCAGAGTTCGTACTGCTAGGTGACTTAAATTGGGATATGCTTAACACCCCGGCAGACCTACAAACTAAGCTAGCTGTCCTCAATCTCACAAAAATGATCAAATAACCTACCAGGTACAATCCTGACCAGCTTGCCCTTTAAATACACCTCTGCTGTTTTCAACCAGGATCTCAGCAATCATTGCCTGCGTCCGTTATTGGTCAGTGGTCAAACCACCCCTCATCACTGTCAAATGCTCCAAAAAACACTTCCGTGAGCAGGCCTTTCGAATTGACCTGTCCCAGGTATCCTGGAAGGATATTGACCTCATACCGCCAGTAGATGATGCCTGGTTATTCTTTAAAAGTGCTTTCCTCAGCATGCCCCTTTCAAAAAAAAATGTAACTAAGAAAAGATATAGCCCTTGGTTCACTCCAGACTTGACTGCCCTTGACCAGCACAAAAACACCCTGTGGCGTACTGCACTAGCATCGAATATTCCCTGCGATATGCAACTTTTCAGGGAAGTCAGGAACCAATACACAGTCACTTAGGAAAGCAAAGGCTAGCTTTTTCAAACAGAAATTTGCATCCTGCACTTTTTCCAAATTTTTGGGGGGCACTAAGTCCATGGAGAATAAGAGCACCTCCTCCCAGCTGCCCACTGCACTGAGACTAGGAAACAGTGTCACCACTGATAAATCCACGATAATTGAGAATTTCAATAAGCAATTCTCTACGGCTGGCCATGCTTTCCTACCCCAACCCCGGCCTACAGCTCTGCACCCTCCACAGCAACTGGCACAAGCCCCCCCCCCGCTTCTCCTCATCCTCCAAATCCAGACAGCTGATGTTCTGAAAGAGCTGCAAAATCTGGATCCCTACAAATCAGCTGGGCTAGACAATCTGGACCCTCTCTTCCTAAAATTATCCACCACCATTGTTGCAACCCCTATTACTACTCTCTTTCTTATCGTCTGAGATCCCCAAAGATTGGAAAGCGGCCGCAGTTATCCCCCACTTCAAAAGGGGGAGACACTCTAGACCCAAACTGTTACAGACCTATATCCATCCTGCCCTGCCTTTCTAAGGTCTTCGAAAGCCAAGTGAACAAACAAATCACAGACCATTTCGAATCCCACCGTACCTTCTCCGCTATGCAATCTGGTTTCCGAGATGGTCATGGTTGCACCTCAGCCACGCTCAAGGTCCTAAACGATATCATAACCGCCATCGATAAAAGACAGTACTGTGCTGCCATCATCGACCTGGCCAAGGCTTTCGACTCTGTCAATCACCGGATTCTTATCGGCAGACTCAATAGCCTTGGTTTCTCTAATGACTTGCCTGGTTCACTAAATACTTCTGAGAGTTCAGTGTGTCAAATCGGAGGGCCTGTTGTCCGGACCTCTGGCAGTCTCTATGGGGGTGCCACAGGGTTCAATTCTCAGGCCGACTCTTTTCTCTGCGGGTGATTCCTTGATCCACCTCTACATAGACGACACCATTCTGTTTACATCTGGCCCTTCTTTGGACACTGTTCTAACAAACCTCCAAACGAGCTTCAACGCCATACAACTTCCTATTTTGCAACAAAGCCTCCTTCACTCATGCTGCCAAACTTACCCTCATAAAACTGACTATCCTACCAATCCTTGACTTCGGCGATGTTATTTATGCTGCAGTAGTTTGTGTGTCGGGGGGCTAGGGTCAGTCTGTTATATCGGAGTATTTCTCCTGTCTTATCCTGTGTGAATTTAAGTATGCTCTCTCTAATTATTTCTTTCTTTCTCTCGGAGGACCTGAGCCCTAGGACCATGCCTCAGGACTACCTGGCCTGATGACTCCTTGGTGTCCCCAGTCCACCTGGCCGTGCTTCTGCCCCAGTTTCAACTGTTCTGCCTGCGGTTATGGAAACCTGACCTGTTCACCGGACCTGCTACCTCGTCCCAGACCTGCTGTTTTCAACTCTAGAGACAGCAGGAGCGGTAGAGATACTCTGAATGATCGGCTATGAAAAGCCAACTGACATTTACTCCTGAGGTACTGACCTGTTGCACCCTCCACATCCACTGTGATTATTATTATTTGACCCTGCTGGTCATCTATGAACATTTGACCTTGGCCATTTACTGTTATTATCTCCACCCGGCACAGCCAGAAGAGGACTGGCCACCCCTCATAGTCTGGTTCCTCTCCAGGTTTCTTCCTAGGTTCTGGCCTTTCTTGGGAGATTTTCCTAGCCACTGTGCCACACCTGCATTGCTTGCTGTTTGGGGTTTTAGTCTGGGTTTCAGTCTGGGTTTCTGTACAGCTGATGTAAGAAGGGCTTTATAAATACATTTGATTTACAAATTAGCCTCCAACACCCTACTTGGCAAATTGGATGCAGTCTATCACAGTGCCATCCGTTTTGTCACCAAAGCCCCATATACTACCCACCACTGAGACCTGTATGGCTGGTCCTCGCTACAAATTCGTCGCCAAACCCACTGGCTCCAGGTCATCTACAAGTCTTTGCTAGGTATAGCTCGGCCTTATCTCAGCTCACTGGTCACCATAGCAATACACACCCGTAGCACGCACTCCAGCAGGTATATTTCACTGGTCATCCCCAAAGCCAACAACTCATTTGGCTGCCTTTCTTTCCAGTTCTCTGCTGCCAATGACTGGAACGATTTGCAAAATAAATAAATCACTGAAGTTGGATATCTCCCTCACTAACTTTAAGCGTCAGCTGTCAGAGCAGCTTACCGATCGCTGCAGCTGTATACAGCCCATCTGTAAATGGCCCATCCAATCAACTACCTACCTCATCCAAATATGTTTTTGTTTTTCTGCACACCAGTATTTGTACTTGCACATCCTCATCTGCACATATATCACTCCAGTGTAAATTGCTAAATTGTAATTACTTAGCCACTATTGGCCTATTTGTTACCTTACCTCCTTACTTCATTTGCACACACTGTATACAGATTTTTTCTATTGTGTTATTGACTGTACGTTTGTTTATCACATGTGTAACTCTGTCATTGTTTTTGGCCCACTGCTTTGCTTTATCTTGGCCAGGCCGCAGTTGTAAATGAGAAATTGTTCTCAACTGGCCTACCTGGTTAAATAAAGGTGAAAAAATGTAATATTTAAATACTGTTGTGGATCCCTTTCTTATCTACATGTCTGTTTTTGACTAATTGTATTTGGATATAGTTAACATATTCTATTTGGAACACTCAAAGACAATGTCCTTGTGAATGATTTATTAATCATAAAAACCATCATAACTGAGTCAAACCTTCTTAGTCTCTGAAGGCAGAAGTTCAGGGGGAGGGCATGTTGTTGTTTCCACATCACTGACTTTGCATTGCCCACCTTTTCCTGGACTTATAAGGATGGACAGCAGGAGCAGGCTGGGCCACTTCTGTTACCACAGGTTCAGAACTGCCACTGCCTGCAAGGTCATCCTTATAAAAAATATTCACTGCTGTGCTTTTAACATTTGAACCAAAGTCTGCTTTCAAATGTCAGATAAACAATGTCACTATAAAGAGCTATATTCACTGTAAAAGCACTAAAATGGGCACTTAACTGTGTACGTTCAGTATGAGCCAACTTGCTATAAAACAAGAGGAAAATAGATTGAGAAGGATGACTGATCCAGTTTCACAAAGTGTGCCTGAAAAATTAAAAAAACACCCATCAGTAAAACTGCCATATTGGTTTTACTGCTTCAGTGAGGGTGCTTGGTGTAGGAGTGCATTATAAAACTGTAAAGTTTATACATTGTATTAATAACATGAGACCTTCTGCTATTTCTGTACTTTGAACAAACTGAAGCAGTGGAAAGGTAACAGTAACAACCACTGCTTTGAGAGGATCCCTGTTCATTTGGTGTTCAGCTGGTATGACCTGTCCTTTTATCTAGACACTACTACTGCTTGTACAGCCATTCCAGCCTTGCTACAGACGATTACTGCTGTGGAGTAATTATCTTCTCACAGGACTCACTTGGTCTGAAAACAAAGTAAAACTTTCTTACACGTAGTTGGAGGCTAAGTAACCAAACAAAACTTCACAAGACAGCCAGCCAGCCGGCCAGCAGATAAAGTACTCAGGCAAGACTCCTTTCCACACACGCAATTAGGAAGACAGCTATTTACTGTATGTTCCCTCTCCAAATGATTAATGATTGGTCAACAAACACACAGTATCTCTATGCCACTTCTAGCAGCTTTGTTTTCCTCTCAGCAGCACGGTCTGAGAGCAAAGGAGAATCAAATGTTTAAATTGTCTGGGAAAGGCGTAAACAAACAGCTTCTCCTGCTACAAAATATTACCCACTTCAGAAAGTTCTCCTAAAGGGTACCGTGTGCTGGAGGCCTGCTGACAAACTGGAAGCCGTTTCTGAAGATAGCTACGCAAAGACACACTTGGCTGATTTATTTTTCTCCAATATTCCATATACAATCCCTTTAGAGGACACACAAAATATCAAAAGACATGTATTCCCATTCCTACCATGACAGCTCGGTATTGCCAATACTCTCATTTGAAATAAGGACTTGTTTTATGTAACATGAATGTTTCGTATTCAGTGAAAACTAGCACCAACCATGTTCATCAACATCTGACAACACACGTTTTAGCAAAACATCAAGAACACAATATGGCCAATTACTGAGCATTTCACCCATATGATTTCACCTCTTTTTCTTATCATTAGTCTCAGATGGCGTCTGGGTGTGTCACAGGCGGACATCTGAGAACCATTAACTCCACTGCCAGCATCCACGCTTTCCCTCTGATTCAAGCCCACCAACCAGAGCACCAATGACCTGTGCTGGCCACATTTCCAAACATAAAAATATCAGCTTCCACAATGTAGCAGAGAGGAAAGGTAATCTACTTGATTGTGTTAACTCCTTGGCATACAACTCCATCACAGAATTGGATACTGTTGTGAACTGCAATTCACACATTTTGAGAGTCATCTAGGTCATCAGAACTACCTTTTAAGCACTTTTCCCCTCAACTGCATTTATGCCCTGCGACCAGACCCTAGGCCTAGCCCTGTTTCTGATTAAGAAAAACAAACATCCAGCAGAAATCCACCGAAACATCTGATCACCATGATTAGACTCCCACAGTCATTGTGCAACACCTGCTTTAGATCTGAAGAGTCATCTGAGGAGAGCTAACGTGTGGTGATTATGTGGATGTGCTATAGGGGAGAGTACAAATGAGCCACTCCAGGACAGGGCTGGTGGCTGGACTGATGGACCCACTAAGGCGGTTCGAGAGGATCGAGCTACAGGATTAGTTTCAAGTTTTATTAGTCGTATGTAGAGGATACACATGGTATTTACCATCCAAATAAATGCTTATGAGGCTCCTTCTCGACAACTCAACAAAAAATTCAAGATAAGAAAATGAAAATAAAGTAAAAATGGCTCAGTAGAATATACAGTACCAGTCAAAAGTTTGGACACTGACTCATTCAATTTTCTACATTGTAGAATAATAGTGAAGACATCAAAACTATGAAATAACACATATGGAATCCTGTGCTAACCCCCAAAAAAAAGTTAAATCAAAATATATTTTATATTTGAGATTTTTCAAAAGGAGCCACCCTTTGCCTTGATGACAGCTTTGCACACTCTTTGCATTCTCTCAACCAGCTTCACCTGGAATGCTTTTCCAGTCTTGAACAAGTTATGTTGAGCACTTGTTGGCTGCTTGGCATCTTCCGTGGATCTGTTGGAGCAGTAGGGAAATTCCGGTGGGTCCAGTGTGCCTGGCATAGATATGGGCCATGACCAGCCTCTCAAAGCACTTAATGATGACAGGGGTGGGTGCAATGGGGAGATAATAATTTGGGCATTTCACCTTGGTTTTCTTGGGGACTGGGAGGATGAAGAAAGTGGGGACTACAGCTTGGGACAGGGACAGGTTGAAGATGGTCAGCGCACACTCTGAAGACGTGGCCAGGGATGCCATCTGGGCCTGGGCTTAGTGAGTATTCACGCGAGGGTTTTCCTCATGTTAGCCTCGGAAAGAGAAAGCACCTGGTCATCCGCAACGGTGAGAGCCTTCCTGAATGGCTCTATTTTCTGCCTTAAAGCGAGCATAAAATGTGTTAAGTTCCTTGGAGGGAGGCTACGGTGGGAACCACACAGCTGGATTTGCCTTTGTAGTCAGTGATAGCCTGTAGTCCTTACCATGTGTTGAGAGTCTGAGTTGTCAAATATTGATTTAAGTTTGAGTTTGCATGGTCTTTTTGCACCCCTAATGGATTTGCGTCGCTCGTACCTACTTGCCCTGAGCCACCGAGTTGTCAGGGTTCATTCTGCTGACACTGAATGCTGCAGTATGGGCTCTCATCATGGTAAGAATTTCATTCAGGGTTTTTGGTTGGGGTATGTCCGGATTGTTATTGTGGGTACAACATCATCAACACATTTCGTAATGAAGCCTGTGAGATTCCTGTGATATTCCTCAATGTTTGATGGATGAGTCTTGGTGGGATGAATCTTTGAACATTTTCCAATCAATATTCTCAAAACAGTCCTGCAGCATTGAGTCTGCCTCCTCTGTCCAGCGATTAGGGATTCGAGCACATGAAGGATGCTGCCACGCTTAGTTAAGGACTCGCAGGCACACTATTTCATGCTTCACATCTGAAGGTTACCATAGCAACAACATTTTGGGGCAATTCCCAGGTCAGGTGGCTTCTGTCAGCGCCGTGCAGTGAGAAAACCCTTAAAGGCCTTTGCTGTGCAGTCAGACATTCACTCACAGCACAGGCCCATGCAAAGACTGACAAAAGCCACTTAATATAATTCTTGACATGAGTCAATTGTCAGTGTTTCTCCTATATGCAAATCACTGCCATTTAAAAAAAATATATATAGAGCGTGTACAAAACATTAAGAACACGTTCTCGTTCCATGACAAAGACTGACCAGATGAATCCAGGTTACAGCTATGATCCCTTATTGATGTCCCTTGTTAAATGCACTTGAATCAGTGTAGATGAAGGGGAGGACACAGGTTAAAGAATCATTTGTAAGGCTTGAGACAATTGAGACATGGATTATGTACAGTATAGTGTGTGTGCTATTCAGAAGGTGAATGGGTAAGAAAATATTTACGTGCCTTTGAACGGGGTTGGTAGTAGGTGCCAGGCGCACTGGTTTGTGTAAAGAACCTCAACATTGCTGGGTTTTTCACGCTCAACTAGGGCTGGGTGGTATACTGTATTTTTTAACGATATACCGGTATAGATGCACGGACTGGTTTGTTTTTTAAACTTTACCTTCTATAACCGTATTTGAATGTTTGGTTTGTGAAATGTGATATGCCGTGTGTAACGTCCATTTTTATAGTTTACTTCGCCCCTTATCATTCAAGGAGCGCATTTGTTGTTCCTTGACCACGAGACACTTGCATTTGGTCTGCATGGTCAATGCACCACAGGCAACAATGTCGATGACAACAATGCTGTTTCCACTTTACTTCTTAATATAAATCCACTAGCATTCTATAATTACACTATTAGTTTGTGTTTCTTAATTCTGCAAACATCTAGTTTGTCTTTTCTTAGCAAGTTTGGCCTAAGTCATGTAAGCCGCTAATGCTGATTGCTAGTGAGCTGGCTAGTCAGAACAAACATAATTAGCAATGCAGCCTGATAACACCAGTGACGGTGTAGACCTAAAATCAGCATGTTTGTGCAACTGTATCTTCTAAATCAAAGAGGAATACGCAAAGCATGAATATGTTAGCATGAACTAGGTAAGATGAAAACATTAAAATGTAGCCAAAGATTATAGTATCCCCTAGAAAACACTTAACACTTCGGTTTCTACCCTAACTCGTCTCTGGCATTTTCCTTGGTTGTCATGTCAAACAACACTGTATTCAATGTGCCCAATATTATATTTTAACTATAGAATTAGTATAATCATTCTATTTCCATGATTCCAACAGTTCACCCCAAAAAAACTGTAGTACTAAAAACAACATAAGATAGAAAACACACTGAAAAAATATGCATAAATAAGAAGAACACGAGAAATAAGCAAGCTATATACAGGGTCAGTTCCAATACTATATTTGCAATGTGCAGGGATACTGGAGTGATAGAGGTAAGGTATAGATGTATAGGGGTAAGGTGACTAGGCATCAACATATGATAAACAGAGTAGCAGCAACGTACTGTATATGATGACTGTATGTGAGTGTGTATGCGTGTGTGGAGTCAGTATAAATATGTGCATGTTATGTGTGAGTAAATGAAGCGAGTGTGAGTGTGTGTGTGTGTGAGTGTGTAGAGTCCTGTGAGTGTGCATAGAGACAGTGTATCCATTTTGTTAGCTATTTAGCAGTCTTATGGCTTGAGGGCAGAAGCTGTTGAGGAGCCTGTTGGTGTCAGACTTGATGCACCGGTATCGCTTGCCATGCAGAAGCAGAGAGAACAGTCTATGGCCTGGGTGGCTGGAATCTAACAATTTCCGGGCCTTTCTTTTACACTACCTGATAAAGAAGTCCTGGATTGCAGGGAGCTAGGCCACAGTGATGTATTGGGCTGTCCGCAACACCCTCTGTAGGGCCAAGTGTTCGAGGGTGGTGCTGTTGCCATACCAAGCCGTGATGCAGCCAGTCAAGATGCGGTCAATGGTGTAGCTCTCGAAGGTTTTGAGGATTTGAGGACCCATGCCAAACCTTTTCAACCGCCTGAGGGAGAATAGGCGCTGTCGCTCCTTCTTTACGACTGTGTATGGAACATTTTAAGTCCGTAGTGATTTGGACACAGAGGAACTTGAAGCTGCCCCCTCTCTCCCTTTCCTGTAGTCCACGATCAGCCCCTTGCTATTTCTGACGTTGAGGGAGAGGTTGTTGTCCCAGCACCACACTGCCAGGTCACTGACCTCCTCCCTGTAGGCTGTCAAATTGTCACCGACCACCGTCATGTCATCAGCAAACTTGATGATCGTGTAGGAGTCATGCGTGACCACGCAGTTGTGGGTGAACAGGGAGTACAGGAGGGGACTAAGCACACACCCCTGTGGGACCCCCGTGTTGAGGATCAGCATGGCGGAGGCGATGTTGCCTACCCTCATCACCTAGGGTCGGCCCGTCAGGAAGTCCAGGATCCAGTTGCAGAGGGAATTGTTCAGTTCTAGGGTCCTAAGGTTGGTGACAAGCTTGGGAAGGGACAATGGTGTTCAATACTGAGCTGTAAATGAACAGCAACTAAGGTATTCATCTTATCTAGGTGGGTGAGGGCAATTGAGTGCAACTGAGGTTGCATCGTCTATAGATCTGTTGGGGCGGTATGCAAATTGGAGTGGGTCTCGGGTATTTAGGATGATGGAGTTGATGTGTGCCATAACCATCCTTTCGAAGCACTTCATGATTACAGATGTGAGTGCAAGAGGGCTGTAGTCTTTTTGGCATGAGGCCTCAGTCCTTGGGAACAGGAATGATGGTGGTCAGCTTTAGGGATGTGGGGAATACAGACTAGAACAAGGAGAGATCGAAAATGACCGTGAATATGCCTGCCAGCTGTTCTGCGCATGCTCTGAGAACACACCCTGGAATACTGTGCCAGTGTTGACCTGATTAAAGACAAGATCACCCAGTCCTCTGGGTCACTGAGGGCCCTCATGCACAGCACAGTGTTGTTAAAGCGTGCATAAAATGCATTGAGTTCGTCTGGTAGAAAGGCATCGTTGGGCATATCATGGCTGTGTCTTCCTTTGTAATCCGTATTGGACTGTAGCCCCTGTCACATGCGACAGGTGTCAGAGCCTTTGTAATATCATTTCACCTTATTCCTATATTGTCCTTTTGCCCGTTTGATGACTCTGCAGGGGTCGAAGCAGGAGTTATCGTACTTGTTCCTGTCTTCAGCCTCAGGGTTGTCTGTATATGTATAGATGTATGCCCCAGGAAGACCCCAACTGCTGATTTCCCTTGATGAGAGAGAAAATACCAAAGCCTTACCTTATTGCTGAATCATAAAATGGCCAAGGATTTAAGCAGGTTTTTACAGCTGGAAAGAAACAAAGACCCAGTAAGCTACAGGAAGGAAATATGCACGGCTGACAATGTTGCTGAATCACCACTTCTCAGAAGAGCAAATTCTCTTACTAAAAGACAACCCATAACCATTCCATAAGAGCCATAATTGTCTCAAAACATACACTTAATGATCAAGCAAAGCAGTGTGTGGTTTATCTTCAGTGCATTCTTAGATGACACAGTAACATAAAATGGAAAAGTAATTGCTATATACACTACCGGTCAAACGTTTTAGAACACCTACTCATTTCAAGGGTTTTTCTTTATTTTTACTATTTTCTACATTGTAGAATGATAGTGAAGACATCAAAACTACGAAATAACACATGGAATCATGTGGTAACCAAAACAATTGTTAACAAATGAAAATATATTTTATATTTGAGATTCTTCAAAAAGCCACCCTTTGCCTTGACAACAGCTTTGCACACTCTTGGGATTCTCTCAACCAGCTTCACGAGGTTGTCACCTGGAATGCATTTCAATTAACAGGTGTGCCTTCTTGAAAGTTAGTTTGTGGAATTTATTTCCATCTTAATGCATTTGTGCCAATCAGTTGTGCATTGACAAGGTGTGTGTGTGTGTGTGTGTGTGTGTGTGGGGGTGGGGGGGGGGGGGGGTAATACAGAATATAACCCTATTTGGTAAAAGACCAAGTCCATATTATGGCAAGAACAGCTCAAATTAGCAAAGAGAAACGACAGTCCGTTGTTACTTTAAGACATGAAGGTCAGTCAATACGGAACATTTCAAGAACTTTAACATCTCTTCCGGGGCAGTTGCAAAAACCATCAAGCCCTATGCAGCTCTCTGCTGCAGAGGATACGTTTGTTAGAGTTTACAGCCTCAGATATTTCAGCCCAAATAAATGCTTCACAGAGTTCAAGTAACAGGCATCTCAACATCAACTGTTCATAGAAGACTGTGCAAAGCAACCACTACTAAAGGACACCAATATGAAGAAGAGACTGCTTGGGCCAGGAAACACGAGCAATAGACTGGTGGAAATTTGACCTTTGGTCTGATGAGTCCAAATTGGAGATTTTTGGTTCCAACCACTGTGTCTTTGTGAGAAGCAGAGTAGGTGAACGGAGGATCTCCGCATCTGTGGTTCCCACCGTGAAGCATGGAGGAGGAGGTGTTATGGTGTGGGGGTGCTTTGCTGGTGACACTGTCTGTGATTTATTTAGAATTAAAGGCACACTTAACCAGCATGGCTACCACAGCATTCTGCAGCGATACGCCATCCCATCTGGTTTGGCCTTAGTTGGATTATCATTTATTTTTCAACAGGACAATGACCCAACACACCTCCAGGCTGTGTAAGGGCTATTTGACCAAGAAGAAGAGTGATGGAGTGGAGTGATGGACTGGTAATGCATACTGTGACAAAAACTAAATAAACAACATAAATAGACATATTACATTGATATTTCCCAACAGCTCAAAAGGTAATCATAGGTAAGCTAAAAGCTTAGCTGTGAAATGATCAACGGTTTATCAATGATTTAATCTGTGCAAGATAAACATTTTCACTAAATGTTGAGTTGTTGCCATGTGTTTCTGTCCTGCTGTGATATCTGTTCTCCTTGTGCTGTAACTGTTCTCTATTAACTTTTTTACCCATCCTTCTGTGTTGTGATGTCTGGTCTTATTTTAATGCACCGTACATCCCAGTTTTCATTGGCCATGTGGTAATTGTTAATAAGAATTTGTTCTTAATTGACTCTTCTCCCCCCCCCCCCCGAAAAAAGGATGTGTAATTATAGAGGATAATTTTGGGTATTTACTAAATGTGTCACTGTGAGTGGGTAGTGTTAGAAAACAATCACACACTTGCGGAGGAATGTCTGACTCCGAGGGGCCTTACAATTACAAGGCAATCATTATGACAGCGTGGGTGCAGTTGAATGTCACAGTGTGCATGCTTCACATACAAAGGCTGTTTGAGGTGATCATTAGAAGTTGGACAGGGCCGAAGCAGGACAGGGTTCTCCACTGGGTCAGAGATAGGAACTCCCCTCATCACAGGTTCAGGCACACAGGCTGCAGGAAGAATGCCTGAGGCCAAGTGCTCCCCTGAACCCCTCTATTTAACCTGATTACTGTAATGAGCTTAGAGACTGCTGAATGCACAGCAGCAAACACACATGCAGACAATCAGGCTGCCTGCCTGCCTTCCTCTCTCCATTACTCCCTCAGAGGCAGATGAAAAGGTCTCAGAGCTGGGGGAATTCTATGCCTCAATGGTGAGAATGCACTGGCAATGGATGCTAAACTCCATGTATGAGATATAAAGCACATGCATGCAAACGGTTTACATGCACAATTCAGTATGCAAGACAACATTTCATAAACTGGCAAAATTACGTAAAAAATTAGGTAGAGAGATAACAGTAATGGACTAAATGTGCTTGGTTAGAGAGAAATGCAACAGTCTCCAGGATTAGTGTGTCACATGCTATAAGAGGCAGAAGTGGCAGGAAAATGCAATACAGTATGTTTATGTTAAAACAATATAACAAAACTGGGGACACACATTTTGCTCATATTCTGTATTGTCCAAATATGAAAAATAGCAAAGAGGTGCTTCTCTCCCAAGTTGTTTTGTATAGGCTATAATTAAGCAATACGGCCCGAGGTGGTGTGCCTGGACCCTTAGCCATAGTATATTGGCCATTTATCACAAACCCCCAAGGTGCCTTATTGCTATTATAAACTAGGTACCAACATAATTAGAGCAGTAAAAATAAATGTTGTCATACCAGTGGTATATGGTCTGATATACCACAGCTGTCAGCCATTCAGCATTCAGGTCTCAAACCCCCCAGTTTATAAAGTCCTATATACATTCTAAACAGTATTCTTGGAGGAGGGCTCTCAATAGTACTACTGACAATTCCTGATGGTCGACAGAACAAACATTTTACTTGGGCATAGGGGATTTTTTTACCCAAAGATCTATCCAAAGAACTATGTTGGCTAATAAGTATACATAGTGGATCCATTAGGTAAAAAATGTAATAAAAACACACTAAAATACTATGTCAACAACCTTCAAAGAAACGAAAGAGGTAGAGACGATTATATTATGGCGATTATTTTGTTCTCCAGAAGAAACAGTGCAGTGTCAATAAGTGTCAATAAATTCTGCACACTGCCTCCTCTGCACAGTGAAGCACCCATTGAAGTGGGGAACAAGTTTTCAAACAGTCCACTTCTCACATCTGCAGAATACCGGAGGCTTGCCTGCCCATGGTGCACATTCTGGAAGCCAACCTCTCATCATCTCTAAGATAAATCCATAAAATTGTTAGGATTTCTAATTCCTTTAACGTCCCTGGGAGGGATAAAGAGCCATCATGGAGAAAGACATGTTCGTTAAGCACTAAAAGTAATGGAGAAGTATTGGAGATGAGCCCAGTCTTGACATGGGCTGAATGGAGCTAACCCAGGAGAGAACAGGAGTAGTACATCCTGATATGGGAGGACATCTCTGATGGAATTATCCCCCATTAGAAAGACTGATCAATGTTTTATTACATTGACTCAATGTATTTTTCAGCAGTCAATACACAACCCAACTGGTCATTAGAATGGTTCCCAAACCACACCACAATTTGTCTTTTCTATGCATTTCTCTTAAAACAAAAACAGCTGCCTGAAGACGGGACGGCTGGGCATTCGTGCGGTTGAGTCAGTTTCTGCAATAACATGGACTCTTAACGTGATTAAACTAATACTGGCAATTTGACTGGTAAACTCATTAGGTACACTTGCAATAGACGTGGTAAAGGAGTCAATGGAACGCATACATTCCATTGGCCAGATTGGACAATATTCAACAAATCTAATCTAACAAAGTGGATATTCGTCAAATTCGTCATGATTTATGTATTGTAAAAGGCCCACAATGTGGTCGCTTAGGACCGATTTGGATATATTTAGCCGTTTTCGCTGCATAACCTGTAGAAGTTGTCCCTTCTCAGGTTAAGAAATGACTGCTAAATGCTAACTCTCGTTCGTATAAGCTGGTTAGCTTTGGATTTTTTATTTATTTAACCAGGTAGGCAAGTTGAGAACAAGTTCTCATTTACAATTGCGACCTGGCCAAGATAAAGAAAAGCAGTTCTACACATACAGAGTTACACATGGAGTAAAACAAATATACAGTCGATAATACAGTAGAAAAATAAGTCTATATACAATGTGAGCAAATGAGGTGAGAAGGGAGGTAAAGACAAAAAAACAACTAAAAAACGATGGTGGCGAAGCAAATACAATATAGCAAGTAAAACACTGGAATGGTAGATTTGCAGTGGAGAATGCGCAAAGTAGAGAGAGAAATAATGGGGTGCAAAGGAGCAAAATAAATACAGTAGGGGGAGAGGTAGTTGTTTGGGCTAAATTATAGATGGGCTATGTACCGGTGCAGTAATCTGTGAGCTGCTCTGACAGCTGGTGCTTAACGGTAGTGAGGGAGATAAATGTTTCCAGTTTCAGAGATTTTTGTTGTTCGTTCCAGTCATTGGCAGCAGAGAACTGGAAGGAGAGGCGGCCAAAGGAATAATTGGTTTTGGGGGTGACAAGAGAGATATACCTGCTGGAGCGCGTGCTACAGGTGGGTGCTGCTATGGTGACCAACGAGCTGAGATAAGGGAGGACTTTACCTAGCAGGGTCTTGTAGATGACCTGGAGCCAGTGGGTTTGGCGACAAGTATGAAGCGAGGGCCAGCCAACGAGAGCGCACAGGTCGCAGTGGTGGGTAGTATATGGGGCTTTGGTGACAAAACGGATGGCACTGTCATAGCAAACTGGATGTAGTCTGAGTCGGGTATTGGAGTCTATTTTGTAAATGACATCGCCGAAGTCGAGGATCGGTAGGATGGTCAGTTTTACAAGGGTATGTTTGGCAGCATGAGTGAAGGATGCTTTGTTGCGAAATAGGAAGCCAATTCTAGATTTAACTTTGGATTGGAGATGTTTGATGTGTGTCTGGAAGGAGAGTTTACAGTCTAACCAGACACCTAGGTATTTGTAGTTGTTCACATATTCTAAGTCAGAACCATCCAGAGTAGTGATGTTGAACAGGCGGGCAGGTGCAGGCAGCGATCGGTTGAAGAGCATGCATTTAGTTTTACTTATATTTAAGAGCAATTGGAGGCCACGGAAGGAGAGTTGTATGGCATTGAAGCTCGTCTGGAGGGTTGTTAACACTGTCCAAAGAAGGGCCAGAAGTATACAGAATGGTGTCGTCTGCGTAGAGGTGGCTCAGAGACTCACCAGCAGCAAGAGCAACATCATTGATTTATACAGAGAAGAGAGTCGGTCCAAGTATTGAACCCTGTGGCACCCCCATAGAGACTGCCAGAGGACCGGACAACAGACCGTCCGATTTGACACACTGAACTCTATCAGAGAAATAGTTGGTGAACCAGGCGAGGCAATCATTTGAGAAACCAAGGCTATCGAGTCTGCCGATGAGGATGTGGTGATTGACAGGGTCGAAAGCCTTGGCCAGGTCAATGAATACAGCTGCACAGTGTTGTTTCTTATCGATGGCAGTTAAGATATTGTTTAGGACATTGAGCGTGGCTGAGGTGCACCCATAGCCAGCTCTGAAACCTAATTGCATAGCGGAGAAGGTATGGTGGGATTCAAAATGGTCGGTAATCTGTTTGTTGATTTGGCTTTCGAAGAAAGGTTCCAGATTGTCTAGCCCAGCTGATTTGTAGAGGTCCAGATTTTGCAGCTCTTTCTGAACATCAGCTGACTGGATTTGGGAGAAGGAGAAATGGGGAAGGCTTGGGCAGAGTTGCTGTGGGGGGTGCAGTGCTGTTGACCGGGGTAGGGGTAGCCAGGTGGAAAAATGCTTATTAAAATTCTCAATTATAGTGGATTTATCGGTGGTGACAGTGTTTCCTATCCTCAGTGCAGTGGGCAGCTGGGAAGAGGTGTTCTTATTCTCCATGGACTTTACAGTGTCCCAGAACTTTTTTGAGTTTGTGTTGCAGGAAGCAAATTTCTGCTTGAAAAAGCTAGCCTTGGCTTTTCTAACTGCCTGTGTATATTGGTTTCTAGCTTCCCTGAAAAGTTGCATATCACGGGGGCCATTCGATGCTAATGCAGAACGCCATAGGATGTTTTTGTGTTGGTTAAGGGCATTCAGGTCTGGAGAGAAGGGGCTAGATCTGTAACCTGGTTCTACATTTCTTGAATAGGGCATGCTTGTTTAAGATGGTGAGGAAGGCATTTAAAAAAAAACAGGCATCCTCTACTGACGGGATGAGATCAACATCCTTCCAGGATACCCCGGCCAGGTCGATTAGCTTACCTAGCATACAAAAATATGTGGTGTTAGTCGTTTTTAACTGTAAAGCAGTTGATTGGTAACAATGACATGAGCATGTGTTGGGGTTCACCTCCATACATGCATCATACTCCAATTTTTACCTCAACATACATTATAAACAATAGCCTAAATCTAGGCACATTTTGCTGGGGGCAATGAGAAGACTCAGGATCTTTTCCCCACGGCCCTTTCCTCCATGTATTTCTATGGCAATTCCATTGTTTTGGTCGAGTTCGATTGACCTTTACCGCATCTATGGCTGCCTGCTTGTACAATAATTTAATGTAGAATGTTCATTCAAATTTTGTTAAGTGATGGGGCACATTTAATGGAATGTATTTTTTGTAATGTCAGTTGAGTTGTATCAACTAACCAAAGCACATATTGATTGGTTCACTTCCTGGACCTCCACATCTGTCTTCTCCCCCTCAACACAGGGGCATGCAAAATGTGTAGAACTGAAGAAAACTTCCTTTAAAAGTGCATTTTCTTTACACCCCATGGCGAAATGCAGAGGTGGGACCAAGTCACTATTATTCTAGTCACAAGCAGGGGTAGGAACTGGTTCAGGGAACAGAACTGAAAACCGTAACATAACAAACATTTTATAGGAACAGAATGAGAACCTGAAACAAAGGTGATCTATACTGTTCCGGAACATAAGTTATTTTAAAAGAATGGGAACCAGTTAATAACGTTCTTTACATTCCGGGATATTTTTCCCAGTCTGACAAAAACACAACAAAGCACCTATGCAAAGCCTCTCACTCTGTCACTCAGAAACGTATTGACCAGCAAACCCCAAAAAGGAGTGATTTAAAGCTTGCGACCCCCCCCACACACACATGCAATGACTTGTTCAACTACACTCTTAGAAAAAAGGGTTCCAAAAGAGAAAGCCTCGTGGGTTCCAGGTAGAACCCTTTATAGAAAGGGTTCTACCCTTCCACAAATGCAAGTTTCATATGTAAAGTATCAAGTTCAAGCAATTTTGACATAACAAAATACCAGCATGCCTATGCTAGTAATTGTAGCTTGATGCCCCATTGCTGGTGAGCTTGCAAAGTAAACAGGTAATATTCTTAATTACCAACATGTTTTGGAGCTACATATTTATTTATGGCAATCCACTCTCCCTACATTTTTACATTTGCATATTGCACCCGATCCTATAGCTGTACAGCAAATCACCAATCTGTTTGCTAACTCAGTGGTTCTAAAACCTTTTGACCGACGACCCCAAATGAATAAGTGGTTCAAAGCTTGTGACCCCCAACGCACATGCATGTGTGCACCTGCACTGAGAAAATGTAGCCTGTCATTACAGCCATAAACAGTGATGCATTAATGTAGGCCTAACAACAAAACCAATGGAGCAAATCCCATAACATTGGGTAGCCTATATGCAGTAGCCTATATGCAGTGTTCAATGAAGGACTATATTTTACATTATGCATTAATGTAATGATTTTTTACTTTGTCTATAACACCATGGGTAAAATAGGTGACTGTAAATTGCATTGTATTGTATGACACAAGAAACCACTTTTCAAAATAAAAATAATCATTATTACCATACAGAGAATTAGACAATGTAGGCAACCCCTTGGCCTATTGCCTTATTTGCATATTCAAGCCATCTCAAAATAAAACACTGCCCCTTGACTTGCTTTACAAAGACAGCTTGAAATTTAGCCTATACCTTTTTCTGCTCTTGTAGGAAGCAGTAACTACACATTGCTGACCTATACTTAACTGGGCTAATAACTCGCTAACTAGCAAAGAATATCAACAAAATGTGCACGTATGGATATGTGGTCTGATCAGAACTGAAGAGGATATTCACTGGCGAGTTATTGAAAGACCTCATGGGCTACCACCGCCAATAGAATTCTAATCTGTTGCGCTCTGCCTACAACAAAATCACAGACTCAATTTTGCAAAGTTAGATTTGTTTTGGTTTGTTGCATTGAAAAGGGGCTGATTTAACGTTGATTCGATCACAGGAAAAACGTTAATCTATATAGTGCAAACTAATGGAGAAAACTCAGTGAAGTTCAATATCTTGCATCTTTGCGCAGCCTGAGTGGCAGTCCTAGAGGAGGTGCAAGGCCCCGCATGGAGTTTAAAGGGAACATTGCCGAGTGTGCGTTTCAATAACCAATCTGTTTTTTTGCAAGTGTGATATGGTCTCTGGCTTCGTGGAGTCATCCACAGAGACACTGAGCCACAAAAGGAGAGACAAAATGTTACAAAACCTGGCCAGATCATTTGAAGTCAGTCTCAAGTCGAAGTCAAGTTCCAAGTCTTGAGGCTCCAAGTCAAGTCTCAAGTTATTTTATTTTCTATCAAGTTGTCAAATTTGTGACTGAGTCAGACTTGATTCCACACCTCTGGCAAAATGTGTAGAATTGCAGGAAATTAACTTTAACCAAGTTCAACAACTACAACTTCCTCCCCATCTGAGAATTGAACCCCAGTCTCCTGCATGCCCGCAGGACACCGGATTCTTTAGCTAAATAGCCCAGTACTGTACTCCCGACCGTCACTTTGTACAGCACCACATTATATTTCCATCCTAACAAAAATTCAGAGGGTTTTTCAGTTTCCTTGGAATAGAAACACCATAATATTAATCAAATTAATCCCAAACTACCTTTCCAAAGTAATTGGAAAGGTAGATACAAATGATTTGTAAGATTGTGGTTACAATAAAGAATGTAAACAAGATGTAAACAAGATGCTGTGTTTTTATTTACAGTAGTGATGGCCAGCTGGTGGCATTTTGGAAAAAGGTTTTCAAACACTTGTAGCCCGATTAGCAGGAGAACAGACTCTTTATAGCCCGGCTACTGTAGACATCCCCCTACCTGCAATGTATTCAATGCATAAGTACTCTGAAGTGTTACAATTCTAACTCAAAACAGAAGTACATTATTTCCTCGTCAACATCGTCATGCTTTCATTAATAAAATAATGATACAAATACTCTTTCAAAATATTAATGTTTATTTAGTTATGGAATTACTATGGGAATAAATATCACTGAATTACAGAAATATTGGAACAAAGTTGTCTAATGAAGGTAAACAAATTGTTGCTTACTGGAAAATACATTTTCAAACACACGGTCACGTGGTATAGCACCATTATGGCTATTAGCAGCGCTATATTTTGGCCTTCATGGGCAGCGCACAATTGGCCCAGCATTTCTCTCCCTCTAAAAACAGAAATAAATGTTTTGGCATTTACAAATATTATTTTGGCCTTTATTCAGATTACAAATCACTCTTTCATTTTTTGGAAAATGAAATACCCTCCAAAATATCGTTATATATTATCAAGTTGATGACAGTCATATAGCGGCACCAACATAAAGCTGAGTGACTCACTCATTCATGGCTTTGGATCAAAATAAATAAGTATCAACATTCTTTCTGATAGTCTTTAATAAATAAATGGTTTTGGTTATCCCGACCTGGACACCATGTACATTATTATACTTGCCCATTATGGGCTATTAGCAGCACAATATACCTTTAGTAACAACGCTCTGTATTTTGATACTTTGTTGATGGGGGCTCCAGAGTTGATGGGGGCTCCCACAGTGCAAAATGCGTTGCTACAGATGCAGGTTCGATACCAGTGCCAGCTGCAACCGGGAGACCGATGAGGTGGCTTTTGATTTGAATTTAGAATCCTCTCTATGTAATTACTGGCGGAGAGTCACGTCATGTTTTTTTGGCATACTGTAGGCCTACCTTAGTCTCACTAGTGTTGAGTAATGTGCTGTTACAAGTGTTGTAGGTCTTATTGATTTAAAGAGCATATTGAAGTTAGAAGCAATAGGATTTGATGCAAAAGCCTGCAACTTTTATTAGCACAGTTTCACGCTGCTTTGAGACAAGCATGAGGACTGGTCTTGATAAATGAATGAGTTTTATTTTCACTGAATCTCCATTTGGGTATTGGTTGGACTAGAATTTGAGAATTATGATGCAGAAATGTTATGCTCTTAGTGTAACATTTAATCAACTACTTCCTCTTTCAAAATATAGTTTGGTGAATCATGAGTGACTCCATCAGGCAAGTCAGTTAAGAACACATTCTTATTTACAAGGACAGCCTACTCCTTCCTCCCCGTCGGGGAATTGAACCCCGGTCTCGCGTGTGCATTGCCCAAACGACACAGAGATTCTTTACTTAAAAAGCCTAGTACAATACTACCACCCATCACGTAGTACAGCGCCATATTTTAAGCAAAAAAACAACAGTCAACAATTGCCAAATCATTACTTAGCTTTTTATGGCTGCAGGGGCAGTATTGAGTAGCTTAGATGAAAAGGTGCCCATTATAAACGGCCAGCTCCTCAGTCTCAGTTGCTAATGTATGCATATTATTATTTGTATTGGACAGAAAACAATCTAAAGTTTCCAAAACTGTCCAAATTTTGTCTGTGAGTATAACAGAAGTGATATTGCAGGCAAAACCCTGAGGAAAATCAAAACAGGAAGTGGCTTCTATTTTGAAAACTCCATGTTCCATAGCCTTCCTTTGCTGGATTTAAAGGGATATGAACCAGATTCCTTTTCCTATCGCTTCCTCAAGGTGTCAGTCTTCAGACATAGTTTCAGGCTTTTATTTTGATAAATGAGCCAGAACGATAACATCGCGTCAAGTGGTCACATGAGTTTTGCTCGCGCAACAGAATTTGGACAGCCATTGTTTTCCCCTCTCCTACTGTGAAAGACATTTGCTGTTGATATATTATCGATTATATATTTTAAAAACAACCTGAGGATTGATTATAAAAAACGTTTGACATGTTTCTGTGGACATTATGGAAACTATTTGGAATTTTCATCTGCGTTATCGTGACCTCTCTTTCCTGTGGATTTCTGAACATAACGCGACAAACAAACTGAGGTATTTTGGATTTTAAAATCATCTTTATGGAACAAAAGGAACATTTGTTATGTAACTGGGAGTCTCGTGAGTGAAAACATCCGAAGATCAAAGGTAAACGATTAATTTGATTGCTTTTCTGATTTTCGTGACCAAGCTTCCTGATGCTAAGTGTACTTAATGTTTTATCGTGCGATCGATAAACTTACACAAACGCTTGGATTGCTTTCGCTGTAAAGCATCATTTCAAAATCTGACACGACAGGTGGATTAACAAAAGGCTAAGCTGTGTTTTCCTATATTGCTCTTGTGATGTCATGAATATAAATATTTATAGTAATATTTATTGTATGTAGCGCTATGCTATTCAGTGGTTGTTGATGACACTTATCCCGATATCGGGATTGCAGCCATAACAAGTTAAGCAAGTACCAGTCAAAGGTTTGGGAAACACCTACTCATTCCAGGGTTTTTATTTATTCTCTATGACAGCCATAATTGAAGGCTATCAAATGCTTCTCAAAGATGCCCCTGGTGGTCAAACTAGCATTAAAATGGTAGCAGTGGTTTAAACTTAAATAACGTGCCATAGAATTCTGCGGCACCATGCAAGCTGCGCCGCAGTACGCTACAACTTTGAAAGGAGGAACCACTGTAGGCCTATACCTCCATTCCTATTCTATACAGAATTTAGAGAAATTAATCAAAATTGGAAATCAACTATTATCAGGCTGGTTAATGCGATACATGAATGTTGAATTTGGAAAAATCCACCCTCACTCGGCCCCGTCCCACCTACTCAGCCAATCAGGAGCCGCTACTGCGTTGACACCATGGCATACTGCATACTTTTAACAAAACAGTATGTGCTAAATAGTATGTGAGTATGAGTAAACAGTATGCAGTTTAAGTATGTAGTATGGGTATTCTGACTCGACCAGTGACTCTGGAATTTGAGTTGCAGCTTGATCAGCAGGATGGTCAGCATTCTATTATCTCCCTGTAAACATAGCACACATTCATTCCAAATGTGTTGAATGATATCTAATGATACTTTTCCGTCTTGACCTTGTGATTGTCTAGAAAGCATTTTTTGACCTGTGTGAGATATCATCGTTGTCATTACTAGTATAAATCTATTCTTATTCACCCAGTTCAGTGAGTAGTGCCTGTGAGACCTGGTGCCAAGAGAATAAACAGCTGCCAACTCTGGGGGTGTAACAGTGAACCACTCTGAACAGAGTCTTCACAGCTCTATCCAAAAACAATACACTGGGGTGAAAACAAAGAATATATAGACACCACTCGCATTCCTTTAGCAGTGTAGACAAATTATCTGCCCCTGATTCTTTGCTAAAAGGTAACCCAATTCACCAGTCAACTGAGCTAATCCCTCTCTTTCACAACAAGCCCACACTTAAATGCCACACACACACTTCAGGCTCAAGCACTTGAAATCAAAATTTCCCACCATAATCCATGTAGTAAACATGCACCTAGTGCTGTTATGTGTTGTGAAAGTCTATATAACACTGGCAGCGGTCATGATCGGGCTTAGCGCATAGCATTAACCTCACACCTCTCAATCATACAGGTCTCAATATTTAGAGCTCAGCATTTTTCTGTAGCTGCTTACTGAGGCTACTAATTGCCTTAATGAGTTTTCCCACAGTTTCACAATTCATTAACGCCGACACAGACTTCTAATTAGTTAAGTGGGGGGCATTGAATGCAATACATTTTAGCATAGCATAGTGACATTTAATTATCTCGACCACACACAACCATCTACTGTTAAAATCAATACATTCATTCTAGGGCATGGAAAATATCTAGAGTGCATAACACACAGATCTATTAGTGTGAGACAAATTGACAACACCTCCGCATTTCATTCTGTTTACATAACTGGAATTATGTTACATAAGATTTCACATCAGATGAAAATTGGACAGAACTGAAAATGGTCAAGTTGAACTAGTCAACAGAATAAATTAGGTAGAGTTCAAATGGTACAAGTTGTCAATAACAGCATGCTTCCCTCGAGATGCAATGAAAATGGCGCCGGAGGAGATGGCCGCCGTTTTACTGTCTCCTAACCAATGTGTTTTTTTCCCGCAATATTTAGAAATTATTTTGTACATAATGTTTCTGCAACTGTATCTTGCGGAAGAAAAGAGCTTCTGGATATCAAGACAGCGATCACTCACCTCGGATTAGACAAAGATTTCAACAACAACAGCAGCAGCAAGCAGGACTCACACGATATTCTCCAAACACCCCACAGGGCAGACATCCCAATTAATCACAAAAGGAAGCGACGCAGAGGATGAAGAGCCGGATGCCTCGTCAGGACCCGCAAATGACAACTAGGAAAGCTGCCGTTACCGCCAATATTACTCGCCAACGTGCAATCATTGGACAATAAACTAGACGAGGTAAGATCACGAATATCCTACCAACGGGACATCAAAAACTGTAATATCCTATGCTTCACGGAATCGTGGCTGAATGACGACATGGATATTCAGCTAGCGGGATACACACTGCACCGGCAGGATAGAACAGCACACCCCGGTAAGACGAGGGGGGGGGGGGGGGGTCTGTGCAGCAGGCCACACTACTTGCTTAGAGAGTTCTCAGCTATACTTTTCGTGGCTGTTTATTTACCACCACAGACAGATGCTGGCACTAAGACAGCACTCAGTCAGCTGCATAAGGAAATAAGCAAACAGGAAACCACTCACCCAGAGGCGGCGCTCCTAGTGCCCGGAGACTTTAATGCTGGGAAACTTAAATCAGTTCCACCAAATCTCTATGAACATATTAAATGTGCAAACAGAGGGGAAAAAAATCTAGATCACCTGTACTCCAAACAGAGACGCGTACAGAGATCTCCCTCGCCCTCCATTTGGTAAATTCGACCACAACTCTATCATCCTGATTGACGCTTACAAGCAAAAATTTAAGCAGGAAGCACCAGTGACTCGGTATAAAAAAATGGTCAGATGAAGCAGATGCTAAACTACAGGACTGCTTTGCTATCACAGACTGGAACTTGTTCCGGGATTCTTCCAATGACATGAGGAATACACCGGTCACTGGCTTTATCAATAAGTGCATTGAGGACGTCGTCCCCACAGTGACTGTACATACATACCCAACCAGAAGCCAGAAGGACTCTAACCTGGAAGCTTACCAGAAATCCTGCTATGCCCTGCGACGAACCATCAAACAGGCAAAGCGTCGATAAGGGGCTAAGATTAAATCAAACTACACCGGCTACGACGCTCGTCGCATGTGGCAGGGCTTGCAAACTATTACAGACTACAAAGACAAGCACAGCCGCGAGCTGCCCAGTGACACGAGCCTACCAGACGAGCTAAATGACTACTATGCTCGCTTCGAGGCAAGCAACACTGAGGCATGCATGAGAGCATCAGCTGTTTTCCGGACGACTGTGTGATCACGCTCTCTGTAGCCGACGTGAGTAAGACCTTTAAACAGGTCAACATACACAAGGTTGAGGGGCCAGACGGATTACCAGAACGTGTGATGCGGGCATGTGCTGACCAACTGGCAGGTGTCTTCACTGACATTCTCAACATGTCCCTGATTGAGTCTAATACAAACATTCTTCAAGCAGACCACCATAGTCCCTGTGCCCAAGAACACAAAGGCAACCTACCTAAATGACGACAGACCCGTAACACTCACGACCGTAGACATGAAATGCTTTGAAAGGCTGGTAATGGCTCACGTCAACAACATTATCCCAGAAACCCTAGACCCACTCCAATTTGCATACCGCTCAAACAGATACACAGATGATGTAATCTCGAGTGCACTCCACACTGCCCTTTCCCACCTGGACAAAAGGAACACCTTTGTGAGAATGCTGTTCATTGACTACAGCTCAGCGTTCAACACCACAGTACCCTCAAAGCTCATGACCAAGCTAAGGATCCTGAGACTGAACACCTCCCTCTGCAACTGGATCCTGGACTTCCTGACAGGCCGCCCCCAGGTGGTGAGGGTAGGTAGAAACACATCTACCACGCTGATCCTCAACACTGGAGCTCCACAGGGGTGAGTGCTCAGTCCCCTCCTTTACTCCCTGTTCACCCACAACTGCATGGCCAGGCACGACTCCAACACCATCATTAAGTTTGCTGACGACACAACAGTGGTAGGCCTGATCACCGACAACGACGAGACAGCCTATAGGGAGGAGGTCAGAGACCTGGCCGGGTGGTGCCAGATTAACAACCTATCCCTCAACGTAACCAAGACTAAGGAGATGATTGTGGACTACAGGAAAAGGAGCACAGAGCACGTCCCCATTTTCAGCGGCTGTAGTCGAGCAGGTTGAGAGCTTCAAATTCCTTGGTGTCCACATCAACAACAAACTAGAATGGTCCAAACACACCAAGACAGTCGTGAAGAGGGCATGACAAAGCCTATTCCCCCTCAGGAAACGAAAAATATTTGGCATGGTTCCTGAGATCCTCAAAAGGTTCTACAGCTGCAATATTGAGAGCATCACTGCCTGGTACGGCAATTGCTCGTCCTCCGACCGCAAGGCACTACAGAGGGTAGTGCATACGGCCCAGTACATCACTGGGGCAAAGCTGTCTGCCATCCAGTACCTCGACACCAGGCTGTGTCAGAGGAAGGCCCTAAAAACTATCAAAGACCCCAGCCACCCCAGTCATAGACTGTTCTCTCTACTACCGCATGGCAAGGGGTACCAGAGTGCCAAGTCTAGGACAAAAAGGCTTCTCAACAGTTTTTACCTCCAAGCCTTAAGACCCCTGAACAGGTAACCAAATGGTTACCCGGACTATTTGCATTGTGTGCCACCCCCCAAACCCTCTTTTACACTGCTATTACTCTCTGTTTATCTTATATGCATAGTCACTTTAACTATACATTCATGTACATACTACCTAAATTGGCCCGACCAACCAGTACTCCCGCACATTGGCTAACCGGGCTATCTGCATTGTGTCCCACCACCCGCCAACCCCTCTTTTTATGCTTCTGCTACTCTCTGTTCATCATATATGCATAGTCACTTAAACGATACCTACATGTAAAACTACCTCAATAAGCCTGACTAACAGGTGTCTGTATATAGCCTTGCTACTGTTTTTTCAAATGTCTTTTTACTGTTGTTTTCTTTCTTTACTTACACACACACACACACCTTTTTCTTCGCACCATTGGTTAGAGCCTGTAAGTAAACATTTCACTGTGAGGTTTACACCTGTTGTATTCGGCACATGTGACAAATAAACTTTGATTTGATTTGATTTTTATGCATGTTTTATGCAGAGAAATTCAATGGAATATACTGTACATCAAGGTAACTGCCAAAATAAAGGAAACACTTGAGTAAATGCGGGATACAGAGTATATTAAAAGCAGGTGCTTCCAAACAGGTGTGGTTTAGGCTTGGACGGTATATTGTATATACTGTATACCGGGGTATTTGGAAATAGCCATGGGAGGGTATTAAAATACCATCAATACTGTTGAAACTATTTATTTGTAGTTTTTTAAATACATTTGAATATTTGTAGCTACTTTTCTAGTAAATACCTGCAGTCAACTTGTGCAATACATTAGGAGATAAAGAACATTGCATTGTTCATTTCACCTGTTATTATTATAAGCTTATGGTAGTCTCCAGTCATGTGTCATGTTGTGTTTGTTTACAAGCACACAAAGACGAGAGACCAGAACTTTGTAAATAACTAACTGTTGTGCAGCATGCGCCAGGCAATCTAGTTACAATATGGAATTCACAACTAAATGTTTGCCAGCTAGATATATTATACCTATTAAGTTTAACTGTATAAAATGCCCCTTTTCAAACAGCACATATAGTATCACAAGGAATGCATGGCATTTCTCAACAGGGTTATTCATATAGATGACAATCTCAAAAAGAGCAGTTGATACCATTTACAGTATGGGGATTAAGATTTGAACAGTACCTTGAGGGGGAACCCAATGTGAAGATGTCCTTAGAACTGAGGAACCCAGAGAGAAGGAATGACGGTATAATAGAGGACAGTGTGTTAGCAAAGGCATACAGTATCAAGTCTCTTTTCATGAAAAATACATTGGTTCTTGGATACAGAGAGGGGATAGGTAAACCATAGGGCTTTTGATACTTACTGTCAGGGTATATAGTATTCTACTTAGTAATCTGTCGCTCTCCATATTAGTTGTTGAAATGTCATTATAGAATGAGATCTAACAATATCAGAGCAGGCAAGATAGTAAGAGGAGCTGCTAAGTTATCTTATTCAAGTTGTATCTATATAACTTTTAAGTATAACATTTACATATACAGTATGTACACCATCCATTCTGCAGATATACTGATTTATCAAAAGTACAAAGTTAAGTTACCCAATGCTGTGCTTATGAACAGTAACACACAGAATGTGATAACGTGACAACATGTAAAGCAACACGTGAAAACATGAAACTACAAAAACACATTTTCACATTAATTCATCTGACATTTCATGTGAAATCATGTGGTTGTATGTAAGGGACACCAGTGCCAGTACAGAGGCCACTGGTGCAGTGGAGGAGTGCTCTGCCAAGCCTGCCCTTCTCCCCTAGCTACATCAGAGAGACTAGGCAGGCAGAGAGAGAGGCAGTGAATTGTTTTAGCATTGGCCTATGATAACTGGCCCGGCCTCAGTGAGGTCCAGCTCAGAGCTGTGAGGGGAAAGATCCCTGACAGGGATTAGCCTAGACTGTCAGATGGCCTCCATTGTCCAAACGAGCAGAGCCTGCCACACCATACTTCAAACTGTATCTGAGGATAGGTTACGCTCCAGAGGTCTGGACAAGCCAGAGGAAGAGTAGCTAATATCTCTTAAACTTCCACATCTACTTGTGAGGCAGAGAACAGAGACCCATCTCCTCCAGACATGCAGTTGATTATTGAATTTCTCCATTTAGATATGACATTCCCATGTAATCTTCTACCTAGTACACTGAGAGTAACACAGACGGGCAGAAAAGTAAATCAATGACATTTCTCTGGGCCGGTGGTACTTTATTTGCATGGCTGCTACAGATGTAGTAACAGTTCATGTGATTTATGACAGACATACGACCCTATAAAATCTGTTATATTGTTTGCCTTATTCCGTTTTGTTTTTCCCCCCAAATTCCATTTCGTTTTTCCAGGTTTCAGTTTTTACTCTCAAAATCACACATTTAGAAAAATAACACAATTGGATATTCAAAGTCCACAACAATGCTTCAACCACATCAGGAGACTACTTTTGAGGTTTAGGAAAAATAGAAGAAATTAGATTTTTGGGTGTAGTTGCCCTTTTATGCAAGTGTGCACCAGCAAGAGACCATTGTTTGGTTAGCAATGTTTCTGTAGTGCTCATATAATTTCAGAGTTTGCTAAATTAATGGCCACTAGATTGATGCAAATAATCATATTCTGCCAGGTACTGTAGGCATAGGCTACTGTGTAGTTAACACTTAATTGAGAAGGATTGTGGGAAAGCCTTTCCATCAGTACCAGAAGAAGGCTATCTATCATTAGCATCATTACTAACTGCTACATGAAGTGTAGAAGCACACACACACGTGCCATTTCAGAAAGATGAAGGAAAATACAAATCACTGAAGCATTTTGATTCATCTCTGCAAATTAATTAAGTTCAATACATTTTTCTGGGGAAATATTGATTCATTTAATTTTAATTTCTGGATTCCATCCGCATTCTCCCCCACGAGGATTTAATAGGGTCATATAAACATCTCCCAAAACAAACCACAGCAGACAGACAGGGTGAATGCTGCTTAATGTTAGGATGTTAGCAATAATAACATCAGACCCATGCGTAACCACAACTTTACCAGAGTCAGTCAAAGGTCAAGGAGAAAGAAGCCCACTCCCGCCTGGCAGGTTGTTGTTCCCATTATAGCAATTACAATACATCAGGAGAACTCCAAATTGTTGGATTGCTACTAGAGGTCGACCGATTATGATTTTTCAACGCCGATACCGATACTGATTTTTGGATGACCAAAAAAGCCGATACCGATTCAAATCTGCCAATTTCTATTCCAACAATAATACAACAATAATGACAACAATACTGAATGAACACTTATTTTAACTTTATATAATACATCAATAAAAATCTATTTAGCCTCAAATAAATGATGAAACATGTTCAATTTGGTTTAAATAATGCAAAAACAAAGTGTTGGAGAAGAAAGTAAAAGTGCAATATGTGCCATGTAAAAAAAGCTAACGTTTGAGTTCCTTGCTCCGAACATGAGAACATATGAAAGCTGGTGGTTCCTTTTAACATGAGACTTCAATATTCCAAGTAAAGAGGTTTTAGGTTGTAGTTAATATAGTATTTCTAGGACTATTTCTCTCTGTACCATTTGTATTTAATATACCTTTGACTATTAGATGTTCTTATAGGCACTTAAGTATTGCCAGTGTAACAGTATAGCTCCCGTCCCTCTCCTCACCCCTACCTGGGCTCGAACCAGGAACACATCGACAACAGCCACACTCGAAGCAGTGTTACCCATGCAGAGCAAGGGGAACAACTACTCAAAGTCTCAGAGCGAGTGACGTTTGAAACGCTTTTAGCGCGCACCCCACTAACTAGCTAGCCATTTCACATTGGTTACACCAGCCATTAGGCTGATAGGCTTGAAGTCATAAACAGCACTGTGCTTGCGAAGAGCTGCTGGCAAAATGCACGAAGGTGCTGTTTGAATGAATGCCTACGAGCCTGCTGCTGCCTACCATCGCTCAGTCAGACTGCTCTATCAAATATCAAATCATAGACTTAATGATAACATAATAACACACAGAAATACTAGCCTTTGGTCATTAATATGGTCGAATCCGGAAACTATCATTTCGAAAACAAAACATTTATTATTTCAGTGAAATACGGAACCGTTCGGTATTCATAAGTCGAAATATTCTTGTTACTTTGTACAACCTTCCATGTTATGTCATAATTACATAAAAGTCTGGCAAATTAGTTCACAATGAGCCAGGCTGCCCAAACTGTTGCATATACCCTTACTCTGCATGCAATGAACGCAAGAGAAGTGACACAATTTCACCTGGTTAATATTGCCTGCTAACCTGGATTTATTTTAGCTAAATATGCAGGTTTAAAAATATATACTTCTATGTATTGATTTTAAGAAAGGCATTGGTGTTTATGCAATGATTGTGCTTTTTTCGCAAATGCGCTTTTGATAAATCATCCCCCAGCGTTGCATCGATTATATGCAATGCAGGACATGCTAGATAAACTAGTAATATCATCAACCATGTGTAGTTAACTAGTCATTATGATTGATTGTTTGTTTTTTATAAGATAAGTTTAATGCTAGCTAGAACTTACCTTGGTTTCTACTGCATTCACGTAACAGGCAGGCTCCTTGTGGAATGCAATGAGAGGCAGGTGGTTAGGGCGTTGGACTAGTTAATAACCTCTTGCTCCTACTTGAGACGCAGACGTCCCAACTAGAGCTCTGGAAATGCAAATGCGCTACGCTAAACGCTAATAGTATTAGTTAAAACGCAAACGTTCATTAAAATACACATGCTTGGTATTGAGTTAAAGCTACACTCGTTGTGAATCCAGGCACCAAGTCAGATTTTTAAAATGCTTTTCGGCGAAAGCATGAGAAGCTAATATTATCTGATAGCATGTAACACCCCAAAAGACCCGTAGGGGATGTAAACAAAATAATTAGCATAGTCGGCGCTACACAAACCGCACAATAAAATATAAAACATTCATTACCTTTGACCATCTTCTTTGTTGGCACTCCTTGATGTCCCATAATCAATACTGGGTCTTTTTTTCGATTAAATCGGTCCATATATAGCCTAGATATCGATCTATGAAGACTGTGTGATAAACGGAAAAAAATAGCGTTTCATAACGTAACGTCATTTTTTAAAAGTTAAAAAGTCGACGATAAACTTTCACAAAACACTTCGAAATACTTTACTAATGCAACTTTAGGTATTAGTACACGTTAATAAGCGCTAAAAATCATCAGGAGGCGATGTAAATTCGATAGGTGGTCGTCTGGAAAAAATGTCCGGAAAAAACTCAATACATCAAGTTGGAGGTCGGAGGGAATCGGTTTCCTTGGGTCGGTTCTACCAAGAATCAAATCCGAAGCAAATGAGAAGACTATACATCCTGTGGAAGCTGTAGGTACTGCAACCTCGGCCTCATTTAATACGGTTCATCTTTAACAATGGGTTGAAGTGGCGCATGGATATTTTTTTCCACTTTCAGTGATCAGATTTTCCTGCGTTTTTCGATGAAACAGACGTTCTGTTATAGGCACAGCCGTGATTTAACCAGTTTTAGAAACGTGAGAGTGTTTTCTATACACACATACTAATCATATGCATATACTATATTCCTGGCATGAGTAGCAGGACGCCAAAATGTTGCGTGATTTTTAACAGAATGTTCGAAAAAGTAGGGGGTAGGCTTAACAGGTTTTAACCGTAAGTAATTGAAAATAAGAATGTGTTCTTAACTGACTTGCCTCATTAAATACATGTGTAAAAAAATATATTATATAATTAATTTTAGTAATAAAAAAATATTAATTGGTGTCCAAAAATACAGATTTCCGATTGTTATGAAAGTTTGAAATCGGCCCTAATTAAATCGGCCATTCCGATTAATCGGTCGACCTCTAGTACAGGTTCTCGTAACAGCTCTCTAAGCCACGTAGCGTACAGGGCACATTATATAAATGTCTCAAACAAATGCAAATTCAACATGGTCAAATATTCAAACTGAACAGTGCACTCAATTAATACTTCTGAACAAAACACACCAAAACCACCACTCAAATGCTCAGACAGACATGTGAAACGTGCCATTAAGAATTGTATCATAAGAGGCATCACGGGGCTCTTTCTATCATGTTCTGAATGTCAAATCATCTTTCATTAGCGAACTAGAAGTTGGGCACATATGTGGAGCATCTGTTGCTAGCCCGGCCCAGAAGTCCTTAGAGGTCAGTAGGTTAGTGTCCTTCTGGAGAGACGCCATCTAATCCCAACATCAGCCTGCCCTTCTGCTCACACACTGGATAACCACGCCCCTACTCCCACCTCCCCTTTCCTGAAAAGAAGAGATTCCAAATGATTAGTTGTGCCTCCCCATGGGGCAGAGAGGAATAGAGAAGGAATATGGAGGGGGTGTAATTCAATTAGCCCCTTAGCTCCAGTGCTGAGCTGTGAATGGGGTGTAGTGGACGTGTGGATCTAGTGTACACAGAGGACAACTGGCACCAATGTCGCAGGGGATAGTGCTGAGCATTAAAGCCACTCTGACATACTATAGATCCCCCGGGCACTAAACACAAGCTCTGAAAAACTGTTCTGCCACCCGGGCAACCTAAACCTGAACCTGATACACTGACAATGTGCAGAGATTGCATGCTATGGCCATCAAAGCACAGAGAAAACTGCCATGGTCCTTTTGTAGTCACATGAAAAGAAGCGGCAGCCACCTTATCCGGTAAGCCTACAGCACAGCAGCAAGCTTCCTCCATGTGTCAGTAGTAGAGAGTGAGAGTTCGCTCTCTCGCTCTCTCTCTCTCTCTCACAGCACAGCGGTCCCTTTCAAAACCCTCTCTGCACTGCTCCCCCTTTGTCCCTCATCCCTACAGGGAATTCATACAGCTCTGCAGTGCCTCTCTGCATGACACTCCTATAATTTATTACAGTCTTTTCCCAGGCCCAGAGAAATCAAATCAAACTGTAAATATAGTGCATGTTTCCCCAGTATGAGCTACTCACATAGGCCAGTAGATCACTAATAAATGCCAGAGATCCTGGCAGTCATTAAATAACCGCATCAATAATTACATTCTTATGGATTATGAAAAAGAAAGAAACGTGAGCATAGATAATGAATGAGAAAGCTGCTTTACATGAGTAACTATAAGTGGAAAAAAGCCTTCCATCAGCCAGTCTTGTACAGTATATCAAAAGGAGAGCCCTACCAGCCGTGTTCATAGTGATGCTGTGACCTATGACCCTAGACTGGCACGCACACCTGGTGGTGTTACATAACACCCTCTGGCCCTGACTGATGCAGGCTGGATAGGAGCCATCTCCTGGGGATGGCAGAGGATAGCCTGTCTACCCCGGGTGGGCCACCACCCGTCACTGGGTAAAGTGCCATTTCACGTCTGTGGAAACTGAAGACCTGCATGGAACAGACTGCAGCTGCCATGCACTATACACAGAGCAGATGGTAAAGGTGGCAAAAAGTTCACACAGTATCATTTGAAACCTACACACAGCATTTCCATTTCGGTACTAGACAAAAACTGCTTCTGCATATACTTTTTAATATTAATAGATTTTAAAAACAGTTCTGACTATGCCTTGCACTGTTAGTCGGCTACTGTACATTAGACCTCCTCTGGAGAAAACCCTACAGGCAGTCTCAGTAGTTTGTGCATTGCAGGTGGTGCATGAGTAGGCAGTGGTAAGGTTTCTTGGTATAGTAACAGAATGAACTGCTGTGTGAAGAGGCCCTCCAAAGTGACAGCTACTGTAGACACCATGCCATTGTCACTGTGTGTCCACTGATGTTGTTTTTAACACAATGCTCTGCACACAAGCATTTACTCTGACACGGTAGATATCTACAGTAAGGCCATTATTGGTTGCTGAATGGACCTTTTTATGCCCTTCAATCTTAATTCCCCTTTCCTCCTTATTAGATAGTTTTTAAATATCGCATTTCAGTTTGTGTATATTACAAAGATTATGAGAGCACGAGCAAGAGGTAACAAAGACATGAGAACGAAAGAGAGGGGGTCAGATTTAAGTAACTAATGATAAATTCACAGGCATGATTGAATGTAAGCAGAGATTTAAACTAATGAAAATGTCTTCCACCAAAATCCATACAAGATGAAATAGCATGATCCATCCTTGTCCATTACATATCCCTGTACCCAAGTCTGAACCAAAAACCCTACAATCTGTATTGTATGACTGCACAGTGGGTCAGTATCTTTGGTTTTCAAATTGTACCTTTCACACCCATTACAGAACTAAATGAATGGTTAGAACTAAAACAAACGGGACATTTTTTTTTTTATCCTCTCTCGTTATTTAATACATCTGGCACAAATGTGAATAGATCCTGACATTCTAAATACGCTACTTCTAACAAACAGACAACAGAGCTGTAGTGTCTCTGGTGAATGTTCTGTTCATATAGGATATGTGGAGAGAGCTGAAAGTGATACTGCGGCTGCTTCATTGCATAAATATTGCACAGTGAAAGAGCAGACCATCCCACACAGAGGATGAACAGGAGACAGAGTGTAAGCATGGACATGATTGCAGTGGAAATGGAGGATGAAGCTATTTAATTGGGGCATGTTCATGTGGCTGTGAGGAGAGGTTAGATACATTAGAGAGGTCATTTCCCAGAAACAGGTCTGCTTTTACACAGAGCAAAAGCACATCTCACAGAGATTATTACATTGTGCTGAACAGTGCATGAATGCACCAACTGTCTGGTGTATGATGAAAATGTTCCATATGAAAATGTTTCGTTGATGACTAAATTAATAATAATAATCAATGCTGGTATTTATGGCTTAAAATGCAATAAATCTATAAATAACTAGTATAATTAAACAATAAGGCCTGTGGAGGTGTGCTATATGGCCAATTTTCCTTAGCTAAGGGCTGTTCTTAGATAGAGCCCTTAGCCGTGGTTTATTGGCCATACATCACGTGATATTATGGCCAATATGCCACAACCCCCGAGGAGCCTTTTTGTTATTATAAACTAGCTACCAGCGTAATTAGAACAGTAAAAATACATGTTTTGTCATACCCGTGGTATACCACGGCTTTCAGCCAATCAGCATTTAGGACTCAAACCACCTGGTTTGTAATCTACCATAGAAGAAAATAGAAGGAAAATAACCTCATATATAATGTAGAGAAATATGATAGGCGACCATTGTCGAACAGTAGCTCTAAAAAGGAGGTCAGAAGACTAGAAGAGTCCCATGGATATAGGCCTATACTGGCAGTACTGTTCTTAAGTTCTTTACAGCTCCTGTGATTGCACCAGCCAGGTTCCTAGAGATTAACACTCAGTCCAGTTTCTCAGTTACACAACAAACTATGAGAGTACTGTGATGTTGCTTAGAACCCTGTTGAGACAAGAGTCAGAACAGCACAGAGCACATTGTACACAATACAAACAAACTGCCAATCAGCTCCTCAGTGTACTGTGACTGTCAGACCAAAGCTGTAGACAACGAGGCGATGCATGCTCCTTTGTAAGAGAGGCAAGACCACACAGTGAGTCCAGTTATGATGATCACCAGAGCTGCAGTGATAGAAACAAACACGTTGAACACACCCATGTCAGAAGAAATAAACTATGGCTTAATTAAACACTGTTAACAGGAAATGTTTCAAATTGATGGTACATGATAATATTTTTCATTGTTGAAATGCATTGCTTATCAATCATTAGAAGGCCTTGTCAGTCTCTTGAATTAATCACTGTTATAGATCAAAACTACTGATGCGACTCATCTTCCCCATCGGGTACACGGAGAATCCCTATGACATTACTGCTGGTTATGCTGATGAGCTGAACGCACAGGACTAAAACAAGGCAATCACTCAACACAGTTTCTAGCAGCCAAATGCATTTCCGTTCCAAATGTGAAATAATTTGCTGTCTGCCAAAATGGCCCACTCTCTCCCTGTGAGTCAAGGTGCTGACGCCGTAGATGTGAGACAGAAGTGGCTGACTAGCTGGGCTGGCCTGAAAGGGCGCTGGGCTCTGGAGAGGAGAGAGTGAGGGGAGAGAAAGAGAGGGCTGGAGCCTGGTATCGCTGGGTCAGCAGCAAGCTGCAAAGGATCTCACTAGATGACAGCACTATTTCAGAGGTGATCTTTAGACAGGATGGTCGTCTCCAGCAGACAGACAGCCATGTAAACATCCTGACAGCTGCCCTGCACCAGGAGCCTGACGAGGAGGAACCTATTGACCTTGATCTGATCGGGAAGCATTGGCTTGTCCTTAGCTAAAGAAGATCAACTGTGTAATTCAACAACAATATCATTGTTTTGGTTAATTTGTTGTTGTATTTACATCCAAGCTCCCTGCTCCCCCAGCCCTTGGCGTCATCTGTTGTCCAGGGAGTCTGGCTTTAAAGCCACTGGCCCACTGCCATTATGGCGTAGGCTACTTACAATGGTATGATTTTCAAACTATACAGTACCATCACCTCTACCAGTCTGATAAACAATGTAATCCTGAATATAGTGAGAACAACATTCATAAAAATGAATCAAATCCAAATGTCCCCTATGTCCAACAGCTCTCCTGCTCTGCCATATTTAGCAGTGATGTTTCATTAATGCGGATCGATGAGCAGCTTGATCAGCAGTTCTCAGCGTTCCACTGTCATTGACCTTTGGCTCCTACGGGCTGCTGTGGTAGACCCTGCCAACACAGAGCACTCCCAGCTGGTGATGGGGGGGGGGGGGAGGCAATGCCCTCAGGAACCCACAGAGACAGCTCCTAATTCTCCTAATGTACAATCAGTAGGCAGGTTTCCATTGACCCAGGTTTATTCGCCAAAAGCAATGTTGTAATGGAAACGGCAGATATAGGATACAAATATTGTTTATCTTTAGAAAATGTATCTGTGTTGTCTAACTTTCTTTGCGACAAATAATGATTGAAACTGTGTTTTTCAAATAAATTATGAATTGTCTAATTTAATTATTACCTACTGTTTGCTAAATCTTGCATTTTACCAGAGAGAAGTAGGCTGGCTATACTGAGAAAAGTATCAGAGAAAAGAATAACTGAATTGCTTCAACTTGCTTTTCTAGTTGGCTGGATGCAAGTTTCACCATCCAATTATTTCAGATCTACAGGAGTGCAAGATTCACCATGGCACGGACCGTGGCGATACATTGGCACATGACAATAATATGGCAAATTCCTGCATTCTATCCATGTAGAATTTTGCAGGCTACCTGAAACATGAAAGAGATAGGTGGGAGGGCATGCAGGCTGTCTGCAATTTATTAACGCAAAATTTTCCTCAATGGGTCATGGAAACACTTCAACTACTTCATTTGTATTCGACATTCTAGGTTTTTGCTGAAAAGTTCAAACAATGTAGGTGTGACGTCATTACGTCCAGCTGTTTGTATCGACACATAACAGTTAAATGGAAACGCACCATAGCAGGCAATTATCACATTTATTTTCTATGCAAACGTTCTAAATGTCGACAACAACAACAAAAAAATCACTGGACATTATGGAAATATAGCTATGGTCACATTGGCCCGGTCTCTCTGTCTCTCACACACACACTGCTTCAACAGCACATATGGGCCCCATGTGTAACAGACTACCGTGGCATTTGTTCACCAACAGTAAAAATGATGGAAGTGTAAACATGAGTGAAATATAATCCTAGTTTTAGAGGGGTTAACAGAGTGACAGTAGACCATGAGTCTGGTCCACTACACTTGAACAGAAAAACACAGGCATGTCACAACAAGATAACCATTATTCACTGGGAACAAACAGTCATTATGGGGTAATGACAGCCAGGTGTTTTTCTATGGGCGTCAGGTAGCCTAGCGGTTACAGCATTGGGCCAGTAACCGAAATGTCGCTGGTTCGAAAACCCCAGCCGGTGAGAAAAAAATAAATCTGTGGATGTGCCCTTGAGCGAGGCACTTAATCTTAATTTGCTGCAGGGGCATCGTATAACACATTTCACTGCACCCATTCTGTGTATGTGACAGCACAACATGCATTGTTCTTTTTGTTTTTTAATTCTCATTAAGACTGTCAATTTGAGTCCTCCGGACTTGCGATAAACATCTTTAAAATAACTGCAGTAGGATGATAATCAGAGTGCAAACTACAATCCTACTGTACACTTTGTAATGCTCAGCCACCTCAAGTCAAATAACAAATACGCAGTAGAGTAGTGGTACATGGAGAAGTGGGTACATTCACATTATTTCTTTATTTTATTTGTTTTTAACCGCCCACTCGGCGAAGTAAAATTATATGAGAAATGGTGACATTTAGAATAACCTAAAATAATGGCAGTGTGAAATACATTCACCATGATATCCAGCATGTAATAATAGACCTAGCACTTATGGCTGGTATGTTAGGGTAAGGGATCAGATAAGCACAGGGGTAAGAAAAGGAACAGATTTCTGTGGTAGTGCGTTGCATGACAACGTATACCTTCTGCTGTTTCCCAACCCTGGTCCTCGAGTACCACCAACAGTACACATTTTCATTGTAACCATGGACAATGGTTGGGAAACACTGCACTACACCACTGTGCATATGTGGTCAAATCAGATGATTATAAAAATGCATATGAAACTAGGTAGAATACCGTAAATACCATATAGTGGGGAATTTGGAAATAGCCACGGGATAGTTTGTCAACATTTTGCTACTTTTTAAGTAGATACTTGCAGTCAACCTGTGCAATATGTTAGGAAATAAAGCAGACCACGTTCTTCATTTCACCTGTCACATTATGAATCTTACCGTAGCTCCCCAGAACAGTTGAGCCAGTCACGTTTGTGTTTGTAAATGGCACAACAGGAGAAAGCAGGAGCAGTTGAGTCCAGCTATGTATTGACAGAGGTCTTGTTTTATATTGAAAGTAAACAGTGTTTTTTTGTTTCAATAGAGTGATCAGGGACGTACAACTATAGTTTTCCTTCACAGAAAATAAATGAGTGCAACACATTCAGCAGAAAATAGCTTCATTGTCATCAGGCGACAACAGAAGTGCAACATTATTTGGCTAGCAGCTAAATGAGCTTACAATTAAAAATCAAGGTATTTTTTGCTAAAAATTATGCATGGCCATCATATTTCTAATGTTCATTATAGAAAGAATGTAATCAGCTATATTTACTAATGTTTTGCCCAAAGTTAATCTGGCATTTTACCAGAGAGAAGTAGGCTGGCTACACCAAGAACAGTACCAGAGAAAAGAAGCTACACATCAGTCAGAGCGCGGTCTTTTGATAGAAGGCTCGTTCCTGAATTCTAATCCAAGTGCAACTGAAGCACAAAATGTGTTTGATGCTGAGCAGAAATTACAATATGAAGCATTTTAGATTTGCGTTAACAAAATGCAGCAAGATATTTCTTACGCATTTAATATTTTTCCTGCGTGAAAACAAAGAATTCTGCGTTAGGGCGACCCCTAAGTTTAACATGCTAGTTATCTAAGTAAGTGGCTGAATTAATAAGGTCACAGGGCATTATATTATGTTAGTTTTCTGCCATGGTTGAGAAGTCAAAGCCCTTTGGATGAGTTATATGTACAGCTGCCACTGCAGCTTGATTTCCTTGCATTTTTTATCCTCTCAGTTCTGGGCCCGTCTGCTCCTCCCCTATCTTCTCTGAGCAGAGCAGAGCAGGCATGCCTGTTGCCCTAGCAACTCCCAGACTCCACACAAACACAGTGTTTACACAGTACTGTCCTTTCTTCAAACAAGCGTGCCTCAAAAATGTGTTCATTAAGCACAATGTCTCCCGATCACATTTGCTTGTAAATGTCCAAATGAACAAAACATGACATTCGGTAGCTCCTACCTATATATGTGTAACTTTATATGCTGGACTGCCGGTCTTTGCAATTAGTTTATTTTCATTTGCGCTTATTTAGTTAGCAGCCTCTATCGAAATTTGCTATTTGTGCTAATTCTGTTAGCGTTCTGGTAATAGACACCAAATGGTCTTTAAAAAAATAAATTGTGCCCCCTTGTGTACTAAACTGGTAATACTGTAAATCCAAGTGTGAGAGAAGGAAGGTATGCGGATATGAAAATCTGGATACCGCCCAACTCTACTACAACAAACAAACCTAAATGGCAGAGTGAAAAGAAGGAAGCCTGTATAGAATAAAAACATATTCCAAAACAAGCATCCTATTTGCAATAAGGCATGAAAGTAAAACACAGTACTTTATATCCTTACCACAAAGCAATCTGTTTGGGGTAAATCCAACAACAAATCATTGAGTAACACCACTATTCATATTTTCAAGCACGGTGGTGGCTGCATTGTTATGGGTATGCTTGTCATCGGCAAAAACTAGGGAGTTTAATTCAGATAAAAAATTCATGGAATAGAGCTAAGCACATGCAAAATCCTAGAAGAAAACCTGGTTCAGTCTGCTTTCCAACAGACACTGGGAGACAAATTCACTGTAGGCTATTTGGCATCAAATGCACTTACAGTACCAATACCAGACCAAGACCATATTATGGCTAGAACAGCTCCAATAAGCAAAGAGAAACAACAGTCCATTACTTTAAGAAATGGAGGTCAGTCAACGCAGAACATTTGAAGACATTTTAAAAGTTCTTGAAGTGCAGTCGCAAAAACCATCAAGCGCTATGATGAAACTGACTCATGAGGACCGCCACAGGAAAGGAAGACCCAGAGTTACCTCAGCTGCAGCCTCAACTGTTCAGAGGAGACTGCGTGAATTAGGCCTTTATGGTCGAATTGCTGCAAAGAAACCACTACAAAAGGACACCAATAAGAAGAAGAGACTTGCTTGGGCCAAGAAACACGAGAAATGGACATTAGACCAGTGGACATCTGTCCTTTGGTTTGATGAGGCCAAATTTGAGATTTTTGGTTCCAATCGCTGTGTCTTTGTGAGAAGCAGAGTAGGTGAACGGACAATCTCTGCATGTGTGGTTCCCACCGTGAAGAATGGAGGAGGAGGTGTGATGGTGTGGGGGTGCTTTGCTGGTGACACTCAGTGGTTTATTTAGATTTCAAGGCACACTTAACCAGCATGGCTACCACAGCATTCTGCAACGATACATCATCCCATCTGGTTTGCGCTTAATGTGACTATCATTTGTTTTTCAACAGGACAACGACCCAAAACAAACCTCCAGGCTGTGTAAGTGCTATTGGATCACAAAGAAGAGTGCTGCTCCAGTGAAAAGCTATGATGCAGGTGTTCCATCAGTGTCTCATATGAGACAAGCCACATGCGCCATACTCAAACTAGTGGCATGTGGACAGAACATATTAAACCAACAACAACAAAAAAAACTGTATTTTTCTCACTGTCTAAGTCTAATAATGTCTTGCTCCTTTAACCTGAACACACACCCAACAACCAACCACACAGACAATCTTAACTTAATAAATAAGATAAACCACCAATTCTCCACACCCAAGCCTTTCATTGCCATGGAATCAAAGGGATAGTTCATAGTACCCATGGTTAGTCATTGTAAAACCAATCCAAAATGCTAGAAATACTTATGGTTGGCCCAAAGCATAGGAAGAAGAAAGAATAACATACTTGAGTTCCTTGAAAAAACAGCGGAGGATGAGGCAAGACCTATGGAGGCTGCTGTGTGTGACCATATAGACATCAGTGAAAAGGAGAGATCTATTTCAGTTGTAAACAGAGAACACAAATACAGGGTCAAGAGCCACAGCAGTACAGTATAGCACAGGGTGTGCTGCAGTTTCCAGCTCCCACACAATCATCATCATGCATTACTATGGTTCAACAATCACACTCTCTGATGACTCCAAAACCCTCACTTCCCCAACAGTCCCAACCCCTTACTTCCCAACCCTCCGACTAAACATTTCCTGGGGAATTCCGTCCAGGAATGTTATGTTGGTGAAGGAGCAACTGCAACAGCTGGGAGGAAAACCACTTTCTAGTGGATGGCAGAAACGCATAGGTCAAATCTCACACACAGTAAATAGCAGCTTGTCCTCTTCACTGGCACTAGACCAAGTACAACTCCCTGTTTTTAATTAACCATTGTCATTATGACCTGTGTTGCATTATTGGACTGCTTTTTTGCAGATCAACAGATTGTATAGTCTCTCATCGATGTCTTAACACAGTCTTACCCCACATATTTCACCTCAAACTAACATTTGTTAAGTGTTGGTCCCATGTTTCATGAGCGGAAATAAAAGATCACAGAAATGTTCCATACCTACAAAAAGCTTATTTATCTCAAATGTTGTATACAAATGTGTATACCTCCCTGTTAGTGAGCAGTTCTCCTTTGCCAAGATAATCCATCCACCTGACAGGTGGCATATCAAGAAGCGTATTAAACAGCATGATCATTACACACTTGCACCTTGTGCTGGGGACAATAAAATGGTACTCTAATATTTGCAGTTTTGTCGCACAACACAATGCCACAGATGCCTAAAGTTGAGGAAACATACAATTGTCATGCTAACTGCAGGAATGTCCACCAGAGCTGTTGCCAGAGAATATAATGTTAATTTCTCTACCCTAAGCCGCCTCCAGCATCGTTTTAGGGAATTTGGCAGTACATCCAACTGGCCTCACAACCACAGACCACATGTAACCACGCCAGCCCAGCACCTCCACATCCGGCTCCTTTACCTGCGGGATCGTCTGAGACCAGCCATCCGGAGAGTTGATGAAACTGTGGGTTTGCACAAGCAAAGAATATCTGTACAAAATTTCTGAAACTGTCTCGGGGAAGCTCCTCACCAGGGTCTTGACATGACGGCAGTTTGGCATTGTAACCGACTACATTGGGCAAATGCTAAACTTCGATGGCAACTGGCACGCTGGAGAAGTGTACTCTTCACGGATGAATCCTGGTTTCAACTGTACTGGGCAGATGGCAGACAGCATATATGGTGTCGTGTGGGCAAGCGAAGTGCCCCATGGTAGCGGTGGGGTAATGGTATGGGCAGGCATTAGCTACGGACAACCAACGCAATTGCATTTTATCCATGACAATTTGAAGGCACAGAGATACCGTGACGGGATACTGAGGCCCATTTCCGTGCCATTTGTCCGCCACCATCACCTCATGTTTCAGAATGATAATGCACAGCCCCATGTCGCAAGGAGCTGTACACAATTCATGAAATCTGAAAATGTCCCAGTTCTTTCATGGACTGCATACTCACCAGACATGTCACACATTGACCATGTTTGCGATGCTCGTATAAGGCAGTGTGTTCCAGTTCCCACCAATATCCAGCAATTTCACACAACCATTGAAGAGGAGTGGGACCACATTCAACCTGATCAGCTCTACACGAAGGAGATGTGTCGCGCTGCATGAGACAAATGGTGGTCACACCAGATACAGACTGGTTTTCTGATCCACGCCTTTACCTTTTTATTTTAAGGTATAAGTGACCAACACATGCATATCTGCATTCCCAGTCATGTGAAATCCATAGAATAGGGCCTAATTTATTTATTTCAATATGTGAACTGTAACTCAGTAAAACCTTTGAAATTGTTGCATGTTGCATTTAGATTTCTGTTCAGTGTAATTGGACTTATTCAAGCCTTTGATCATGAGTGATGAAGAGAGTAGCACAGTTCATTAGACTGTCAGTAGCACCTGTTTATCTAAAACACATGCCACAAAATGCCTTAATTTGCCAAAAATGAAAAAATATATTTATCTAGCATGGGCCACTGGTAATTGGAGTGTGCCGTCTCCCAGTCCCATATGGGATCTCAAATACTAGTAATTCCCCAGAACACAATAAAATCGAATAATTTACACAAGGAGGGCACTTTTGAATGAATTAGAGTGTGTTATAACAGAGACCTTAACAGCTTCCCATAATCCAGAGTGATTTTCATAATGGCCTCTTAAATGGATGGCTTGTGATTAGGCAAAGGCAATGTCCAAATGATTAAAAAGATAGCTGAAGTTTATGTACTCCAGCTAGATGAGGATAAGTCAATAAGAGGTAAACTGATAGTAATTACTGTATGACCTGATACCAGGTTTCAGTGCGTATTGACAGCACTGAATGCATGTTGAATATAATCTGATGTGTGCACACATGACAAGAGACAGGATTACTTCACTTGTCTATTGTCTACACTACTACTGTAGGTAGGCCTATATATTGTTTTGTGATGTCTATTGGCTAGATCAACAACTGATAGAATATAGGGTAGAATGAGACCCATGGACATGACTACTCTGTTGGGATCTAGAAATGTGCTGTGTGCCTCAGACAGTTTTAAGAGTGGTACAGTGCTGCTGATATTGTAACCTCTGGATCAATAGCTGCACAATTCCCCTTTGTGTTTCCATGAGGTGATGTTTGATTAATTGAATAGGATTTTATCAGTCGTCATTGGCAAGTGCGTGCTCCATCTGAGCTTGTGACACTTGTGGTAATGTTAGCTAAATATAACTGTGTACAAGACAGACTGACGGAGCACAGATTCTCTGTACTGTAGAATCATTCGGAGGTCCCACTATCTCTGAAAATGGACTGGCCAAGAGTTTGCGCTGGAATGGTTCAGTGTGGATGCATAACTAGGAATGGGCATGAGAAATTGAGTATTCGAATGGATGTCAAAGCTTGATCTTTAACTAGCGATCAAATCATTTTCAAATACTGTATAACTATTTAGTGGAATGTGCTTTGTGGCTGCCTGAACAGGCAAGTGAAATGTTGTTTTGAAGACTATGTTAATTTGCATTTGACTCTAGTGTTCCATGTGCATTTGCGGGGCACAAAAACAACAAAAAAACAAGCCAAGCATCACATGTTCTTCTCCCTAATTTCCTTTAACCTCCGTGTCGCTCTCTCTACACACGTGCTGAGTGCGCACACAAGCTCCCGCTAGGCCTACAGTAATAAATCCCTATAAAAACGTATCCAACTGATGGGATACACAAGCAACATTCCTTGACAATTGACGACAGCTTTATCACAAATTCAACATGGACTGGTTGATTGAAGTAGGAAAATATGTGTTCCAACAATGAGCTGTAGTTTTTGAAGAATTGTGTCCCTTCTATTTTCTGCTTAAGCTACTTTGCTAACTGTTACTGTCATTTAGAATTTGTTAGCATAGGCTATAACCCACTAAACATAGACAGCTTCCACACTGAAAAGAGATCCGCTCCGTGTCTTCATCAGAATCATTAAGCATATGCCTACTCACCACAATTAGTTACCAGGCAGTGTTCAACGTGGAATTGTTCATCCATTTAGAAAATTCCAAACAGGAAAAATAAACTAAATAAAACTTCTGTATGTTGAAAAGAAGACCTGAAAAAACCCTGAAAAAAAACATGTCTTTCAACTCGCCAAATTGAGCCCCGTTTCAAATTATCACTCTGAGAATAACTGTTCCAGGCATGAGATGCGCATGAATTTCTACTGGCAACTCTTTTACAATTGGAAAAAAATATGGTTCTATTTCATTTTGTTATATTACATCATGGTTTTTTTTACTATAAAATAGGTGTCTTCACTGTGATAAGGGCTCAGGAAATAAGAGTGTCGGTCTTGTCTGCTAAATTAACAAAACAAGGCAATGCCATTGCACAGCCATAGGCTTCTACAAGCAAGCGTCACTGCTGAGGCTACTGCCTTATTGAAGATTGTGTTCTACGATATAATATAAGCAGTTGATATTAATTTATTGAAACCTTAACCTTACATGGCACTTGCTTTTATTTTTATTGGGTACACAACAATGGTTTGCTCCTACAGACAGTGAGTACTGTGGACGTGGCTTGCCTTGTAAATCAGGCAGACAGGCATTGAGGCATTCAGTTAATGTCCGATTGAACAAAACAAGTGACCGTAGCAACTTTGAGCATGATATGATCCTCAGTGCCAGGCGCGCCGGTTCCAGCATCTCAGAAACGGCCGGCCCAGTATGCTTTTCATGCACGACAGTGTCTAGAGTTGACCAAAAATGGTGTGGCAAACAAAAAACAGTCAGCCAGTGGCAGTCCTGTGGGCGAAAACAGCTCGTTTAATGAGAGGTCAAATGAGAATGGCAAGAATCGTGTAAACTAACAGGCGGTCAAGAACAGGCAAATAACGGCGCAGTACAACAGCAGTGTGCAGAACGGCTTCTCGGAAATCACAATCGTCTGTCCTTGTCACGGATGGGCTATTGCAGCAGACGGCCACACTAGGCTCCAGTCCTATCAGCTATAAACAAGAAGAAGCGGCTCCAGTCGGCACGTGATAACCAACACTGGACAACTGAGGAGTGGAAAAAAACATTGCCTGGTCCGTTTAATCCCGGTTCGTGTTGAGTTATGCCGATGGCAGAGTCAGGATTTGGTGTACGCAGCATGAGTTCATGACCCCATTCTGACTGGTGTCAACGGTACAGGCTGTTGCCGGTGGTGTAATGGTGTGGGGAATGTTTTCCTGGCACACTTTCGGTCCCTTGATACCAATTGAGCGATGTTTCCATCCCCCTGAAGAATTCAGGCTGTTCGTGAGGCAAAGGGGAATCTGACCCAGTACTAGATGGGTGTACCTAATAAACTGTCCGCTGAGTGTAGACAAATGCATACAGATTTTTTCCCAGTGCGGGCCTTCGAAACAAATGTATTATTTGTTTTATTCAAGTACTCGAACAGTCAAAAGATGTCAAATGCCCATCCCTATGAATAACACCTGAACACTCTAGACATACCCTTATCCTTCAATATCATATTCTTCAAAGAGTATATGACATTCAGATATCATTACTCTATGCAAAGTCCTGGAGTGTATTTTAAGTCTGGCACACATCAGTTTAGTGGCTAGGGTGAAATTAACACACCCTCATCAATTGACCCATCCAGCACAATCCCTTTGCAATAAGAGGTTTAGAATTCTTCAATCCGTTCCAGCAGCCTACAGTCTCAAGCGCATCTTTCTTGGCACATCATGTCAACGTGATCTTCAGAGAGCCCTTCCTCTAGCCACCAATAGTGACTGACATACATTATAGAGGACTTGTGTTCCAGCTCCTCCAGTGGCAATGCAGAGATAGACAGCTGACTCATGGGAGTAGGAAGGCACACTGCCAACTGACATGGGGAGTGGGCAGGCAAAGAATCTGCATGGAATGTCTATGTGATTGATAAGGCCAAAGATGTACTTTAGACATTTTAGTCTCGGCCTAATTAAACCCCCAGCCCCTAAGGCACTTACGTAGCTCTGAAAGGGCTGGATAGCTTTAAGCAATATGTTAAAAACTTGACATTACACATAAGCATTCCTTTCAGATCTACAGGGGTGCCTGGGGGGTAAGGGTTAAGGGTCAGTGTGGAATTCAGCATGTCAGACTGGTGGGAAACCTGTCACATGAATGGTCCACATATAGCAAACAAGGAAGCTTACTGTGGAGCAGAATGCCCTCAGGCATATCAACTATGTAGCAGCTTGACAAAAGCTGAGCACAAGATATCACACTTATAGGCTACCAAGATATTTCCTTTATTTTGTGTCTGTTGTGCCTCTATTATCAATTTCACATCTTGATATATGGAGCATGCTAATATGGGCATTCATACTAGTCCAAATGGTTTGATGGACAGAAATGTAAAAAGGATCCCTGATTGGTAAATGTGGACCTATTATTTATGACTGTCCTGGAATGCACCTTTGGACACTATGGTTTAAAATCTCTTAATCTGTAGCCTTCCGATACCAAATATGGGCGCAACTCGGGTCTGGAAATGCATGAACAAGAAGGCAGGAGTAGCAGTAATCGCAACCTGTCTTCTGCTTCTGACATGGACACAGCATCATAGGCTATTGATGTAAACTGCTAAGCTTATGCTATGAGTGGGAGGCTAGTTGTTTAAAGTCATTCTGCAATCAAACTACATATAGGCTACAGGAAAACAATCAACCTTGATAAAACATTTCAATCAGGTTCTTATTTTAACCACTGATGCGCCTATGGACACGATTTATTGGGTTACAGCCTAATATCATAATCTGATTTTGTTTTGTCTTGTCTTGATGTAAACTAGCAGTAGAGCAGCCCAGTGGTGTATTGGGTTACAGTAATTATATTACTGGTTAATTTTGATAACATGGCATTGATAGGTTTCAGACATCGGCTACCATTATGATATGGCGGCAAATTCACACTAGCGATGACAGTACTGACTATGGAACCTTCAAAGTAGCCTACAGAAAATCAAACGTTAGCAACATCAATATGGGAATGCCTCTTAAATTCGCACATCCTTCCGATAACAGCACTGGAGACTGGATTGAATGTTTTTCCATTAGCTCGAGGTTCAGGAATTTACTTAAGTTTGCCACTTATGTTTAATGAAGTTGTATGATTGTCACATATTAAATAACGTACATGTTTGCAGTGTCAGGTGCAATTATATCAATGATGCAATTATGGACAAACGACACATGAAATTGCAACGTACCCTAGTCAAAAATAAAACTGGTTAAATATTGAATTTATGCGACACCCATAGACAAGATAAATTAAAAGTCAGTTCTGAGTCTGAATCAGAACGACTGAACATAGGTTTTCATTATGTGTAATGCATTAGAGCGCTCGAATCAAATACCGTAATGACATAGGCTACCATACAGCCCCGTTGGCCAGTACACATACCAACCTAAAACGTCAGTGTTAAAACACGTTAGAACGATAAAAGAACGTTAAATCCTACCTGAAATCTGTCACTCGTTAGTGCGTTCGAGCTGAATTGGATGTACACACACACACTGTGCAGCAGCAGTCCTGCCTCCACCGTATCAAGCCCCTCCTACTTCTGTGCGCAGAAAAGAGGAAGCGCGTCACACACTCGCACTCCATACGTTTGGATCCAGCCTCTCTTTACCATAAAGTAGGTTGACAATTGTAGCAGTATGTATGTATACCAAAGCACTTGGCGCATCTTCATATTTTACAGTAATGCAATGCGTGTGTGTGTGCGTTTGAGGGATGGAGGGAGGGAGAATGAGCAGGTGAGAGCGTGAGAAAGAGGGGGGGGGGGGGGGGATTATGTGCACGTATGATGCATGTATTTCCCCTCAAATGGATGGAATTTGAAACATAATGAAAACACACTCCCTGGTAATGGGCTAGAAAATGTAGCGTTGGTTGGAGTCATTTAGCATTCTATTAGTAATGTGTGTCTTCATTAGTTTAGGCATACATGAAGCACACAACGTAATTTGATTTATTTAGAGAAACCATTGCTCATATCATATTATTTAAATGTCTGCTGTAATGAATCTGGCATGGAAATGGTAAAGCAACTTATGATTGCACTCCATTTTGTAAACTTAGGCCCACTCCACACTCCACAATAGACCTACAATATGTTTAGACAGTTGCCCAAAACTCCAGCAGGTAACTATAATAAACACTTTGCAGTATGTTGTGCTATAACTTACCTGTATAGTAACGTTGTAACAGGAATGGCATTGTATTGTATGTGTCTTGTTATTATGTAAAATAATAGGGGGCCCAGGGTAGCCAAGGGAGATGTAGGAAGGCAGGCTTACAACGTCTTCAATTGCATATGGGCCTAATGGTTTATTTACGGTGGCAGGGTGCAGAGGGGTAAACTACAAAGCAGGATCAAGGAGTTAGCCAGCTACCTTGGCAAAATATTCTGAAATAACATGATAAGCTTGAAATAAGATAAGCTTCAAATTGGCATGGTCTAATTGACTCAACAACCATCCAAATTTGGCTTGGCCCCCTTTGCCACAGCCTGTTCACCGCTGTACCATCTATAAGGCGTAGACAGTACAGGTGTATCAAAGCTGGGACAGAGACTGTTAAACAGTCATCACTAGCAGGCCTCTGCCCTGAACTGTATTCACAGTTACTAGCTGGCTACCACCTGGTACTCAACCCTGCACCTTAGAGACTGTTGCCCTATGTACATCGTCATTGAAACCTGGTCGTTTTAATAATGTTTACCTACTGTTTTATCCCTTCACATGTACTGTATGTGCTGTATTCTAGTCAAGGCCTATCATATATAACTACTGCTGTACACCCCTTTTCTATTCATATACTGCCCATAATGTCTATACACAATCATCATATACAGAGGGTATACGAAACATTATCAACATTAGTTAGTATAAACATTTTAAGATACTTATACAGCTCAATACAAACGTCTATGCGTCATGGCACAGCTCACAGCAACTATGTACATTAGGCCTATAGCCCCTCTCTGTTACAGAAACTATAGCAGACTGCCACACAAAAGGGAAACTGCCTAAAACCTTTATAATAAATATGAATCATCTCAAAATATTTCCAGTAATTATTTAGGCCTTATTAATTTAGGCCTTATTATTTAGGCCTTAGTATTCATATCTATTAACGCACACCCAATAATAAACATAATTTAATATTAGGCAAAGTGACGTTCTCCAATGACGTCACACCAATCAATAACAGTGAGCACCTGTGGTTAGGACGCCCTTTGGCAGTGCGCGTTGGGATGAATAGCTGTTCCGATCCAAAAGTAACCAGGAGTTTGAAATGTTCTTCAGACAGAGTTAAAGGGAAAATCCACTCAAAAACTATCTTTTGGTATTTGATTTATTAGTCCACTGTTGATACAGTCCCAAAACGTTTTGCATGTCAGACGCCAAGTTTTCAAGATATTGGACTTTCAAGAAGCAAAGTGTCACTGCCCGACTCTCCATATCATGATGATGTGGCCGGTGACAGGATGATATAGCTGGTGGCCTAATATACTTGTTTGTAAGCGCATTTCTGTTTTGTGCCAGGGCTTTTGCCCGCTGTACTCAGTTTTTGTAGAGTGGAGTGTCTCCAGTTGGTTTTTAGCCTTCTCTGCTTTCTCTTTTCTTGTGGGTTGTAGTAGTCCAGTTAATTGTCCATTGTGTTTTTCATGAGTATGTATCTATTTTAAATGGCCATTATATCCTCCGTACATAACGTAGGCAGTTGTCGATGAAGACTTGTAGTTTATTGATTAGGGGTTGTGTGGTTTTTCAGGGTTCGCATCACATTTGTGCTGAATATGTGGATCTCCGTGTTAGTGGAGAGCTGTGACGAGGCCTGGTTACAGAACACCCCCATATTGGCCCCTTCTATGTGAACCATTGCGGCGTCCCTTCAGGATATGAAAGAACAGTATCCCTGATATAGTAGTACTTCCTCAGGTAGGCCAGGTAGAGTTTCCATCATTCTACATAGGGATCTGTGTGAGACAAATTTAAGACAAATGTATGTTTTCTACCTAGCTAGATGTTGCCCTCTGTTGGCTGCAGTGAATGAACACACGGACAGCCTGGTGACTGAAAGCCTGTTACATACTCTGAAGGGGGAATACATTATCCTACAGAATGTAACCCCCTGTTTGGAATGAAAGGGCATAGTATTACTTTTAGATGGAAAACAGGTTATGGTTGAGGTGACCCTCAAACACATGTACATTATTACCTGGCAGCACTGGATGATTATTGCTGCCAGATCCAGCTCACTGGGGCAAGGTTCACATACATTTGGTTAAGCTAATGAGACAACTGGTATCACACTTCAGTTTCTGAGGCAAAAAAACCTCATTAACCTTAGTTCATCTAAAAAGATAACATTTAAGTGAACTATGAATCGGATTAGTTTAAAAAAAGAAATTTGATCGAATAGGATGAGACAAAGAAAAGTATAGGCTTTGAAACCCAAATGCAAATCTAAATAGATCATAAGGGATGTTGACTTGATTTGATCTTGAAACACTCTCCCCTTTTTCTCCGCTGTCTGGAATCCGTGTAAAAGGTGCAGCTGACGAAACCACAATAAGTTTGGACCTTTAAAAACAACATTTCTTCCACTCTTTACATTTAACTCTTGAGATAGCATTAGGTATGATCCCACCATCTGTCTAATGGTGTGGTTGCACATAGTTACTAAGCTACTCCACTTGAACTTTGGCCATTAGAGAACTGAGCTTTTCTATGAAACCCAGAGAGGAGGGTCAAAGGGAATATTGAAGGTGTACTGCAGCTTTATACTGGATACTAATCAACCTACACAATGTCAATTACCATTTAACACCATGCCTTTTGAGGTGTGACATGGTTTTAATAAGAATTGAATGATCCGTGATCTCTATGGGTAAAGTATTGGGGGTGTCCATGCTGCTCCACTGGCTCTCATCTTCTTTTACTGTCCAAAATAGAATAGTTTTTATGGCATAAAAGCTGATCCTTCTCCCACCACAAGAGGGTACCCCTGGCATGAATTAAGGCAGGTTGCATTGTGTAGACCTGTTAGACTTGTGTTTTAATTTCAAAGTGACTAAAATAATGTGAGAGCGTGATCTGTTTTGTTTTCAAAGTAGCGTTGTGTTGTAGAGTTGCTCAACAAGTCCAGTTATAACTGTTGTAATCTTCATGCCAATATCACGGTCATTATACTGGGCTCCTGAGTGGCGCCCCCATCTAAGGCACTGCATCTCAGTGCAAGAGGTCACTACAGTCCCTGGTTCAAATCCAGGCTGTATCACATCTGGCTGTGATTGGGAGTCCCATAGGGCGGTGCACAATTTGTCCAGGTTTGGCTGGGGTAGGCTGTTATTGTAAATAAGCATTTGTTCTTAATTAACTGAATTGCCTAGTTAAATGAAGGTTACATTTAATACAAATACATGTGCTACAGTAAGGTGGTGACCTGTATAGAAAATACTTATAGCAGGCTATTGAGTATTCATGTGATTTGAAATGATAGTGTGTTGCATTCAAAATCGATAAAAGAGGATGACAAACAAACCTGTCGGATATTGTGATTTCAGTGTGTGGCTTTGCAACATCTATACACTTAGGCTATTTTTACAGTGACTCAGTTCTTTCATAGCAAAACTGTAAGTACTATTGATATGAAAGGGACACATGTATGTGGATTTAACAAATATTCTCAGCAACATAAATGGACAAAGATTCACTTGACTCAAAGACTACGGATTGACGTCAATAATAAATCAAGCACATATTAAAGTGTCTTAAGCAAGCAATAGTTTTTTCCTGTAATTAATTGATGTAGAGAGGTTTGATCTTATTCTATTCAATAAATTTCACCAATAGGCCTCAGCCATAATCTTACCATTTCACTTTATTTGTGTGAACAACCCAAAGTTACATTTCCTTGCTCATCTGCATAAATGGAAATCAAACAAACAATTAACATGTATTCCTTTGGTCAAATCCATGTGTTCAATTTGAAAGTAGTTCAGTTGTCTTATCATGCTGGCCTTTCCCCCTGCTGTTGTGGCTTGGGTGTCTCCATGGGAACAGGTGAGCAAAGAGAGAGGAAGGTTCTTGTCCGAGCACTGAAGGGTGTATGGAAGTCATCCTGGTCTCCTCCCCATCACCCGGCCATATTTAAACAGCCTGCAGCTCTCTGTCAGTCGCTTACAGAGGAGCTGGTCTTAACAAGAGAGAGCCTGAGCCTGCTACTTATAGAGAGCCTCAGATATTGCTTATAAAAACTTTACTATTACAATAATTATCTATTATCTATCTCACAAGCCTGTCTGTAAGGACAGAGTGTTGGATTTGCTCACATCTCATTCACAAAAGGTAAGCTTAACTTCAAGATTGACCTTTTCTCAATGCTTTCAATATAAAGTTGAATTTGTGTTTCTAAAAAGTATTTAACTTGTTTTTTTTAAATATCATTTTTGATTGCCTGTGATTTGGGTCCATTTCTGTTATCTAATGAGGATTTCCTTTTCCTTTTGCAGTTTCCAAGCCCTGTCAGAGAACTAATGTGGGTGTTGGAGAAGATCCGTGTGTCCGCAGAGAGACCCAACCTGCCTCTCCCCTCAACAGAATACAGCTTCAGGATCGGAGACATGTTTGGAGAGAAAGTTAACAAACACAAGAGACTTTCCCTGTGTCCTAACGTCATCACCCCAGACACTATACCAGAGTTCTGCATCCCTCCTAAGATCCCTCCCTTACAGGAGGCGAAAGGTAAAGAGCAGAGTCGCCAGGCCCCCAAGGTGTCACTGTTTGAGCGGGAGAGGGGGATCCCTAAGAGGGAGGACCCAGCACGAGAGCTCATCAACCCACACATCATTCAGGTGGAGAGTGTGGACGAGAGCCCCTATGACTGTAATGATGAGGAGACCACCAACGCAGACCCTCAGAGCCAGGCAGCCCTCTCCCTGCCCCACATGGCCAAAGCCCAGACCTGCTACGGCTTCTGTACCCTGCTGGAGAGCCCCCACACCAGGAGGAAGGAGTCCCTGTTCCACAATGACCCTGGGTCCTGTGGCACACCGCTGCTGCTCCCCAGGAGCAGGTCCAACACCGTCCTGTCATCCTCCCCTTCCTCCTTTAGTCTCCACACCCTGACCTCCAGACTGTCCCCCAGAGGTTATACCCTCAACAGACAGGGCACAGTGGACAGCGACACCACCTCGTCAGCTGAGTCATCCCCTTTCAGCTCCCCAATGCTGAGCAGGTCCCCACCCAAGTCTTCCCTCTTCAAAACACTGAGTCATGAAAGGCTTCTCTCCAGAAACATCAGAAAGACCGTGGTGTCCAGAAACAACTCCCTGTCGACAGACGAGGGCAGCTCCACGGACAATAGCCCCAATGTCATAAGGAGGGCGTCAGAGGGGCTGGTAGAGGGCCTTCCACCAAGCTTCGGTCTGGCTCCTCCTACCATCTTCCCCACAGACTTGGTTCTGCACAAGGAAAGGGTGATGAGGGAGAGCTTGATCCCAATAGGGAAGGATGGCCTCCTGCGTCTCTCTGCAGAATACTGTCCTGATAACCAGAGGCTGCGGGTGCGGCTCATCAGTGCTGAGGGGCTATATACTCGTTCGGTGGACCCCAAGAGTATAAACTGCAGTTTCAGCCTCTCCCTGGTGCCTGGAAAGGTCCAAAAGCAGCGTAGCACAGTCATCAGGAAGTGTCATAACCCCATATTCAATGAGGACTTTTTCTTTGATGCCATCTCAGATCTCGGCCAACGCTCCCTGAGATTTAAAGTTGTCAATAAAATGTCCACTATGAAAAGAGACTATATTCTGGGGGATGTTGAACTTCCACTAACAAGCATTATCACTTTATAAGTTAAATAATTTGTTATTAATTATTGACTTGAAATGTATTTAATTATATTTTATTTAGTGAGTAGAGATTTTATTAAACCATTTAAAAATATCTGTTTCCTTATTATTATTTTTTATATAAAAGGACAGTCTTGGAGTACATCTGATGCAAGCAATAATAATAATATTTTTAGTGAACCTCTTTGTCAGCAGGGGAAGGTGTAAACATGACCATCATGTGCTAATGTGAGAGACTCAGTTTCTCTTTTTTCCCCCTAAGCCTGTAGTTTCTTACTGACCTTTGCATGGATTAGAATATCAGTGGTAACCAGGAACCTTGCTGGGCAGTGCTAATGACCAATTCTGAAAACGCGTATCCACTTACCTTGTACAAACCCTATTTATTGGAAATCTATGAGTTAATCAGAAAATGAAAACCAGAAAATACCACCCATCTTTTAATTGAGAATGCTGCCCCCTTTTTATTATTCATGTATTCTGGGATAACACGACTCTGTGAACGCTGTAATTTTCCAGGGCACAAGCACTTTGATCTTAAGTTACACTGGTCTGGAGCACATGCCATTACGATGTGCACCACCACAGCCCTCTGCCGTCTAGGTATTCAAGCAGCAGGAAAACCTGGAATGATGTTGAGTGTTTAGCAACCCCATACGCTTTTTCTGCTTCCTATGCTAATTTCTCTCATGATCGTGGGTGATCGTGGGTTCGATTCCTGCTGGGTCCATCCATACGGAGATTGTATACTCATAGGAGTACATTTCTTCGGATAACGAAACGCTAGCTGACATGGGCGAGTTGATCCAGACATTTCTGACAAGTTATAAATAACGCACTAAGGTCTGCAGTGACTGACATGACAAGAAGGAAACTGTTAATGCATTACCCAATTTCAAAATTGCACCCTGTAAATAAGGTATTTCTGTTTTTTATTTGTAATACATTTGCAGAAATTTCTAAAGGTGAGGATTCAGTCAACATTCAACATACTCCTGAAAGTTCAACTATTGAATCCCCACCCTTAGAATTTTTTGCAAATGTATTACAAATAAAAAACAGAAATACCTTATTTACAGAAGTATTCAGATCCTTTGCGATGAGAATCGAAATTGAGCTCAGGTGCATCCTGTTTCCATTGATCATACTTGAGATGTTTCTACAACTTGATTGGAGTCCACCTGTAGTAAATTAAATTGATTGGACATGATTTGGAAAGGCACACACCTGTCTGTATAAGGTCCCACAGTTTACAGTGCATATCAGAGCAAAAACCAAGCATTGCGGTCGAAGGAATTGTCTATAGAGCGCCGAGACAGGATTGTGCCGAGGCACAGTTCTGGGGAAGGGTACCAAAAAATGTCTGCAGCAATATCCTGTCTTGGCGCAAGAACACAGTAGTCTCCATCATTCTTAAATGAACAAAGTTTGGAACCAACAAGACTCTTCCTAGAGCTAGCTGCCAAACTGAGCAATCGGGGGGTTGAGCTTTTTGTTGTCATATCCATCCCGTTAACGGGATTGCAGCCCTAAGAAGTTTTAAGGGAAACACTTAAAGATGTTCTATGCAGAAATCGCAGAAATGAGAAAAGTTCGCCAAATTTCAGTTTGTGACAAAAGACACTAGTACTGTATAGTGCAAAGAATGATTGTACCATCTAAACCACTGTGAAATATATTTTTCATAAGTAAAAATATTGTATTTTCTGCTGTTTTAAAGCTGGTGTACAAAAACGAAACTAAGAACGGGAAGCATAGAAATAGTGCACACAGAACATATCTACTTCTTCTTAGACTTGCTTTCAATGACAATGACACAAAATGTGAATTTGGTCGGGTCTCCCAAAAAGTAACATAATGTAGCTTTAAAGAGCGACTGCCTTTAAAAGCAACCAATCTCGTTGAAAACGGACCATATGGCATTAATATGAGTCAGAAATATTTATTCTAGTGTCAAAATTAACTACAATGTGGAAATAGGATCATTTTGGTCATAAAGTGAGTCTCATCCAAAACTGAGTTTGGAACATCCATGCATCACTAAGGTAAACTCATTTTGAGTTAGTCCTCTTCCGCCAGCTGCAGTGATAGCAGTCTATTTGACTTTGTGGCTGTGGTAACTACTGAAAACTGTGATACAGACCTGCCCTTTGACTTTGTGGACGTCTTATTTTATTTTATTTATTTATTTTACCTTTATTTAACCAGGTAGGCAAGTTGAGAACAAGTTCTCATTTACAATTGCGACCTGGCCAAGATAAAGCAAAGCAGTTCGACAGATAAAACGACACAGAGTTACACATGGAGCAAAAACATATATACAATGTGAGCAAATGAGGTGAGAAGGGAGGTAAAGGCAAAAAAGGCCATGATGGCAAAGTAAATACAATATAGCAAGTAAAATACTGGAATGGTAGTTTTGCAATGGAAGAATGTGCAAAGTAGAAATAAAAATAATGGGGTGCAAAGGAGCAAAATAAATAAATAAATAAAAATTAAATACAGTTGGGAAAGAGGTAGTTGTTTGGGCTAAATTATAGGTGGTCTATGTACAGGTGCAGTAATCTGTGAGCTGCTCTGACAGTTGGTGCTTAAAGCTAGTGAGGGAGATAAGTGTTTCCAGTTTCAGAGATTTTTGTAGTTCGTTCCAGTCATTGGCAGCAGAGAACTGGAAGGAGAGGCGGCCAAAGAAAGAATTGGTTTTGGGGGTGACTAGAGAGATATACCTGCTGGAGCGTGTGCTACAGGTGGGAGATGCTATGGTGACCAGCGAGCTGAGATAAGGGGGGACTTTACCTAGCAGGGTCTTGTAGATGACATGGAGCCAGTGGGTTTGGCGACGAGTATGAAGCGAGGGCCAGCCAACGAGAGCGTACAGGTTGCAATGGTGGGTAGTATATGGGGCTTTGGTGATAAAACAGATTGCACTGTGATAGACTGCATCCAATTTGTTGAGTAGGGTATTGGAGGCTATTTTGTAAATGACATCGCCAAAGTCGAGGATTGGTAGGATGGTCAGTTTTACAAGGGTATGTTTGGCAGCATGAGTGAAGGATGCTTTGTTGCGAAATAGGAAGCCAATTCTAGATTTAACTTTGGATTGGAGATGTTTGATATGGGTCTGGAAGGAGAGTTTACAGTCTAACCAGACACCTAAGTATTTGTAGTTGTCCACGTATTCTAAGTCAGAGCCGTCCAGAGTAGTGATGTTGGACAGGCGGGTAGGTGCAGGTAGCGATCGGTTGAAGAGCATGCATTTAGTTTTACTTGTATTTAAGAGCAATTGGAGGCCACGGAAGGAGAGTTGTATGGCATTGAAGCTTGCCTGGAGGGTTGTTAACACAGTGTCCAAAGAAGGGCCGGAAGTATACAGAATGGTGTCGTCTGCGTAGAGGTGGATCAGGGACTCACCAGCAGCAAGAGCGACCTCATTGATGTATACAGAGAATAGAGTCGGTCCAAGAATTGAACCCTGTGGCACCCCCATAGAGACTGCCAGAGGTCCGGACAGCAGACCCTCCGATTTGACACACTGAACTCTATCAGAGAAGTAGTTGGTGAACCAGGCGAGGCAATCATTTGAGAAACCAAGAGTGTCGAGTCTGCCGATGAGGATATGGTGATTGACAGAGTCGAAAGCCTTGGCCAGATCAATGAATACGGCTGCACAGTAATGTTTCTTATCGATGGCGGTTAAGATATCGTTTAGGACCTTGAGCGTGGCTGAGGTGCACCCATGACCAGCTCTGAAACCAGATTGCATAGCAGAGAAGGTATGGTGAGATTCGAAATGGTCGGTAATCTGTTTGTTGACTTGGCTTTCGAAGACCTTAGAAAGGCACGGTATGATAGATATAGGTCTGTAGCAGTTTGGGTCAAGAGTGTCCCCCCCTTTGAAGAGGGGGATGACTGCAGCTGCTTTCCAATCTTTGGGAATCTCAGACGACACGAAAGAGAGGTTGAACAGGCTAGTAATAGGGGTGGCAACAATTTCGGCAGATAATTTTAGAAAGAAAGGGTCCAGATTGTCTAGCCCGGCTGATTTGTAGGGGTCCAGATTTTGCAGCTCTTTCAGAACATCAGCTGAATGGATTTGGGAGAAGGAGAAATGGGGAAGGCTTGGGCGAGTTGCTGTTGGGGGTGCAGTGCTGTTGTCCGGGGTAGGAGTAGCCAGGTGGAAAGCATGGCCAGCCGTAGAAAAATGCTTATTGAAATTCTCAATTATGGTGGATTTATCAGTGGTGACAGTGTTTCCTATCTTCAGTGCAGTGGGCAGCTGGGAGGAGGTGTTCTTATTCTCCATGGACTTTACAGTGTCCCAGAACTTTTTTGAGTTAGTGTTGCAGGAAGCAAATTTCTGCTTGAAAAAGCTAGCCTTGGCTTTTCTAACTGCCTGTGTATAATGGTTTCTAGCTTCCCTGAACAGCTGCATATCACGGGGGCTGTTCGATGCTAATGCAGAACGCCATAGGATGTTTTTGTGTTGGTTAAGGGCAGTCAGGTCTGGGGAGAACCAAGGGCTATATCTGTTCCTGGTTCTAAATTTCTTGAATGGGGCATGTTTATTTAAGATGGTTAGGAAGGCATTTTTTAAAAATATCCAGGCATCCTCTACTGACGGGATGAGATCAATATCCTTCCAGGATACCCCGGCCAGGTCAATTAGAAAGGCCTGCTCGCAGAAGTGTTTCAGGTAGCGTTTTACAGTGATGAGTGGAGGTCGTTTGACCGCTGACCCATTACGGATGCAGGCAATGAGGCAGTGATCGCTGAGATCTTGGTTGAAGACAGCAGAGGTGTATTTAGAGGGGAAGTTGGTTAGGATGATATCTATGAGGGTGCCCGTGTTCAAGGCTTTGGGGAGGTACCTGGTAGGTTCATTGATAATTTGTGTGAGATTGAGGGCATCAAGTTTAGATTGTAGGATGGCTGGGGTGTTAAGCATGTTCCAGTTTAGGTCGCCTAGCAGCACGAACTCTGAAGATAGATGGGGGGCAATCAGTTCACATATGGTGTCCAGAGCACAGCTGGGGGCAGAGGGTGGTCTATAGCAGGCGGCAACGGTGAGAGACTTGTTTTTAGAAGTAGAAGTTCAAATTGTTTGGGTACAGACCTGGATAGTAGGACAGAACTCTGCAGGCTATCTTTGCAGTAGATTGCAACACCGCCCCCTTTGGCAGTTCTATCTTGTCTGAAAATGTTGTAGTTTGGAATTAAAATGTCTGAATTTTTGGTGGTCTTCCTAAGCCAGGATTCAGACACAGCTAGAACATCCTGGTTGGCAGAGTGTGCTAAAGCAGTGAATAGAACAAACTTAGGGAGGAGGCTTCTAATGTTAACATGCATGAAACCAAGGCTATTACGGTTACAGAAGTCGTCAAAAGAGAGCGCCTGGGGAATAGGAGTGGAGCTAGGCACTGCAGGGCCTGGATTCACCTCTACATCGCCAGAGGAACATAGGAGGAGTAGAATAAGGGTACGGCTAAAAGCTATGAGAATTGGTCGTCTAGAACGTCTGGAACATAGAGTAAAAGGAGGTTTCTGGGGGCGATAAAATAGCATCAAGGTATAATGTACAGACAAATGTATGGTAGGATGTGAATACAGTGGAGGTAAACCTAGGTATTGAGTGATGAAGAGAGAGATATTGTCTCTAGAAACATCATTGAAACCAGGAGATGTCATTGCATGTGTGGGTGGTGGAACTAATAGGTTGGATAAGGTATAGTGAGCAGGACTAGAGGCTCTACAGTGAAATAAGCCAATAAACACTAACCAGAACAGCAATGGACAAGACATATTGACATTAAGGAGAGGCATGCTTAGTCGAGTGATCAAAAGGGGCCAGTGAGTGGAGAGGTGGGTTGGTGATTTAGACAGCTAGCCAGGGCATCGGTAGCAAGCTAGCATAGGATGGAGGTCTGTTGTTAGCCACCTCTTGCGTTCCGTCAGTAGATTAGTGGGGTTCCGTGTGGTAGAGGGGATTAATCCAAATCACACAACAACAACAAAAATAAAAACAATAGATATAGTTATAGAGGCCCAAGAAGAAAACATAATAATAATAATAAAAAATAAAAAAATTGTCCGATTGTCTATTCAGATAGCAGCCGGTAAGACAGCTAACGGTTAGCAGGCCGCAGATGGGCGTTCAGGTAACGTCGCGACGGAGGAGCCAGCCGAATAACTCCTTCGGGTAGATAACGTCGGCAGTCCAGTTGTGAAGGCCCGGTGGGGCTCCGCGAAGGCAGTAAAACGGGTCCGGATAGGTGACTGCAGCCCAGGTGTGATTGATGGAACTCAGGAGTGATTGACGGAGCTTGCTAGCTCCGGAATAATTGATGTTTGCTCCGGAATCGACGAAGGCCGATAGTCACACGGATAGCAGCTAGCTAGCTGTGAGATCCGGGTATGAATGTCCAGAGAGCAGTCGAAATCCAGGGACATGGAGAGAAAAATTGGTCCGGTATGTTCCGTTCCGAGCCGCGCTGCGCCGTACAGAACTGGCGATAGATTTTCGAGCTAAAGGATAGCTGATGACCACAAACCGTGGTTAGCTGAATACTAACGATTTGCCAGTAAAGGAGCTAACTAGCTTCTGAACTAGCTTCTGGATTAGCTTCTGGCTAGTTTCAGGCTAGCTTCTTGGAGTTTCTGGCTAGCTTCTTGGAGGATTACAGATCTGAGGTAAATAATACTTTTTTATAAATATACATTGGTGAGGCGGGTTGCAGGAGAGTGTTTTGAAGATGAGTTGATGGAAAATAAAAATAAAATGTATGTGAAAAAGTTGTAAATATATATATATACAGGACACGACAAGACGAGGACAAAAGACGTCTGAACTGCTATGCCACCTTGGATTAGTGTATGTAGTTATATAGTGAGAACTCTCGTTCAGCTCCATGCATGACTGAGAACATTTTTTAATAAGCGAGCTAAAAATTTGTTTCACATTTATTGAAAGTTAAATACAGAAATATTACATTTGGATAAGTATTCACACCCTGAGTAAATACTTTGCAGAAACACCTTTGGCAGCTGGATTGTGCAATATTTGCCCGTTATTCTTTTCAAAATTATTCAAGCTCTGTCAAATTGGTTGTTGATCATTGCTAGACATCCATTTTCAGGTCTTGCCAAAGATTTTCAAGTAGATTTTAATCAAAACTGTAACTCTGCCACTCAGGAACATTCACTGTCTTCTTGGTAAGCAACTCCAGTATAGATTTGTCCTAGTGTTTTCTGTTATTTTCCTACTGAGAGGTGAATTAATCTCCCAGTGTCTGGTGGAAAGCAGACTGAACCAGGTTTTCTTGTAGTATTTTGCCTGCGCTTAGCTCCATTCCAGTTCATTTTTATCCAGAAAAGCTCCACAGTCCTTAACAATTACAAGCATACTCATAACAGGATGCAGCCAACTTTATGCTTGAAAATATGGAGGGTGGTACTCAGTAATGTGTTGTATTGGATTTGCTCCAAACATAACATTTTGTATTCAGGACAAAAAGTTAATTGCTTTGCCACATATTTGCAGTATTACTTTAGTACCTTGTTGCAAACAGGATGCATGTTTTTAAATATCTGTATTCTGTACAGGCTTCCTTCTTTTCACTGTGTCAATTAGGTTAGTATTGTGGAGTAACTACAATGTTGTTGATGCATCCTCAGTTTTCTATCACAGCCATTCAACTCTGTATCTGTTTTAAAGTCACCATTGGCATCATGGTGAAATCCTGAGCAGTTTCCTTCCTCTCTGTCAACAGAGTTAGGAAGGAAGCCTTTATCTTTGTATTGACTGGGTGTACTGAGACACCATCAAAAGTGTAATTAATAACTTCACCACGCTCAAAGGGAAATTCATTGTCCGCTTAATTTTTTAAAATCCCATCTACCAATAGGTGCCTTTCTTTGAGAGGCATTGGAAAACCTCCCTGGTCTTTGTGGTTGAATCTGTGTTTGACATTCATTGCACAACTCAGAGACCTTACAGTTAATTGTATGTATGGGGTAAAGAGTTGAGGAAGTCATTCAAAAATCATGTTAAGCACTATTATTGCAAATTGAGTGAGTCCATGCAACTTGTTATGTGACTTGTAAGCAGAGTTTTACGCCTGAATTTATTTAGGCTTGTCATAACAAAGGGGTTGAATCAGCTTTACATTTTTTATTAATTTGTACAAATTTAGAAAAAAAATATCCCACTTTGACATTATGGGGTATTGTGTGTGTAGGCCAGTAACAAAAAAAAATCTAAATTTAATCCATTTTAAATTCAGGCTGTAAAACAACAAAATGTGGAAAACGTTGAGGGTTTTAAATACTTTTGCAAGACACTGTAGCTGCTAGCCTGGGAAATAGGTGACAAAATAATTTTAGGAGAATTAAGTAACAGATCTGTCTAAAATGTATATTAAAGCAACAGAAAATATCATAGTGATGCCCTGCTCCAGGTGCATAACAGGACTAAAGGCAGATTCACAGGGTAAATAATCAACCCGATGTTAAGGCTTGGATAGAGCTTTTAGTTCCCACAGAAGAAGAAAAAAGGACTCATGAATCATCATTTACATTGCAGATTGAAGCTTGCCATAAAAACCTGCAAACCCCACCCTTGTAATTGTCCAGATAGCATGTCACGCCCTGACCTTAGTTATCTTAGTTTTCTTTATTTATTTGGTTAGGTCAGGGTGTGACAAGGGGTGGTTTGTTTAGTTTTTTGTATTGTCTAGTTTTTTTTTGTATGTCTAGGGGTTTTTCTAGTCTAGGTGTTTATATGTCTATGGTTGCTTAGATTGGTTCTCAATCAGAGGCAGCTGTTTATCGTTGCCTCTGATTGGGAACCATATTTAGGTAGCCATATTCCTTGGTTTATCTGTGGGTTATTGTCAATGTGTTTTTGCCTGTGTCAGTACTCGGTTTATTATAGCGTCGTGCTTCTTCGTTTATTAAAGAGTATGTATTCGTATCATGCTGTGCCTTGGTCTCCTCCTTACGATGAACGTGACATAGCAATGGGTGTGTGTGTCCTTGTACCCTTTTAAAACATGGGCTTTTTCATGGGAAAGTCTCTATCTGACACAGACATCCAATCCCCCCTCCAAACAAAATGTTTAACAATACTCATGTGGGCTGGCTTTGTCTCTGGATCCTGTATAGGGACAGATAATGTTGGACAGCTTTGTATCAAATGTTGACTCAGCTGTAACATGCCTTGAAATAAACCAACATTTCCTGTAATTCCCTGGGCTGACCAGGGCTTTTTCTAAGGGATTTTCATTTGAGTAACTTATCCTAACTGAAACTAACAAGAAAGCAGTATGATTATAATTACCACAAACGGAGGTCTTTAGCTATTGCTCTAACCACATACACATTACTTCAAAACAACAAAAACAGAGCTCTATGAAAGGCAGAAGTTGGAGTGCATGTAAAGAAGCTGCAGAAGTCAGAAGCCATGTAAAGGAGGGGCAGGGGCAGGGATTTCTCTCTCTGGGTTACACCTCGGGCACTGTGACGCCAGGCTGTTACGAGGTAAAAGTGTCTGTAACCTGTATGATTGGACATGACACACCAGCATGACAATGCCACCAGCCATACTGCTCGTTCGGTGTGTTATTTCCTGCAAGACAGGAATGTCAGTGTTCTGCCATGGCCAGTGAAGAGCCCGGATCTCAATCCCATTGAACATGTCTGGGACCTGTTGGATCGGAGGGTGAGGGCTAAGGCCATTCACCTGAGAAATGTCCGGGAACTTGCAGGTGCCTTGGTGGAAGAGAGGGGTAACATCTCACAGCAATAACTGGCAAATCTGGTGCAGACCATGAGGAGGAGATGCACTGCAGTACATCTGGTGGCCACACCAGATACTGACTATTACTTTTGATTTTAGCCCCCTTTGTTCCTGGACACATTATTCAATTTCTGTTAGTCACATGTCTGTGGAACTTGTTCTGTTTATGTCTCAGTTGCTGAATCTTGTTATGTTCATACAAATATTTACACATGTTAAGTTTGCTGAAAATAAACACAGTTGACAGTGAGAGGATGTTTCTTTTTTTGCTGAGTTTCCTTGAAAATGTATCAATTGACCAATTTTGGGAGAAGTTGGACCGCAGAGTGAAGGAAAAGGAGCCAACAAGTGCTCAGCATATGTGGGAACCCCTTCAAGACTGTTGGAAAAGCATTCCTCATTGAACTGGTGTGCCAAGCTGTCATCAAGGCGAAGGGTGGCTTCTTCATATAATCAAAAATATTTTAAAAAACCTTTTGGGTTACTTAATGAGTCTATACAGTATGTGTTATTTCATAGTGTTGATGTCTTCACTATTATTCTACAATGTAGAAAATAGTAAAAAATAAAGAAAAACCCTGGAATGAGTAGGTGTGTCCAAACTTTTGACTGGTACTGTAGCTATGTGGGAAATGCAGGGAGGAACAGAGAATGGTGGAGATTTACAACTCAGTTCCCAGGCCCTTTTTCTGCACATCTGCTAACTGTCACATAGATAAGAGGATGTACTTTCTATAAAAGGAGACGGCCAATCCAGTTCTTAGTTTTTTTTAAACTGTGCACCATCAGTGGATTGTTAAACTGCCCCATTTTTACAAATCTTTAAAAAAAATATTGTTTGACAGAATCTGTAGTCTCTCTTCCTATATAATTGCTACCTCAGGAACAATGGGAAAGTCATTCTGCTTTGAAAGCTGATACATTTGTAACCTCACTTTTGAGAAAATGGCACTTGAATGTTTTGGTAAACCTACTGGAGAGCTCTTCTTTGTCTACACCCATTCAGCATTGTTCACACCCTCTTAAGCCTTAGCCTCACAAGAGAGATGGTGGGGCTATCTACTAAACAATCAAAGATTTAAAGACTAAAGTCTGGTGTATACTATGTCTATTGACAGATATCGCAGTGACATCATGAACATTCTATTGTCGTCCGACTTCAAACTTGTCATTGTCGTTATGAAAAAGTAGAAACACAAAATCTACAGGCTGCATGACATCAGCAGCCTGGTTGTCCAAAATAGAATAACTAACCCCCCCCCATTTAAAAAGGAATTTAGTATATTTCAATCTAGTAAACCAGGCAACTAAAAATAACTTTCTAAACAATGTTTTTTTCTAGCTTGTTCGCTAGGTAGCTAATGTCAATTTAGTTGGCTAGCCAATTCAAATAATGACCATATCATATAACTGACAACATCTTCACTTTAACTCATTTGTCTTCATTATTACAGGAAAATAAACTCACAACAAGATCATTATTTAATGGTGAGCCAATTGTAGAAAATCTCTTATGGTTGTGAGTGTGACGAAATAAAAGCAGGGCAATATACCAGAGAATTTTAGAACTTGGAGACTGTCTCATTGGCCTAACGTTATATCCTAATTTGACTTTGGTGCAGGTCATGTTCTTCACATTACCGTCTCTGGTAAACACATACTATATCAAATAAAATCTATGTTTATTTGTCACATGCACAGGATACAGAGGGTGTAGTGAAATGGTTACTTGCTTATTTTAGACATGTAGCTAGCTAGCTAAATAATGATCCATAATCATAATGTTACTACCCTGCATGAATCTGCACATGGCTAACCAACCTGGTTCATTGTTAGCTAGCTAACATTAGGCTATAACTAGCAATGCAAATGGCTCTGAGATACGAATAATATTACTACACAGACCATACACGTACTGTTAGCTAGCAAACCAGCCAGCTAGCGTTAGTTAGCTAGCTAACAGTACTCTTTAACTTGAAATGAATACAACTTTCTGACAAAATTATAACATATATCTAATAGCCTTCTGTGTGTTCTCTTTTCGACTCTCTCTGCATATTCGCAATCAAACGCCAGAATTGTCTCCATCTCCTTAGCTATCATACTCTAATTCCACCATGGATTCCACTGATTTCAAAATTCGGTCCTCCAGAAAGTGGAGAGCAACCCTTTTGCAGTTCTACTATGTGATATCTTTCAAAAAAACAGCATTAGAAAGGATTACCTACACATACTGACCAGCTCATGTTATAGGCAAGTGTGCTACATGGCAAACCAATCTGAACTCATCTCTCGGCATGTCCAGCACAGCCATTATCTCAGCCAATCATGGCTAGCGGAAAGGTTCTGAACTTTTTCCGTTGATAAACCAACTAGGTTCATGATTTAACAATTGTATTGGTATTTACATATGGCATACACGTTTGTTAACGATCACATGTTCCAGAAGGCATTTCTGTCAAAAATAGTAAATTGTTTATATTCAGTTACCTCTCCTGTGAGGTAGTGAGGTGTGACATACGCCGGGTTTCCTGAAACGAGTCAGAAATACTCCTCGGTGGAGATGTGTTTATATTTTTGTTCAGTGTACAATAGATGGAAAGTTACTGAAGATGGTAGCTGACTCTATGGCCACTCCTATCTGTCATATCTTTAATCTGAGCCTAGAAAAAAAGTAATTGTCCTCAGGCCTGGAGTGAAGCCTACCCAAGTGTGGTAAAACAGCCTTTACTGGTTAATTGTGTTTGACCAAATACAATGCTATTTCTCTGTAAACAATTAACAGACTTTCAGCATGCTTATAGAGAAGGGCACTCAACAAGTACTGCACTGACATAAATGACTGATGATTGGTTGAAAGAAATTGATCATAAGAAGATTGTGGGAACTGTACTGTTAGATTTCAGTGCAGCCGTTGATATTATCGACCATAACCTTTTGTTGGGAAAACTTATGTGCCATGGCTTTTCAACCTCTGCCAAATCGTGGATTCAGAACTCAGGAATCAAGATCTACATCATGCATATACAACTATCCTCAGAAGTAGAAATGTAGGCCTACTATTTATAAACACAGTAGTAAAGATATACATGTTTTTATCAAGAACGTGGTGTTTGATCCTAGGATCTTTACTGTACATTTCCAGGGCAAATGTGCAGTCAATTCTATTTGCCTCTGATTTAATGTTATTTATCTGTAGTGACATGGAAACCAGATGAAAATGTACTAAATGTTCAAGTAGATTGTTTTCGTGCTAAAAAACACACCAGTTCCTTCCTCTTCCTTATCTCACATGTCTATTTTAGAGCCTCACCTACTATAATAACTCTTTGAATACAAAGAGCCATACTGAGCTTTACTTTCTTATCGTAAATGCTGTTTTATCACACTTTGTTAAGCTTGCCAAAATATATACCACAAAATAATATCCCACAGGAAGAAAAAACAGTTCTTTGGAATTGGACATTGCAAGCAGACTGCAGTGACATATTCTGTTTCAGTTTCAGGTTTCACATCCAAAGAGTTTAATTTTACTGGAATTCTGATCAGTTACATCAATTCAAATAAAAACCGAGGTTTAAATTCATTCACCTGTGAGATAAGAGATGATGATAATGACAGTATTGACATTTACAGAACAAAGCATGTAACATGGCTCAGTGACGTTGGAGCTGACAGACGTGGTTATTACAGAGGTGTTATAGTAGGATGTGGCTAGGATTGCCAAGAGAACATATGTTTCTGTTTTTTTTACTGTCAAGTCTTGCCAGGTCTTTGTAGAGGAGATGGGAAGAGGAATTAGTTTATTTCAATTAAATCATTAGTGTTTGCATCTATTACCCACAAACGCCTTTCCCTAGCTACATAAAGTGAAATTTGACATTTGACAATAATGCATTTGTCATAATTAGTTTCCATTTACATTAAGTTCAGTAATAATGGTGAATTATTTCTAAGTTGTTCTTAAAATGTTAGAAATATGATCAACAATAAGCCTTTTGATTATCCTTGATTATCCAGTCAGACCCCCTAGCCTCCCCTCTCACAGGGAACCGAGGTGATGTGAGGTGACGATACTAGGTACTAAGCTCCAACCGGCTGCTCCCATTTCTCATTTTGTCCAATTCATTTGTTACATTGATGGAAGATGATTCCTCTGTCCCCAGTCTAGGATGTAGTGATATACTCAACTGACCTTCACAGCATCACATAAGAACAACGTAATCTCTTGCTGACTTTGATCTCCCATGCCCATGAGTAGTACTGTGGTAACTAAACCAGATTTGAACCCCAAACAGATTGAAATCCAATTCAATGAGTGTTAAATAAATACAAAATCACTTTGTAGCTAGTGATGGAAAGGATGACAGGTGGTCATTCAATCACGCTGATATAACTGTTACCATGAGTTAGTGGTGGGCCCTTTGTTTATGGCACAGTCAGCTTAAATCAAGGTTGCCAAAGTCAATCCATGTGCCCAGACTCAGGGTAATTCATTGGAAGTAATCAACGGTGTATAAAACCTACAGCTGCATCAGGGTCCTGCCTCACTTCATGTGAGCTGAAACATGATCAGTCATGCAGAGTGGCCATCGGAGACCGTGCCATGTCACTGTACAATGTCAGCGTGAGGACCTACAGTGTGTCAGCCCGCAGTGATGCTAATTTGTGGGGACTCTCCAATAATTTACATCTGGTGGGACAAGAGATGGCATGTGTGGTCTTTGAATAAGGATTTTGCTATAGAGCCTGGTTGCTGGGTTGAGGTTGTATTCTATGAGTGGTGTTGAGTAGATTGAAGCCAGGGATGATGATTTATTGACTTAGTTTGATTGGGAATCAGGATGTTCCTCTTTTAGGTTTATGACTGCCTGTGATTACACAGTCAAAGCAGATGCACTAAACGTACCCTCATGTTAATTGATTGTTTCAGAATTGATGCAAGACTTACAAAACAATTGTATTATTCTCCCGTTGTCAAGTGCTTTCCTTGTTTACATCAAATAATGTCAGCTCCTCTCATGAGAAGATTGTGATCATACACACATATATGCTCCCAATTACCACCAGGTCGAAGGTCTGGGTTTCTTGTAAGTTAGCATTTGGAATGGTTTTAAGATGGTCATACCAATGAAAATTTAGCTATTTTATTTTACATATTAGGACCCCTGTAGGTATAAAATATATACATGATGAAACATTGAATTTAGCCTTTCTGCTATTAGCCCATAGAAACACATTGGTTATTTCTCAAAATGCAGGCTACCGTGATCCGAGCACCCATATTGGAGTACGGAGGGCACTTCTCAAATGCGTACTTCATTTGAAGCATGCATCGATGCAAGCTTCAACGGAAAGTAAGCACAGAAATATGACGCAACCACATAAAAAATGTATTTAAATCCATCATGGCCATTATTCGAGTTAAAGCGAGAAAAAACACACTCCGACTTCGGAATGAAATGTTACCTATTCACATCTCATATGTGACCCGTTTCAGGAAACTAGGCGTATGTTGCGGGTCACTACTTCACAGGAGAGCTGTTTGAACGTAAACTTTATTTTATTTTATCAAAATGTGTATTTTTGACAGAAATACCTTCTCGAACATGTGAACTTTCATGTGCCTTAATAATAAATGTGTATGTCATCTGTAAATACAAATACTATTGTTAATTTACAAACCTAGTTGGTTTAGCCATGAAAAAAGACAGGAACCTTCCTGCTGTCACGCCCTGGTCGAAGTATTTTGTGTTTATCTTCATTTATTTAGTCAGGCCAGGGTGTGGCATGGGTTTTTGTATGTGGTGTGTATGTATTGGGATTGTAGCTTAGTGGGGTGTTCTAGTTAAGTCTATGGCTGTCTGAAGTGGTTCTCAATCAGAGGCAGGTGTTTATTGTTGTCTCTGATTGGGAACCATATTTAGGCAGTCATATTCTTTGAGTGTTTTGTGGGTGATTGTCCTTAGTGTCCTTGTTCCTGTCGCTGTGTTAGTTTACACTAGTATAGGCTGTTTCGGTTTTCGTTACGTTCTTTGTTTTGTAGTGTTTGTATTGATTTGTGTTTACGTTTGTTTATTAAACATGGATCGCAATCTACACGCCACATTTTGGTCCGCTTCTCCTTCACCACAAGAGAACCGTTACAGAATCACCCACCACAACAGGACCAAGCAGCGTGACAACAGGCAACAGCAACAGCGGCGCAATGAGGATTGGACATGGGACGATATATTGGATGGCAAGGGTTGCTACACATGGGAGGAGATCCTGGCGGGAAGGGATCGCAAGGAAGCCCGGGAGTCAGCCCCAAAAATTTATTGGAGGGGGGGGGGGGCTCACAGGGAGTATGGCTACGCCAGGTAGGAGACCTGCGCAAACTCCCTGTGCTTACCGGGGGGCTAGAGAGACCGGGCAGGCACCGTGTTATGCAGTGGTGCGCACGGTGTCCCCAGTGCGGGTGCATAGCCCGGTGCGGTATATTCCAGCTCCTCGTATCGGCCGGGCTAGAGTGGGCATCGAGCCAGGTAAGGTTGGGCAGGCTCGGTGCTCAAGAGCTCCAGTGCGCCTGCACGGTCCGGTCTATCCAGTACCACCTTCACGCACCAGCCCTCCGGTGGCAGCTCCCCGCACCAGGCTACCTGTGCGTGTTCTCGGTCCTGTACCACCAGTGCCAGCACCACGCATCAGGCCTATAGTGCGCCTCGCCTCTCCAGCGCTGCCGTAGTCTCCCGCCTATCTAGCGCTGTCAGAGCTTTCCTCATCTCCAGCGCAGCCGGAGTCTCCCGCCTGTTCAGCGCTGCCAGAGCCTTCCTCCTCTACAGCGCTGCCGGAGTCTCCCGCCTGTTCAGCGCAGCCAGAGCTGCCAGCCTGCATGGAGCAGCCAGAGCTGCCAGCCTGCATGGAGCAGCCAGAGCTGCCAGCCTGCATGGAGCAGCCAGAGCTGCCAGCCTGCATGAAGCAGCCAGAGCTGCCAGCCTGCATGAAGTAGCCAGAGCTGCCAGCCTGCATGAAGCAGCCAGAGCTGCCAGCCTGCATGAAGCAGCCAGAGCTGCCAGTCTGCATGAAGCAGCCAGAGATGTCAGTCTGCATGGAGCAGCCAGAGCTGTCAGTCTGCATGAAGCAGCGAGAGCTGTCAGTCTGCATGGAGCAGCCAGAGCTGTCAGTCTGCATGGAGCAGCCAGAGAAGTCAGTCTGCATGGAGCAGCCAGAGCTGTCAGTCTGCAAGGAGCTGCCAGTCTGCACGGAGCCGCCAGAGCTGCCAGTCTGCATGGAGCAGCCAGATCCGTCAGTCTGCCAGGATCCGCCAGTCAGCCAGGCTCTTCCAGATCCGCCAGTCAGCCAGACTCTTCCAGATCCGCCAGTCAACCAGACTCTTCCAGATCCGCCAGTCAACCAGACTCTTCCAGATCCGCCAGTCAACCAGACTCTTCCAGATCCGCCAGTCAACCAGACTCTTCCAGATCCGCCAGTCAACCAGACTCTTCCAGATCCGCCAGTCAACCAGACTCTTCCAGATCCGCCAGTCAACCAGACTCTTCCAGATCCGCCAGTCAACCAGACTCTTCCAGATCTGCCAGTCAGCCGGGATCTGCCAGAACCGCCAGCCAGCCAGGATCTGCTGGATCCAGCTACCTGCCTGAGCTTCCCCTCGGTGCTGAGCTTCCCCTCAGTGCTGAGCTTCCCCTCGGTGCTGAGCTTCCCCTCGGTGCTGAGCTTCCCCTCGGTGCTGAGCTTCCCCTCAGTCCCGAGCTTCCCCTCAGTCCCGAGCTTCCCCTCAGTCCCCAGCTGCCCCTCAGTCCCGATCTGCTCCTCAGTCCAGTGGGGCTCTAGGTGAGGACTACTAGGCCATGGTCGGCGACGAGGGTGGACTATCCAAGGACGCGAGGAGAAGGGACTAAGACATTGATTGAGTGGGGTCCACGTCCCGCGCCGGAGCTGCCACCATGGACAGACGCCCACCCGGACCCTCCCTATTGTTTGAGGTGCGTTCGGGAGTCCGCACCTTGGGGGGGGGGGGGTTCTGTCACGCCCTGATCGAAGTATTTTGTGTTTATCTTCATTTATTTGGTCAGGCCAGGGTGTGGCATGGGTTTTTGTATGTGGTGTGTATGTATTGGGATTGGAGCTTAGTGGGGTGTTCTAGTTAAGTCTATGGCTGTCTGAAGTGGTTCTCAATCAGAGGCAGGTGTTTATCGTTGTGTCTGATTGGGAACCATATTTAGGCAGCCATATTCTTTGAGTGTTTTGTGGGTGTCCTTGTTCCTGTCTCTGTGTTAGTTTACACTAGTATAGGCTCTTTCGGTATTCGTTACGTTCTTTGTTTTGTAGTGTTTGTATTGATTCGTGTTTACGTTTGTTTATTAAACATGGATCGCAATCTACACGCCGCATTTTGGTCCGCTTCACCACAAGAGAACCGTTACACCTGCTAGCCATGATTGACTGAGATAATGAGTAGGCTGGACATGCAGATTGGTCTGCCATATAGCACGCTTTTGTCTATTTGATCTGGTCAATATGTGTAGGTAATCCTGTCTAATGCAGCTTTATTTAAATGTATCACGTAATAAAACAAAATAAGTGTTGCTCTCCACTTTCTGGAGGATATAGTTTTGAAATCAGTGGAATTTGAGTATGATAGCTAAGGAGATGGAGAAAACACCTGTCTCCGGATGACATCTTCAAACTAACAGGAGACGCGTCCATCTATGATGTACAGTTGAAGTCGGAGGTTTACATACACCTTCGCCAAATACATTTAAATGCAGTTTTTCACAATTCCTGACATTTAATCTTTGTAAAAAGTCCTTGTCTTAGGTCAGTTAGGATCATCACTTTATTTTAAGAATGTGAAATGTCAGAATAATTGTAGAGATAATGATTTATTTCAGCTTTTAATATTCCCAGTGGGTCAGAAGTTAACATACACTCAATTAGTATTTGGTAGCATTGCGTCTAAATTGTTTGGGTCAAACATTTTGGGTAGCCTTCCACAAGCTTCCCACAATAATTTGGGTGGATTTTGGCCTATTCCTCCTGACAGAGCTGGTGTAACTGAGTCAGGTTTGTAGGCCTCTTTGCTCACACACACTTTTTCAGTTCTGCCCACAAATTTTCTATAGGATTGCGGTCAGGGCTTTGTGATGGCCACTCCAATACCTAGACTGTGTTGTCCTTAAGCCATTTTGCCAAAACTTTGGAAGTATGCTTGGTGTCATTGTCCATTTGGAAGACCAATTTGCGACCAAGGTTTAACTTCGATGTTGCTTCAATATATCCACATAATTTTCCTGCCTCATAATGCCATCTATTTTGTGAAGTGCACCAGTCCTTCCTGCAGAAAAGAACTCCCACAACATGATGCTGCCATCCCCGTGCTTCACGGTTGGGATGGTGTTCTTCGGCTTGCAAGCCTCCCCCTTTTTCCTCCATACATAACAATGGTCATTATGGCCAAACAGTTCTATTTTTGTTTCATCAGAGCAGAGGACATTTCTTCAAAAGTACGATCCTTGTCCCCATGTGCAGTTGCAAACCGTAGTCTGGCTTTTTTATGTCAGTTTTGGAGAATTGGCTTCTTCCTTGCTGAGCGGACTTTCAGGTTATGCCGATATAGAACTCATTTTACTGTGGATATAGATACTTTTGTACCTGTTTCCTCCAGCATCTTCACAAGGTCCTTTGCTGTTGTTCTGGGATGGATTTGCACTTTTCACACCAAAGGATGTTCATCTCTAGGAGACAGAATGCGTCTGCGTGGTCCCATGGTGTTTATGCTTGCGTACTATTGTTTGTACAGATGAACGTGGTACCTTCAGGCGTTTAGAAATTGCTCCCAAGGATGAACCAGACTTGTGGAGGTCTACAATTTATTTTCTGAGGTCTTGGCTGATTTATTTGAACTTTCCCATGATGTCAAGCAAAGAGGCACAGAGTTTGAAGGGAGGTCTTGAAATACTTACTCAGGTACACCTCTAATTGAAGCTTCTAAAGCCATGAGATAATTTTCTGGAATTTTGCAAGCTGTTTAAAGGTACTGTCAACTTAGCGCATGTTATTTTCTGCCCCACTGGAATTGTGATACAGTGAATTATAAGTTAAATAATCTGTCTGTAAACAATTTTTTGAAAAATTACTTGTGTCATGCACAAAGTAGATGTCCTAACCGACTTGCCAAAACTATAGTTTGTTAACAAGAAATTTTCAGATATTACACGTTTCTTATTTTGACAGAAAGTGTTTTTACTTCAAGTTAAAGTGTACTGTTAGCTAGCTAATGTTAGCTGGCTTGCTAGCTAACGTTACGTGTATGATCTTATTATATCAAATCAAATCAAAAGAATATTTGTCACATGCAGATCTTAATGCGAGTGTAGCGAAATGCTTGTGCTTCTAGTTCCGACAATGCAGTAATAACCAACAAGTAATCTAACTAACAATTCCAAAACTACTGTCTTATACACACAAGTGTAGGGGGATAAAGAATATGTACATTATGTAGCCCAGAAAGGGAATTATGGAGCGATGGAACTCGCACTTTGTATCTCAGAGCCATTTGCTTGGCCAGTTATAACCTAATGTTAGCTAGCTGACATTGAACCTGGTCAGATAGCTACCTGCAGATTCATGCAGGGTTGTAACGTCATGAGCTGGGATTATGGTTCATTGTTTAGCTAGCTAACTAACTGGTTACATGTTTTAACAAAAGAATCCACTATGCAAGTATCCGTTTCATTAGAATGTCACTGCAACAACTTGATAAACGTAACGTTAGCTAGTAAATTCACTCTGGCTTTCTACTTCGATTTCAGACCACGGGCAAGGTAGTCTAGCTAGCTACATTTCCAGATATGACATGTTTCTAATTTTGACATAGTCTTTCCATTTCAAGTTAAAGTGTACTGTTAGCGAGCTAGCTAATGTTAGCTGGCTGGCTTGAGACCATTCACTTCCCTTCCCCGCCCCTATGACTGCGGGATTGACCTTCTCCCTAGAACCACGCCGCCCCTGGGACGTCTGTACTCTCTGTCGGGACCAGAGACCAAGGCTATGGAGACCTACATTGGGGACTCCATAGCTACAGGATTTATCTGTCCCTCTTCCTCTCCCACTGGCGGGTGAAAAAGGACAAGACCCTGCGCCCGTGCATTGACTGCCGGGGACTCCATGACATTACTGTGAAGAACCGTTATCCGTTAACTCATTTCCTCTGCCTTCGAGCCGCTCCAGGGGCCACTGTTTTCTCCAAGCTGGATCTACGAAACGCCTGACACCTGGTGAAGACCGCCTTCAACACCGCCCGCAGCCACTGCGAATATCTCGTCATGCCTTTGGCCTCACCAACACCCCTGCCGTGTTCCAGGCTCTTGTGAATTATGTTCTTCGCGACATGTTGAACTGGTTTGTCTTCGTCTACGTTGATGACATCCTCGTCTTCTCTCGCTCTCCCCAAGAACACGTGCTCCACGTCGGACAGGTTCTCCAGTGCCTTCTGGAGAATCAGTTGTTTGTTAAGGTGGAAAAGTGCGAGTTCCATCGCTCCATAATTCCCTTTCTGGGCTACATAATCTTTGCTGGGAGTGTCCAGATGGATCCCGAGAAGGTGAGAGCAGTGGTGGATTGGCCTCAGCCTATGTCCAGGATGCAGCTGCAACGCTTCCTGGTGTTCTCCAACTTTTATCACCGCTTTATTCGGGGTTATAGCACCTTGGCCTCCCCCTGTCTGCACTCACCTCTACCAAGGTTCCATTCACATGATCCTCTGCCACTGACCGGGCGTTCCGGGACCTTAACTTTTTTGAGATAGTGGTCAGCATTTTCACTTTTAGATGAATAGCGTGCCCAGAGTGAACTGCCTCCTACTCTGTCCCAGATGCTAATATATGTATATTATTAGTAGTATTGGATAGAAAACACTCTGAAGTTTCTAAAACTGTTTGAATGATGTCTGTGAGTATAACAGAACTCATGTGGCAGGCGAAAAACCTGCGGACTCCCTTCACTGCAGCCGACGTGAGTAAAACATTTAAACGTGTTAACCCTTGCAAGGCTGCAGGCCCAGACGGCATCCCCAGCCTCCTCAGAGCATGCACAGACCAGCTGGCTGGTGTGATTACGGACATATTCAATCAATCCTTATCCCAGTCTGCTGTTCCCACATACTTCAAGAGGGCCACCATTGTTCCTGTTCCCAAGAAAGCTAAGGTAACTGGGCTAAACGACTACCGCCCCGTAGCACTCACTTCCGTCATCATGAAGTGCTTTGAGAGGCTAGTCGAGGACGATATCACCTCCACCCTACCTGACACCCTAGACCCACTCCAATTTGCTCTCCGCCCCAACAGGTCCACAGATGACGCAATCGCAACCACACTGCACACTGCCCTAACACATCTGGACAAGAGGAATACCTATGTGAGAATGCTGTTCATCGACGACAGCTCAGCATTTAACACCACATTACCCTCCAAACTCGTCATCAAGCTTGAGACCCTGGGTCTCGACCCCGCCCTATGCAACTGGGTACTGGACTTCCTGACGGGCCGCCCCCAGGTGGTGAGGGTAGGTAACAACATCTCCACCCCGCTGATCCTCAACACTGGGGCCCCACAAGGGTGCGTTCTGAGCCCTCTCCTGTACTCCCTGTTCACCCACGACTGCGTGGCCATGCACTCCTCCAACTCAATCATCAAGTTTGCGGACTACACTACAGTGGTAGGCTTGATTACCAACAACGACGAGATGGCCTACAGGAAGGAGGTGAGGGCCCTCAGAGTGTGGTGTCAGGAAAATAACTCAACGTCAACAAAACAAAGGAGATGATCGTGGACTTCAGGAAACAGCAGAGGGAGCACACCCCTATCCACATCGACGGGACAGTAGTGGAGAGGGTAGTAAGTTTTAAGTTCCTCGGCGTACACATCATGGACAAACTGAATTGGTCCACCCACACAGACAGCATGGTGAAGAAGGCGCTACAATCTCAGGAGGCTGAAGAAATCCGGCTTGTCACCAAAAGCACTCACAGACTTTTACAGATGCACAATCGAGAGCATCCTGTCGGGCTGTTTCACCGCCTAGTACAGCAACTGCTCCGCCCACAACCGTAAGGCTCTCCAGAGGGTAGTGAGGTCTGCACAACGCATCACGGGGGTAAACTACCTGCCCTCCAGGACACCTACACCACCCGATGTCACAGGAAGGCCATAAAGATCATCAAGGACAACAACCACCCAAGCCACTGCCTGTTCACCCCGCTATCATCCAGAAGGCGAGGTCAGTACAGGTGCATCAAAGCAGGGACAGAGAGACTGAAAAACAGCTTCTATCTCAAGGCCATCAGACTGTTAAACAGCCACCACTAACATTAAGTGGCTGCTGCCAACATACTGGAAAGATTTATGTAATAAATGTATCACTAGCCACTTTAAACAATGCCACTTAATATAATGTTTACATACCCTATGTCTCATATGTATATACTGTACTCTATACCATCTACTGCATCTTGCCATCTTTATGTAATACATGTATCAATAGCCACTTAATCAATGCCACTTTTATATGTTTACATACCCTACATTACTCATCTCATATGTATATACTGTACTCAATACCACCTACTGCATCTTGCCGTTCGGTACCATCACTCATTCATATATCTTTATGTACATATTCTTCACCCCTTTACACTTGTGTGTAGAAGGTAGTTGTTGTGAAATTGTTAGGTTAGATTACTCGTCGGTTATTACTGCATTGTCGGAACTAGAAGCACAAGCATTTCGCTAAACTCGCATTAACATCTGCTAACCATGTGTATGTGACAAATAACATTTGATTTGATTTTCATTCAATGTAAAAAAAACACAATTACAAATGTTGCTACATAATACAGAATGAAGGCGGTCGGTCACATATGTTACCTGACTACAATATTTTATCTTGATACATTAATAAATACATGCCGTGTTAATTTTGGCTTGTTTACGTGCCTACAGCACTGACTGTATTGTGCGTAGATCAAAAGCCCATTTTTCAAGCACCCATGTGGAATTGTATGCTCGTAAATACCAAATGAATAGATGGGAGAAGTGGGACTTGCAGTGCTTCAAGGGTCTCAAATAGAGTTCTAATTTACAGCCCGGATCCACTACCCATGATGGGGGTGATGAAACAACAGAAGCTCCATTTATTTTCAATGGAGAAAAAATTGTGCAGACTGACCTGGAGCCATGCGAGCATGGCCGAGGGAGCGTGAACAGAGTAGTAACCAAGTTGGCCAGAGCTGAACTTTAGGCATATACCCTGCGATATCATTGGATGATTGACCAATCGAAGCTCACAATGGCTTTCAGCCTGTCACAAAAATCGATTTGTTTATTTATTTCAGCTTTTATTTAACCAGGTAGGCTAGTTGAGAACAAGTTCTCATTTACAACTGCGACCTGGCCAAGATAAAGCAAAGCAGTGTGACACAAACAACATGTGTACAGTCAATATCACAATAGAAAAAAAGAAAGTCTACATACAGTGTGTGCAAATGGCGTGAGGAGGTAAGGCAAAAAATAGGCCATAGAGTAGAGAAGTAATTACAATTTAGCAAATTAACACTGGAGTGATAGATGTGCAGATGATGATGTGCAAGTAGAAATACTGGTGTGCAAAAGAGAAGAAAAGTAAATAAAAATAATTGGGGGATGAGGTAGGTAGATTGGATGGGCTAATTACAGATGGGCTATGTACAGCTGCAGCGATCGGTAGCTGCTCAGATAGCTTATGTTTAAAGTTAGTGGGGGAAATATAAGTCTCCAGCTTCAGCGATTTTTGCAATTCGTTCCAGTCACTTTTAGATTAACTGTCTTCAAAGTAATGACTCGGGACATCGGGTTTGATATGAAAGCTTCATTTAGTAATAATACTTGTTCACGTTACAATTAACAACTTTAGATTCTACAGAGCAATGCAAACAAGATGCAAGCGGAAAGTCAGCTTAATCACTTTGCACCTGCACATAACTGGCGTGTTAACTCTCTCATTCCTGTCGCAAGGCATTCTGGAACTTGCATCCGAAAGCGTAATTCAATACTAACCAATACAATTACATATGTAAATAACTGTAAAGAAATGTCTTTAGATACAGCTCAATGAATTAACTTAACTTCTTCGATATAGGGGGCACTCTTTTAATTTTTGGATAAAAAAACGTTCCCGTTTAAACAAGATATTTTGTCACGAAAAGATGCTCCACTATGCATATAATTGACAGCTTTGGAAAGAAAACACTATGAAGTTTCCAAAACTGCAAAGATATTATCTGTGAGTGCCACAGAACTGATGCTACAGGCGAAACCAAGATGAAATTTCAAACAGGAAATGTCCCAGATTCTGAAGGCGCTGTGTTCCAATGTCTCCTTATATGGCTGTGAATGCGCCAGGAATGAGCCTACACTTTCTGTCGTTTCCCCAAGGTGTCTGCAGCATTGTGACGTATTTGTAGGCATATCATTGGAAGATTGACCATAAGAGACTACATTTACCAGGTGCCCGCTTGGTGTCCTCCGTCAAAATTATTGCGTAATCTCCAGCTGCGTGCAATTTTCCATTTGGTTCAAAGGAGAAACCAAACTGCCACATATGATTTATCATCGAATAGATATGTGAAAAACACCTTGAGGATTGATTCTAAACAACGTTTGCCATGTTTCTGTCGATATTATGGAGTTAATTTGGAAAAAAGTTAGGCGTTGTAATGACAGAATTTTCGGGGTTTCTTCTTAGCCAAACGTGATGAACAAAACGGAGCGATTTCTCCTACACAAATAATATTTTTGGAAAAACTGAACATTTGCTATCTAACTGAGAGTCTCCTCATTGAAAACATCCGAAGTTCTTCAAAGGTAAATGATTTTATTTGAATGCTTTTCTTGTTTTTGTGAAAATGTTGCCTGCTGAATGCTAGGCTTAATGCTATGCTAGCTATCAATACTCTTACACAAATGCTTGTGTAGCTATGGTTGAAAAGCATATTTTGAAAATCTGAGATGACAGTGTTGTTAACAAAAGGCTAAGCTTGTGAGCCAATATATTTATTTCATTTCATTTGCGATTTTCATGAATAGTTAACGTTGCGTTATGGTACTGAGCTTGAGGCTATAATTACGCTCCCGGATACGGGATTGCTCGACGCTAGAGGTTAAACATTAACTCTGTAACACATTAAAGTTACAACATTTACAGGCAGCAGAGAACTGGAAGGAAAGGCGGCCAAACGAGCGAAAATAGTCGGCCCAAGAATTGAACCCTGTGGTGCCCCCATAGAGACAGCCAGAGGTCCGGAGAACAGGCCCTCCGATTTGACACACTGAACTCTGTCTGAGTTGTAGTTGGTGAACCAAGCGAGGCAGTCATTTGAGAAACCAAGGCTGTTGAGACTACCAATGACATTACAGTGATTGACAGAGTCGAAAGTCTTGGCCAGGTCGATGAAGATGGCTGCACAGTACTGTCTTTTATTGATGGCGGTTACGATATCGTTTAGGACCTTGAATCTGGCTGAGGTGCACCCGTGACCATCTCGGGAACCGGATTGCACAGTGGAGAAGGTACGGTGGGATTCGAAATGGTCAGTGATCTGTTTATTAACTTGGCTTTCGAAGACTTTAGAAAGGCAGGGCAGGATGGATATAGGTCTATAAAAGTTTGGGTCTAGAGTGTCACCCCCTTTGAGGAGGGGGATGACCACGGCAGCTTTCCAATCTTTGGGGCTCTCGGACGATACGAAAGAGAGGTTGAACAGACTGGTAATAGGGGTTGCAACAATGGCGGCAGATCATTTTAGGAAGAGAGGGTCCAAATGGTCTAGCCCAGCTGATTTGTACGGGTCCAGGTTTTGCAGCTCTTTCAGAACGTCTGCTATCTGGATTTGGGTGGAGGAGAAGCTGGGGAGGCTTGGGCAAGTAGCTGCGGGGGTGCAGAGCTGTTGGCCGGAAAGAACAATTAGGCATCCTCGACGGACCCGAACTCGATTATCGTGGATTATCGGTGGTGACAGTGTTACCCACCCTCAGTGCAGTGGGCAGCTGGGAGGAGGTGCTCTTATTCTCCATGGACTTTACAGTGTCCCACAACTTTTTGGAGTTAGAGCTACAGAATACAAATTTCTGTTTGAAAAAGCTAGCCTTTGCTTTCCTGGCTGATTGCGTGTATTGGTTCCTGACTTCCCTGAAAAGTTGCATATTGTGGGGACTATTCGATGCTAGTGCAGTCCGCCACAGGATGTTTTTGTGCTGGCCGAGGGCAGTCAGGTGTGGAGTGAACCAAGGCCTATATCTGTTCTTAGTTCTACATTTTTTGAAAGGGGCATGCTTATTTAAGATGGTGAGGAAATTATTTAAAGAACAATTAGGCATCCTCGACGGACGGTATGAGGTCAAAAACTTTCCAGGATACCCGGGCCAGGTCGATTAGAGAGGCCTGCTCGCAGAAGTGATTTAGGGAGCATTTGGCAGTGATGAGGGGTGGTCGCGGACCCATAGCGGATGCAGGTAATGAGGCAGTGATCACTGAGATCCTGATTGAAAACAGCAGAGGTGTATTTGGAGGGCATGTTGGTCAGGATAATATCTGTGAGGGTCCCATGTTTACGGATTTAGGGTTGTACCTGGTGGGTTCGTTGATAATTTGTGTGAGATTGAGGGCATCTAGCTTAGATTGTAGGACTGCAGGGGTGTTAAACATATCCCAGTTTAGGTTACCTAACAGAACCACCTCTGAAGATAGATGGGACGCAATCAATTCACATATGGTATCCATGGCACAGCTGGAATCTGAGGGGGGTGATCTGCAGTAGATTGCAACTGCTCCCACTTTGGCAGTTCTATCTTGATGGAAAATGTTGTAGTTGGGGATGGAAATCTCAGAATTTTTGGTGGCCTTCCTAAACCAGGATTCAGACACAGCAAGGACATCAGGGTTGGCGGAGTGTGCTAAAGCAGTGAGTAAAACAAACTTAGGGAGGAGGCTATATGGTATCGTGATCAATAAAGACACTGCAAACAAACCTAGATCCTAACAACAGCTTAGTAGATGGACAGAACAATTAGAGTATAAGAACAAACATCCTCATGTGTGAAATAATAAAGGGTAATGGTTTTACTGTTTGCTTTAGGTCACAGCTTATTAGATGTTCCAACAGTAGTATTATAATAACCACAAACTAAACATTCTCATTGGACTAACACTGAGGTCTTAGCTACTGCTCTAACCACGTACACATTAATTCAAAAACAACAAAAACAGACTTCTATGAGAGGCAGAAGTCGGAATGCATGTAAAAAAGCTACAGTAGCCAAAGTCAGAAGCCATTTAAAGGTGGGGGCAGTGGCAGAGGCAGGGATTTCTCTCTCTGTGTTACACCTTGGGCACCGTGAGGCTTGCCGTGCATATCATGAATGTAAAAGTGCATTAGGGGAAGAGCAGGGTTTAGACTCCAGTGTCTCAAAATGAAAGGCTGCTGTTGTTTGTTACAGCAGTTGCCTGGTTACCTAGGTGTTCCTTTCTTCTTTAGGCACAATATGGAAATCACTGCAGGGTCTTGTGCAGCTGATGCAAGCAATGATTGCATTTATTGTCCATCTTTTTATTTTATTTTATTTTTTTATTTTACCTTTATTTAACCAGGTAGGCAAGTTGAGAACAAGTTCTCATTTACAATTGCGACCTGGCCAAGATAAAGCAAAGCAGTTCGACAGATACAACGACACAGAGTTACACATGGAGTAAAACAAACATACAGTCAATAATACAGTATAAACAAGTCTATACACAATGTGAGCAAATGAGGTGAGAAGGGAGGTAAAGGCAAAAAAGGCCATCGTGGCAAAGTAAATACAATATAGCAAGTAAAACACTGGAATGGTAGTTTTGCAATGGAAGAATGTGCAAAGTAGAAATAAAAATAATGGGGTGCAAAGGAGCAAAATAAATAAATTAATTAAAATTAAATACAGTTGGGAAAGAGGTAGTTGTTTGGGCTAAATTATAGGTGGGCTATGTACAGGTGCAGTAATCTGTGAGCTGCTCTGACAGTTGGTGCTTAAAGCTAGTGAGGGAGATAAGTGTTTCCAGTTTCAGAGATTTTTGTAGTTCGTTCCAGTCATTGGCAGCAGAGAACTGGAAGGAGAGGCGGCCAAAGAAAGAATTGGTTTTGGGGGTGACTAGAGAGATATACCTGCTGGAGTGCGTGCTACAGGTGGGAGATGCTATGGTGACCAGCGAGCTGAGATAAGGGGGGACTTTACCTAGCAGGGTCTTGTAGATGACATGGAGCCAGTGGGTTTGGCGACGAGTATGAAGCGAGGGCCAGCCAATGAGAGCGTACAGGTCGCAATGGTGGGTAGTATATGGGGCTTTGCTGATAAAACGGATTGCACTGTGATAGACTGCATCCAATTTGTTGAGTAGGGTATTGGAGGCTATTTTGTAAATGACATCGCCAAAGTCGGATTGGTAGGACGGTCAGTTTTACAAGGGTATGTTTGGCAGCATGAGTGAAGGATGCTTTGTTGCGAAATAGGAAGCCAATTCTAGATTTAACTTTGGATTGGAGATGTTTGATATGGGTCTGGAAGGAGAGTTTACAGTCTAACCAGACACCTAAGTATTTGTAGTTGTCCACGTATTCTAAGTCAGAGCCATCTCAATCAGTCTGGAAATGTTTGGTTGTATGGACATGCCTTATTAAGGTTATATGCCAGATACCATTTTCTTTTGGTACCTTAAGGTCTAACTTGCAATTACAAGTATATAGCCTTCAAGCAAATTGAAAAACTATAAACCTATACCACCAACTAAGGAATACTTTAGAGTTATCTGACACGCGAAAGCATCCATGAGCTTTCTTTTGTCAGAACAGACCACACATACAATTGAAGTCGAAGTTTACCTACACTTTGTTGGAGTCATTAAAATTTGTTTTTCAACTACTTCACAAATTTCTTGCTAACAAACTATAGTTTTGGAAAGTCGGTTAGGACATCTACTTTGTGCATGACACAATTTTTCCAACACTTGTTTACAGACAGATTATTTCACTTATAATTCACTGTATCACAATTCCAGTGGGTCAGAAGTTTACATACACTAAGTTGATTGTGCCTTTAAACAGCTTGGAAAATTCCAGAAAATTATGTCATGGCTTTAGAAGCTTCTGATAGGTTAATTGACATCATTTGAGTCAATTGGAGGTGCTTGACATCATGGGAACATCATGGGAAAATCAAAAGAATCAGCCAAGACCTCAGAAAATCAATTGTAGACCTCCACGAGTGTGGTTCATCCTTGGGAGCTATTTCTAAACACCTGAAGGTACCACGTTCATCTGTACAAACAATAGTACTCAAGCATAAACACCATGGGACCACGCAGACGTCATACCGCTCAGGAAGGAGACGCATCTGTCTCCTAGAGATGAACATACTTTGGTGCGAAAAGTGTAAATCCATCCCAGAACAACAGCAAAGGACCTTGTGAAGATGCTGGAGGAAACAGGTACAAAAGTATCTATATCCACAGTAAAATTAGTCCTATATCGACATAACCTGAAAGGCTGCTCAGCAAGGAAGAAGCCACTGCTCCAATAATGCCATTAAAAAAGCCAGACTACGGTTTGCAACTGCACATGGTGACAAAGTTCGTACTTTCTGGAGAAATGTCCTCTGGTCTGATGAAACAAAAATAGATCTGTTTGGCCATAATGACCATCATTATGTTTGGAGGAAAAAGGGGGAGGCTTGCAAGCCGAAGAACACCATCCCAACCGTGAAGCATGGGGATGGCAGCATCGTGCTGTGGGGGTGCTTTGCTGTAGGAGGGACTGGTGCACTTCACAAAATAGATGGCAACATGAGGGAGGAAAATTATGTGGATGTATTGAAGCAACTTCTCAAGACATCAGTCAGGAAGTTAAAGCTTGGTTGCAATGACCCCAAACATACTTCCAAAGTCAAGGTATTGGAGCGGCCATCACAAAGCCCTGACCTCAATCCCATAGAAAATGTGTGGGCAGAACTGAAAAAGCGTGTGCGAGCAAGGAGGCCTACAAACCTGACTCAGTAACACCAGCTCTGTCAGGAGGAATGGGCCAAAATTCACCCAACTTATTGTGGGAAGCTTGTGGAAGGCTACCCAAAATGTTTGACCCATGTTAAACAATTTATACGCAATGCTACCAAATACTAATTGAGTGTATGTTAACTTCTGACCCACTGGGAATGTGATGAAAGAAATAAAAGTTGAAATAAATCATTCTCTCTACAATTATTCTGACATTTCACATTCTTACAATAAAGTGGTGAGCCTAACTGACCTAAAACAGGGATTTTTTACGAGGATTAAATATCAGGAATTGTGAAAAGCTGAGTTTCAATGTATTTGGCTAAACCTCCGACTTCATTTGTATAATGCATGAAGGAATATGAAAGTAGATGAAAAGGAAATTATACTTTTGAAAGGCAACCCAACCATGTCTTTTGTATGGAATGACATGTGTTGAGTACAGAAATAAATCTAGACAAGGAAGAAGTAATGGTCTACCATTTATTTAAATATAAATAGTACAGGCTGTTACAAGGTAAAAGTGTCTGTAACCTGAATGGTTGATCTGGGTTTGGGAGGTGTGTTCCATACCAAAGCTGCTTAGCAACCACTCTGTTGTAATCACACTGTCTGTAATCTACTGTAACAAAAATACATTGTGTCTTGATCAGTAAAGACACTGCAAACAAACCTAGATTTTACAAACAGCTTAGTAGATTAACAGAATGATTGGAGTAAAAGAATAAACATCAATATGTGTGAAAAAATAAAGGGTAATGGTTTACTATTTGCTTTAGGTTACAGCTGATTAGATGTTCCAACCATATCATGGCATATGCCATTAACAAAAGTTAGATTTTCTAAAACTGGCAAATATGCATGACAATCATGTTTCTGGGTATTCCACATCAAAGTATTCCTGTCCTGTATTAATGATGCAGCGGTGAACATAGATGAGATTGAGGCTGTGGCACATGTACTAATGTTTCTCCCCTGGATATCTACTCAGTTTTATGACATCTTGTTTGACCTGCTCCTCTCAAATGGGACTGACTCAGGTATCAAGAGCTACATCATGCATATGCAACTATCCTCAGAAATAGGAATATTCCTACTATTTATAAACACAGCTTGTAGTTATGTAGTAACATAGTAAGGACTTTTTTAAGGGACCCGCTTTAAAATATGCAGCTTATAAAGGTTTAATACAGCCTTCATGAACACAATATAAATGTGTCACAAATCATCTATAACCGTATGTCATGCTCTATAAAGGGTTCATAAATGTGGCATAACTGTGTGACATAACTTCCCATGTCAAATATGACATAAGCCTGTGTTTTATAAAAGGTGGCATAGGTACAGCTTAATGAAGGCTTTATCATTAATGAAGGCTTTATCAAATCATTATAAATTTAGGCTTCACAAAAAATGTATTACCTTGTCATGCATCTTGTTAGAACATTGCAATGCCAGGATAGTGGGTTCGATTCCCAGGACCACACATACGAACAAATGGATGCACGCATGACTGTAAGTCACTTTGGATAAAAGTGTCTGCTAAATTGTATATAGTATACTATATTAATCTAAAACATTTCTAGGATGGCCCACCCTCTTTCTCTCTTGGGGAGGGAATTCTAATATTCCAATATTGGACCTGACCTCAACTTTCATCCAGGACCTTTATACCAGGCGGTGTCAGAGGAAGGCCCTAAAAATTGCCAAATACTCCAGCCACCCAAGTCATAGACTGTTCTCTCTGCTACCGCATGGCAAGCGTTACCAGAGTGGCAAGTCCGGGACCAAAAGCCTCCTCAACAGATTCTACCTCCAAGCCATAAGACTGCTGACATAAAACGGTTAATGAAACGGCTACCCGGGCTATTTGCATTGACACCCTTATTTTAATATTATTTATTCTTATTTTCTGCACTGACTCTCTTGCACAGGCACTCACTGGACTGTAACCACACTCTCACACATACTACACTGACACACACACACACACACACACACACACACACACACACACACACACACACACACACACACACACACACACACAATGCATATTGATGCCACAGACACACACACAGCACATTTACCTAGTGTTCATGAAGGCATTATGAAGGCTTTATGAAACCTTTATAAGCTGAACGTTGTTTAAAAGAAGGCCAGATAAATAAATAAATAACCATGACCTTGGTGTTTGATCCTAGGACCTTGATATTAAATTTATCTGGAAATGGACACCGGTTCAAAACATGCTCAATGTTCAAGTAGATTGTTTTCATGCCAATAATATACACTAGTTCCTTCTTCTTCCTTATCTCACATTTTTATTTTAGAGCCTCACCTGCTATAATAGCACTTTGAATGCAAAGAGAAATGCAAAAGTGTTACTTTCTTATTGTAAATGCTATTTTATCACACTTTGTTAAGCTTGCCAAAATATATAGTCGAAATAATATCCCACAGGATGAAAAAAAACAGTTAATTGGAATTGGACAATGCAAGCAGACTGCAGTGACATACTCTGTTTTGGTTTCAGGTTTCACTTCCTGTTGGGTTTTACTGGAATTCTCATCAGTTATATCAATGATCTACATCAAGTCAAATAAAAACGGCAGATTAAATTGAGCAGTGTTGTATTGACATTTACAGAACAAAGCATGTGACAGGGCTCAGTGACATCAGAGTTGACAGACAGGTGGTTATCACAGGTGTATCATTTTTACTCTCAGGTCTTGCCGCTTCTTTGTAGAGGTGATGGGAAAAGTATTTAGTTCCTTTCAGTTAAATCATTAATGTCTGCATCTATGGGCCACATACACCTTTCCCTAGCTACATAAAATGAAATATGAAATATGACAATAATGCATTTGTCATAATTAGGTTCCATTTACATTGAGGTCAGTAATAATGGTGAATTCTATCTAAGAAAATGTCAGAAATGTGACCAACAACAAGCCTTTTGATTATTCTTGCGACCCTCTAGCCTCCACTGTCACAGGGAACCGAGGTGATGTGACCCCTAAACTCAACATTTAGCCTATCTTTCTGGCCACAACCCATACTAAGTACTAAGCTCCAACCTGCTGCTCCCATTCCTCTTTTTTGTCCAATTAATTTGTTATATTGATGGAAGATGATTCCTCTGTCGAGGATGTAGTGATGTACTCGACTGACCTTCACAGCATCACATAATGACAATGTAATCTCTTGCTGACTTTGTTCTACCATGCCCATGAGTAGTGTGGTAACTGAACCGGATTTCAACCCAAAACGGACCAAAATCAAAATTCAATGAGTGTTAAATAAATACAAAATCACTTTTTTATCTAGTTATAGAGAGGATGACAGGTGGTCATTCAATCACATATAACTGTTACCATGAGTTAGTGGTGGGTCCTTTGTTTATGGTACAGTCAGCCTAAATCAAGGTTGCCATGTGCCCAGACCCAGGCTAAGTCATTGGAAGTAATCACCGGGGTATAAATATTACAGCTGCATCAGGGTCCTGCGTCACATCATGTGAGCTGAAACATGATCAGTCATGCAGAGTGGCCATCGGAGACGGTGCCACGTCACTGCACAATGTCTGCATGAGGGCCTACAGTGTGCCAGCCCGCAGTGAAGCTAATTTGTCTGGACGCTCCAATAAGTCATTTACATCTGGAGGGAGATGGCTTGTTTGTTCTCTAAATAATGATTTTTCTATAGAGCCTGGTTGCTGGGTTGAAATTGTGTGTTATGAGTGGTGTTGTGTAGATTGAAGCCAGGGATGATTCTTTATTGACTTATTAGGACTGGGAATCAGGATGTTCCTCTTTTAGGTTTATGACTGACTGTGATTACAGTCAAAGCAGATGCACTAAACGTACCCTCATGTTAATTGATTGTTACAGAATTGATGCAAGACTTACAAAACAATTACATTTTTCTCCCGTTGTCAGATAAATACAAATAAATGATTTGTTTACATTAAATGATAGTGTTACATCTGCTCCTGCTATGCCTTCTACTTCTCATCCTGTGTCTCCCTAACCTGCTGCCACTCCCCAAGTGCTGTCTCCCTTTCTCTCTGTGTGGGTGTATGTGATGGTGTGAGTGGAGACAGGTGTGCTGGAGGCAGAGCGGATCCCCACCAGCTGCAACATGTTCCATAATCAAGACCTCTACAAATACTAAGCCCTGCCACTTCCACGCTGCCAGATTGTAGCCTCTGCTCATTCATTCTGCATTTCAAGCCATTTGTTCCTGCATAGATCTTGTTATCCTGTTGTGCCAGTTTTTCCCTAGCCTGACGCTGCTTTTCTCTCCACTATAGTTCCGTCCACTCTGACTCTGGTCCCTGCCTCCAGTCCCTTGTCTCATCAGCCCTGCTTCCCTGCCCTGGACCCCCGCTCTACTGCTTCCTTGGATTCCGCTCCGGACCTGCTTACACTGCCCCTACTCCCCTTGCCCGCACCTCATCTCCACCCCACTTTTTAATAAATAGCTTTTTTATTTAGTATTTTGGTAACCCTGTAGGTAAAAATATTTGATGAAACAATGAATTGAGCCTTACTGATATTAGATCATAGAAACATAAACAGATACAAAAAATATATATCAAATGGAAGTATAAATCAAAAGGCTGTATGTTTTGAAGTACAGTGGATTCAGGAAGTATGCCGACCCCTTGACTTTTTCCACATTTCCATGTTACAGCCTTATTCACGAATCTAAACACAATACCCCATGATGACAAAGCAAAAACAGGTTTAGAAATTGTGCTAATTTATTACAAATAAAAAACTTGAAATATTAAATTTACATAAGTATTCAGACCCTTTACTCAGTACTTTGTTGAAGCACCTTGGACAGCGATTACAGCCTTGAGTCTTCTTAGGTATGATGCTACAAGCTTGACATGCCTGTATTTGGGGAGTTTCTCCCATTCTTCTCTGCAGATCCTCTCAACCTCTGTTAGGTTGGATGGACACAGCTATTTTTAGCTCTCTCCAGAGATATTCAATCAGGTTCTGTCAGAGTGACCTTCGGATTCTTGGTCACCTCCTTGACCAAGGCCCTTCTCCCCTGATTGCTCAGTTTGGCTGGGCGGCCAGCTCTAGGAAGGGTCTTGGTGGTTCTAAACTTCTTCTATTTAAGAATGACGGAGGCCACTGTGTTCTTGGGGCCCTTCAATGCTGCAGAATAATTTTGATACCCTTCCCCAGATCTGTTCCTAAACACAATCCTGTCTCGGCGCTCTAGGGACAATCCCTTCGGCCTCATGGCTTGTTTTTTTTGCTCTGATATGCACTGTCAACTGTGGAACCTTATATAGACAGGTGTGTGCCTTTCCAAATCATGTCCAATCAATTGAATTTACCACAGGTGGACTCCAATCAAGTTGTAGAATCATCTCAAGGATGAAGAATGGAAACAGGATGATAACAAATGGTCTGAAAACTTATGTAATTAAGGTATTTCAGTTTTTGCTTAAATGTCTAAAAACCTGTTTTTGCTTTGTCATTATGAGGTATTGTGTGTAGATTGCTTAGGGAAAACATTTATTTAATCCATTTTAGAATAAGGCTGTAACGTAACAAAATGTGTAGGGGTCTGAATACTTTCCGAAGGTAGTTAAGAAGGTAGTTAAGAAAGCGAAAACAAATAAAAATGTAACATGGAATTATCAGTATAACTTTCACGTGGAAATGCCCCATTAATTTCCATAAATTTTTTGGGCCTGGTGCCGTGTCGATAGAGGGGTCATATTAGTGTGTAGCCCAAACAGTTCGGATGCTAAAGACAGAAGTATCCCAAACTGCAGACGAGAAGACCGATTTTTGGGATGTCGCCTGGTCTGACAAACAGTGATGTAGCTCTGCCACCTTCCACCGCAGATGCGGAAGGCCGACATCGGCAGAAGTGTTGGATTGAGACGCAGACCAGAAACAAATATCTCTACTTTAAACAGAGAGATTTTGATGAAGATTTTTTTATTATGCTAATTTGACTTTCACGGGGGTGCTGACCTTGACTCGAGGGGGTTTACATTTAAATCGAAACGGCTGAAATTTTTATCTATCTAAATCAAATCAAATCAAATCAAATTTATTTATATAGCCCTTCGTACATCAGCTGATATCTCAAAGTGCTGTACAGAAACCCAGCCTAAAACCCCAAACAGCAAGCAATGCAGGTGTAGAAGCACGGTGGCTAGGAAAAACTCCCTAGAAAGGCCAATACCTAGGAAGAAACCTAGAGAGGAACCAGGCTATGTGGGGTGGCCAGTCCTCTTCTGGCTGTGCCGGGTGGAGATTATAACAGAACATGGTCAAGATGTTCAATGTTCATAAATGACCAGCATGGTCGAATAATAATAAGGCAGAACAGTTGAAACTAGAGCAGCAGCACAGTCAGGTGGAAGTTGAAACTGGAGCAGCAGCATGGCCAGGTAGACTGGGGACAGCAAGGAGTCATCATGTCAGGTAGTCCTGGGGCATGGTCCTAGGGCTCAGGTCAGTTGAAACTGGAACAGCAGCATGGCCAGGTGGACTGGGGACAGCAAGGAGTCATCATGTCAGGTAGTCCTGGGGCATGGTCCTAGGGCTCAGGTCCTCCGAGAGAGAGAAAGAAAGAGAGAAGGAGAGAATTAGAGAACGCACACTTAGAGTCACACAGGACACCGAATAGGACAGGAGAAGTACTCCAGATATAACAAACTGACCCCAGCCCCCCGACACATAAACTACTGCAGCATAAATACTGGAGGCTGAGACAGGAGGGGTCAGGAGACACTGTGGCCCCATCCGAGGACACCCCCGGACAGGGCCAAACAGGAAGGATATAACCCCACCCACTTTGCCAAAGCACAGCCCCCACACCACTAGAGGGATATCTTCAACCACCAACTTACCATCCTGAGACAAGGCTGAGTATAGCCCACAAAGATCTACACCGGACACATTCATAACACATAGGTTAACATACCAAAACCAACTGTTAACCAATTATATTAATTTCGGGGCAGGTTAAAGCACACATTAAAAATGTATGGACATAGCTAGCTTTCTGTTTCTAGCTAGTTTGTCCTGGGAAATTGGTCCTTTTTGTAGCAGAATCTTTGTAGAATTTTGACCTGGAGTCATACAAAATCATGTGATTGTATAATCCGACGATCCACAGATAAAAGAGGACACCTAGTTAAGTTTAAGTTAGTTATCTTTGATTTATCTCTTCTCCTTCGTCTTTCAAGAACCCACATGGGTTTGTATGCTTGTAAATACCAATAAGTAGATGGAGACGGCGGGACTTGAAGGGCGTCAAGGGTCTCAAATAGTGCCAAGTTCTATTTTACAGCTCGGATCCACCATCCACGATGGGGAGATGAAACAACAGAAGCCCCATTTATTTTCAACAGAGGGACCCGAATTTGGGCGAGGGAGCATGGGCGAGGGAGCATGAACAGGGTGGGACCTAAGTTGCAAATACTCTGCCATATCGTGGCATGATTGACCAATCGAAGCTCACTATGGCTTTCAGCCCATACTGGATTGGCTATTGATACCTAGCACTACATACAGTAGCTTGCTAGCACCCACATGATGACAAAGCTAGAGTGGCTCTCCAAATGATAGTGGTATAGTGGATCATGGCCGTTAGCGTTCAGCAAAGCAGACGCTTGCAAGCATTGATCGATAAAATGAGTGCTGGCGCACGCAACATAGCCAGTTTGGGTTTCCTGTAAGACTAAGAGCTGTCTCATTTGGCAAAGGCTATATCCTATCTTCACCTTCGGCAGTGGCCACCAACCTTTCGATCGTGATCGACTAGTCAATCTCCAAGGCACTTGTAGCTGATCACCAAACATTTATGTAAAAAAACAACAACAATAAAGCCTTTGCACTTGCATTTTTCATTTAGCTCCGAGAAGGAAAGTGTTCCCATTTTGAACCATTTAATGTGTCTGAAGATAGAACTCTGCATACTCGGCAGGCCCAGAGAGCATGTCAATCAAATCAATCACATTTATTTATAAAGCCCTTTTTTACATCAGCTGATGTCACAAAGTGCTATACAAAAACCCAGCCTAAAACCCCAAACAGCAAGCAATGCAGGTGTAGAAGCACGGTGGTGAGGAACCTAGGAAGAAACTAGAGAGGAAGCAGGCTATGAGGGGTGGCCAGTCCTCTTCTGGCTGTGCCGGGTGGAGATTATAATAGAACGTGGCCAAGATGTTCAAATGTTCATAGATGACCAGCAGGGTCAAATAATAATAATCACAGTGGTTGTTGAGGGTGCAACAAGTCAGCACCTCAGGAGTAAATGTCAGTTGGCTTTTCATAGCCGATCATTCAGAGTACCTCTACCGCTCCTGCTGTCTCTAGAGAGTTGAAAACAGCAGGTCTGGGACAAGGTAGCAGGTCTGGTGAACAGGTCAGGATTCCATAGCCACAGGCAGAACAGTTGAAACTGGAGCAGCAGAACAACCATGTGGACTGGGGACAGCAAGGAGTCATCAGGCCAGGTAGTCCTGAGGAATGTTCCTAGGGCTCAGGTCCTCAGAGAGAGCTGAGAGAGAGAAAGAGAAAAAAAGAGAGAGAATTAGAGACAGCATACTAGAGACAGCATAAGACAGGAGAAATACTCCAGATATAACAGACTAACTCTAGCCCCCGACACATAAATTATTGCAGCATAAAGACTGGAGGCTGAGACAGGGAGATTCAATGAATACAGCAAATGATCTATTACCAGTGTGATCATATACAGTGCCTTGCGAAAGTATTCGCCCCCCTTGAATTTTGCGACCTTTTGCCACATTTCAGGCTTCAAACATAAAGATATAAAACTGTATTTTTTTGTGAAGAATCAACAACAAGTGGGACACAATCATGAAGTGGAACGACATTTATTGGATATTTCAAACTTTTTAACAAATCAAAAACGGAAAAATTGGGTGTGCAAAATTATTCAGCCCCCTTAAGTTAATACTTTGTAGCGCCACCTTTTGCTGCGATTACAGCTGTAAGTCGCTTGGGGTATGTCTCTATCAGTTTTGCACATCGAGAGACTGAATTTTTTTCCCATTCCTCCTTGCAAAACAGCTCGAGCTCAGTGAGGTTGGATGGAGAGCATTTGTGAACAGCAGTTTTCAGTTCTTTCCACAGATTCTCGATTGGATTCAGGTCTGGACTTTGACTTGGCCATTCTAACACCTGGATATGTTTATTTTTGAACCATTCCATTGTAGATTTTGCTTTATGTTTTGGATCATTGTCTTGTTGGAAGACAAATCTCTGTCCCAGTCTCAGGTCTTTTGCAGACTCCATCAGGTTTTCTTCCAGAATGGTCCTGTATTTGGCTCTATCCATCTTCCCATCAATTTGAACCATCTTCCCTGTCCCTGCTGAAGAAAAGCAGGCCCAAACCATGATGCTGCCACCACCATGTTTGACAGTGGGGAGGGTGTGTTCAGGGTGATGAGCTGTGTTGCTTTTATGCCAAACATAACGTTTTGCATTGTTGCCAGAGCACCTTCTTCCACATGTTTGGTGTGTCTCCCCAGTGGCATGTGGCAAACTTTAAACAACACTTTTTATGGATATCTTTAAGAAATGGCTTTCTTCTTGCCACTCTTCCATAAAGGCCAGATTTGTGCAATATACGACTGATTGTTGTCCTATGGACAGAGTCTCCCACCTCAGCTGTAGATCTCTGCAGTTCATCCAGAGTGATCATGGGCCTCTTGGCTGCATCTCTGATCAGTCTTCTCCTTGTATGAGCTGAAAGTTTAGAGGGACGGCCAGGTCTTGGTAGATTTGCAGTGGTCTGATACTCCTTCCATTTCAATATTATCGCTTGCACAGTGCTCCTTGGGATGTTTAAAGCTTGGGAAATCTTTTTGTATCCAAATCCGGCTTTAAACTTCTTCACAACAGTATCTCGGACCTGCCTGGTGTGTTCCTTGTTCTTCATGATGCTCTCTGCGCTTTTAACGGACCTCTGAGACTATCACAGTGCAGGTGCATTTATACGGAGACTTGATTACACACAGGTGGATTGTATTTATCATCATTAGTCATTTAGGTCAACATTGGATCATTCAGAGATCCTCACTGAACTTCTGGAGAGAGTTTGCTGCACTGAAATTAAAGGGGCTGAATAATTTTGCACGCCCAATTTTTCAGTTTTTGATTTGTTAAAAAAGTTTGAAATATCCAATAAATGTCGTTCCACTTCATGATTGTGTCCCACTTGTTGTTGATTCTTCACAAACAAATACAGTTTTATATCTTTATGTTTGAAGCCTGAAATGTGGCAAAAGGTCACAAAGTTCAAGGGGGCCGAATACTTTCGCAAGGCACTGTACCTAAAACGTTTAAATATATTTGGAAAATGGCCTGAATATACAGTGATAATTAATTGAGGTTTGTAACCTACTGCACACGCCTCAATGCTACAGAACTGCTTTTAATAGGTTAATGTTGCATAGGCTTATGTCATGTTTCATAAAAATCTGAGCGGTAGATCTTGGCTTCCTTTTGGACCCAGAATGTGATCTTGACTCAGGAAAGGTTGCTGACCTTTGATACAATATTGCAACGGTCTGACCTCTAGCTCATGATGTGGCAGCAGAAGATATAATGAGGTCTGGAAGGCTGCTTGAAGCATGATGTCCCAGCACGTACTGGCTGTGTCTGGAAGCTTCTGCACCTGCCCTGAGTTATATAGCCATCTCAATCACCTCAGGCCCTGTATGGAACTGCCGCAACCGTGACCTGCTCTGTACATAGCAACAGCACACATAGCTAGTTTGGACTTCCTCTGATTGGATCTAACTTATATAAGCAGGTATGAACTCACTCAACCGTACAGAGTTCTTTTCTAGCACATTGGCTGTTTACAGTAAACATGGTAATGGAAAGTCCTAGAATGCACAATGTGATGGAGGGCACTATAAATGCATTCATAATATGCCATTTCTTCCACAGGCAGTATTATCAGTTGTCTTAATAGGACCTGATTCTCTTCAGTATGTTTGAGGGTCCGTTCAAGTGCCGCATCTCTTTCCTCACACCACAGATCAGGTGCCTGCTGCCTGCCTGCCAGGTTAATTGTATTTCATGGGCTTACGTAATGTTGTCTTAATAGCCATTAAGCAGAGGGCAAACAGTGACTTGCTTTGTGACAACAGAGCTCTGACGTGTAAGTGGGTTATGTGACCTGGTTGGGTGGTCTGGGGTCTCTGGTAGAGGGAACTGTAGGAATGATCAATGTTGCTATAAGAATCTGTAGACTTGTTCACAGTTACTGGCATCTACCTTTCTCCTTTTCTCATGTTTCTCACAAAAACAGTCCATGTGTGTTTATGCATAATGTGTTCATGTATACATGAATTACAGATGTTTTAGGCCTAAAACCATTGAATGGTTCACAAACAATGACCAGCAGCTGAAAGATCAAATAAAGTAATGAGTATTGGACAGAGGGACTGGCACATTGTCTTTCTCTGTGTTTTCCCCTTTTGCTCCCATGGCAATGAAGCCTAGCTCTAAGGAGAAACCATGGAGATCCTGCCTTTCATGTGTCATAACCTTTTATGTAGACACGTACACTGGTAATGCCTCTACCTGTCTGCTTTTAATCTGGTGCACCAAAACTCCCCATCACACTGTAGCTCCCAAACCTAAGAGGGCATGAGTTCCTTCTCCAAATATGAATCAGAAATCTATTGAATGAGTCAATGGATAAATGGCAACTCTTGATTGAACATGTTGGAGAATGAGTGCTCTCATGCATTGTGTTTTAATTTGATTTGATTTTTATTCAAAAAAGCACCTTCCTCCCAGCAAGGACATGGACCACTGTGGGACTCATTGGCATTATCACATCACATTATTATTATTCTGACTGACTAATTCATAAATAAAGTAAAGTACACTTTTTGGGGCTGAAACTGCAGTGTGGCCTTGATCGTATCAGTTAATAATATGCTCTACCTGCAGGTAGTCTACTGGTGCAGTAGCAGCTTGTGATCCAGTTCCCGGGAGGAGGAAGCAGCAGAAGCAGTGAGACACATTTAGGTCTGTCTGTGTCCTCCTAACTGTCCCACTTACTGGGATCCACTTCTCAACCTCCAAACCACAGTGGACTACATCTTCCCTTACTATGTGAGCCTTTGTGCCAGTTCAGGATGAATGTTACAAGTTTGTCCTTGGTATTTATCCTAGTTTCTTAATAGAGATTATGTTTTTGATTGTTGTTATTAACACATTGTCTTATTAGCAGTATAATATCTGATACTGTGCTTAGAAGTATCCCATCCATAAGACTTGGGTGCACATGTTTTAGTAATTTACACAGACTGTCCGTTGCTTTATATGTTTGATGACATTATGAGTCCCGAAGAGCCCAATTAAGACCCTTATGTTGAGGTCAAACCTAGTGATCTAGTATTTTGTCTAGTGATCAAAGGAGATCTTCACTGGCTCTCATTTCATGTAGAATAGGTATCTTGTCTCCACCACTAATCTCTACCTGGCCTGTTACTACATAACATCATCCCCTCTTATGAAAATGACTGTATGTCCAGTATGTGTATGCCATTGGATGATAGGGAACACAAATAACCCACACAGAGGAAGCTGCCATACACTCACACATGCTAAAAGGTTTTATGAGGTTTGAAAGCATCACGAGTCAACCTTTGAGACCACCTTACCTCAGACTCAAGGAGATAATTTAAGTTTGATTACTAATCTTGTAACACAGCTCTGTTTGATAATGATAAGTTCGGTACCACACTAGGTTTTGCCAATGTTATGTTGTGCTAACTTTGCAGGCTAAAGGGTTAGCAGAGGGTCCATGTACTAGTTTTATTAGATGCCTCAAACCTGCAGCTTTGAAAACACTTACTAATTAGCTACAACAACATCTAATATATTCATCAAGTGTTTTACTCTATTGTGTGCATTAATGATCATTGGTCTATCTGGAGACATGCATCAAGTTTGTGTACAGTATGAATAGGTTCCCATTTGCAGGGGTTGTCATCTTCTACAAAGCGCTACGAGTGCTTCAAACAGGATTAATTCAACCTTAAAGACCTAATTAAACCGGAGGTTGTGCAAAAACACCTACATTAATGTAATGCAGACATAAAGTGGATAAGGGCAATTTTAAAGGGCGAGCAACCGCACTTGGCCTTGTTTTTCATCAATGCTCATTAAAAAAATGCTAGCGGCCATGACTGAAGGCAAACGAGTTGTTTTGGTGGTATGTTTTGATGTGGGTGTTTCTTGGGTGTGTCTATGCCATTCAATCACAACAAACAAGGACAGTAGTGAGTACAGCAAGGTAAGCTAAACTAGCTTTGCTATGGAGAGAACAAAGTTTTGAAGTTGAGGACTTCCCCATCCTGACTGACTCACCTTGACAAGATGGTCAGCTAAATCAGTTCAATCTGTTGGCTAAAGCTTGCGCTGACCTTGTGTTTAGCCAAGCTGACAGTAGCTGGCTAGCATAGCTTGGTGACAGCTGCAGCTGGCTATCCTATCTAGCTGATATTTCTCTGTCAAACCAGTTATGGCAAGATAGCAAGAGCCAGTGTCTGGAATGTGCTTCATAAGACTTCCGTTCTACAACACCTCGCTATGACAGTAACTTACTGTGAAAACTGTATCCAATGCTAGTTGAATGCCTGGTCTTGAGTCAGCTCAGCTGTCCTACAATGCAATTTTCTATTACCAGCAAGTTTTGTCTCGTCTCTTCTTATGTCCTCTGTTAGATCTTTCCCAGGGGACAAATCCCAGAACTTCTAATATCCTTACAACAGGTGTAGGCTACATGTGGACATTGTGCAAACATACATTTATCAACAAAAGATCTATAGCCGTGTTCGAATACTCATAGTAACCGTACTATTTGTGACGTGAATTGAGTATATTGTATGCTTATTGGTCATAGTATGGATTTAGTTAGTATGCCAAAAGTTTCCGGGTATCGAACTAAATTTGCTAAAATATGAAGTATACACGCAGAGGACACTATTTCCATACTTTAGGGCCCATAATGCAATTCTTCAGGAAATGGGCGTTGTCGCGCCTGCTCCTGCTCTCCCTCTGGCGCTCGAGGGTGCCAGACTGCCTTAATTACGCACACCTGTCACCATCGTTACGTACACCTACTCTTCATCAGTGGTCAACATCACTTGCAGCAGCGCATCATTGGACTCACCTGGACTCCTTTAATTTGTTGATTGCCCCTCCTATAGCTGTCTGTCTTTTTGGTTAGCTCCCTGTGTCATCATTAATGTTGTTGTGTGTTTTTGTCCAGGCGCTGTCCTGGTCCATGTCTGTTGCCATTAAATGTTCACTCCCTGTACCTGTCTCTACCAGCATCGACCCTTACAGGCGTGGCTTCACATCATTTTCAGATTTGAAGAAAATGTTGGAAATTATACAGCAGAAGTACAACGATGACAAATGTTAAGAAAATGTTGAGGAATGTAATCAAGTAATGCCTTTTCAAATAAGTTACCTTACATATTATGTTGGCTGACAATTTGTTAGCTACGCTGTCCTTACAAACCACATAGCATATCATTACAGCAGTATGTACCGTTATGTTAGCTAGTTACTTAATGTTAGTTGGCTACTTACACATCAAACTTGCCAGTATTTTAACTACAGGTTTTCTAACTATGCAACGTTTGACTTGATTATTCCCGTCATTCTTAGCTTAGTATAGTCGTGTGCGTTCTCAATGGGTGCTTTCAAAATTTCGTTCTGGCTATCTGCTCCGATTTCAGAGCACTCTCCTCTGAGTGTACTAGAGCACAGAATAATGAATTTACAAGGGCTCAAAACCCATTGAATATGGCCGGTGTCAGTAAATGCCGACAAAAAAGCAAAATATTTTTTTTGCCAGCAGCACAGTTAGTCACCAACGCTCTGGATAACATGAAAACTGCCTGACCAGCTCTGCTAGGGTGAGTAAAATATTCAGAGTGTTCTCATTTGTATCTGGAAATAGCTAGCAAGCTAGCCAATGTTAGTTTGGGTGCTTGACTGCCGTTGTTAGGTAAGAACGCTCAAATCAACCCTACTCCTAGGCCCGAGCGTCCAGTGTGAATTTACAATGGACAATTTGACAACTCTCTGAATTTACTAGCACACTCTGGCACTGAATTTAAGAACACACACAATGTCGTAAAATGTCTAACTAGTCATTTGTTATGCTAACTAGCAAGCAATGTCTGAGCACTGATCTAGGGATTGTGCGTTCCTGTTGTAACTTCAGCAGTTGTTGTTTCCATCCTGTACCTGTCCCGCAGGTGGGATGTTCGGATGTTCCGATCCTGTGCAGGTGTTGTTACACGTGGTCTACCGCTGCGACGACGATCAGCTGTCTGTCCTGTCTCCCTGTAGCGCTGTCTTAGGCGTCTCACAGTACAGACATTGCAATTTATTGCCCAGCCACATCTGCAGTCCTCATGCCTCCTTACAGCATGCCTATGGCACATTCACGCAGATGAGCAGGGACCCTGGGCATCTTTCTTTTGGTGTTTTTCAGAGTAAGTAGAAAGGCCTCTTTAGTGTCCTAAGTTTTCATAACTGTGACCTTAATTGCCTACCTGTTCCACAGGTGCATGTTCATTAATTGAACACGGTTAATTGAACAAGCATGGGAAACGGTGTTTAAACCCTTTACAATGAAGATCTGTGAAGTTATTTGGATTTTTACATTATCTTTGAAAGACAGGGTACTTAGTATATACTCATTAAGTATGTAGTATATACCATATGTTAGTATGGGTATTCGAACACAGCTTATGAGTGTGTTCATGTTAATAAGATGTCATGAGATGGATTGGTAGATAAGTGGATAAGTAGGTATGATCAGATTCACCTGTAGTGAGTTAGCTAATCAGACAGGTACCTGGGGATTGGCTGTCATTTAATTTAAAAACCCTGTCTTTTGTGGTGGGATTTGAACGGAGAATGTCTCTCTGTGGTGGAATCTGCCTTCGATGCAGGTCTCATGTCATGGGTGATTGCACCGCACCAGTGTCTGACAGACAAGAAGTCTTACTGGCAAACTGGAGTGAGGAAGTGGACGGTTGTGCCGACGACGAACTGGGGCTGTGGAGCTGAGCGGTGATCTGAGAGCAGAGGACCAAGAGGCATTTGTACAACTAATATCTCAGAGTTTTAACTGTGCCAAGTAAGGGACGTGATTCTTCCTGTTACCCCTACACTACTTTCTCTCTCTGCTGTTTTGCCACACCACTGAAAGCAACTACTGTCGGCATCTTTCCCTGCCATCTGTCTCACCATCATTCAGCACCAGAGGTGGGACGCTCGGTGATGTTGCCAAGCAGAGTCTCAGAATGGACGCTTTCCAGGACAGGGAGCTGTGCGGATCTGAATTTTCCAGACAGACATTTATAAAATGTTTGTGAGGATATGGTTCTCATCGGGCCCTAGAAATCGAGAACCTATCCCCACCGTCTCTATATGTTGTCTTGTCTGTCTTTTCCCCACCCTATTTTTGTCCCTTAACAGGAGTCCTTTAGAAGGGTTGGTAGAGCAGGACCAAGGTTGGGTCCAATATTGTGGGCAGCACCAGAGTGAGATTGTAATGCTATTCACCATATTGTTTGCAGTGCCTTCCCTTAGACTAGCTATATTGTTGTAGTGCTGTTACAGAATAATTCAGTGTGCAATGTGTTGCAAGCCTGATACTTACCTGCGGGAGTACGGTGGAGGGTAACCTGCCTGAGGGGAGACTCTAGTGTGTCGACACAGTCTGGGAAATTGTACAGTCTGCTGTGAGACAGGGTCCAATCCATGTTAACTCATGTCTTGAAAATAAGACTTACCTTCAGCGCACTTACCTGTCTTGGTCTTCTGTGTTGGGGTCAATTGCGGGTTTAGGTATAGGCCGCCTAGTGCGGCATTTTGTCGGGGGTGACAAGGGGCACCTGCACAATAAAATCGGGATGGTGACATTTGCATGATCTGAATTCTATTGCTCATTTGCACGTCAATGATATGTCACCGTGTGGAACTGTGGGTCAATTAACCTTGTCGGAGTGGGCACCCTGATTCTAGTTTGTGAGCTAGGCAGGCTACTTCCTGGGAAGGTCTCCCACTCAGAAGTACGAGATGGGGTGGGGGTAGGTTGACCTCAGGTCTCCCCACTGGAAGCCCGAGGGAGGGGGAGTGCGGGACTCTATCAAATAGTGCACTTCTAACTTTATAGTACTAATGCAATTAGTAAAATCAGTCACACTACGAAATGCTACCTAATAAACCACAATTTGTGAGAAATTGTTAATATAAAACCAGTCTGCACACCAAGGTGAATTGGTTTAGTCTTCACTCTTGGTTGACAGTAGTGGGGGGATGGTTACGGTATTGATGCTCAAGTGCCAAATCAACACATTTGTTTTTATTTCTTTGTTACTACTTTTGATATTTGTCTTATTTTTGTATACATTTATATAGTTTTAAATGTTATGATAATTGTGGTGTTCCAAATGTCTGAATAAAAATGGGTGGGTGGCGCTGAAGGGGGAAGGTTTTCCCAGGGAGCCATACAAGCTAGAACTGCCACTGGTTGGGGTTGTGTGCTGGAGAACATTAAATCCTTTGTTAGGTGGAGTTATAAGGGGTTCACACTAAATTGTGACAGAGACAAAACATGTTATACTTTAAATATCATATTGATGTGCTTAAAGACAGTATGCCTACACTTACCTAGCAAATACAAATAACTGTAGAGTACAGCTTCAGCTGTCTAAACAGAACTAGAATGGCATTCTATTTGGCCAAATCAAAGGTTTTGGCTGTCTAACCACACACTGACATGCACAGCTCTCTGTGTCATCAAGTCTCCCATTTATCTAATGTACTACAGGTTATGGACAGGTGCATGACACTCGAGCCTAGATATGACAGTGTGCCTCAACATGGGTCCAGTAGGCAGAGTTCAATAAGTACAGATATATGTGAGATGCAGGAGGAATTATATTCTTCTGATACCGTTCTGTAGGCTACTGACCAATTCAAAGCTTCCTCCAGGAGGAAGCATTGAATTGGTCAGTAGCCTACAGAGTAATATGAGAAGAATGCATTTGCTGAACTTATGTAGATATTCTAAAGTGTTTTGAAAACTTTCAAGCGTAACAGTTCCATGTAGAATAAATCATACTTCACATAATACTGTGGAAGCAGTGTTCTGCATTTTTTGTGGGGGCACCTTTCTGGGATGCTTAATTGATTGTATTGCTTTACTGGGATGCTTAGCAGAGGTAGACATGCTCATGTTATTTAGTTTAGTTCAGGGTGAGTTGCACACAGTGCATACTACTAGGGCAGACCGCCTCAGTGCTAACAGTATAACTCTAGTTCATAGGCACATGATTACTGCATACAATAGCTGTGGGATCAGCAGAGGCATTCAGGGCAGTAAGAGGGACATAAATTAGGTTACTTACATTGTCTTCCAGTGCCCCTGGGATAATGCACATTTGCTGAAGCATTATGACAACTCAGCGACACAATGGTAGGAATTAAATGGTAGGAATTAAATGAGCTGGGCTTGGGTCATTGATAAGTTATTGTCTCAACGCAGCCTTATAATTCTGTGAAAGGATCCAGGAGCCCAAATGATTTGGGTGTATCCCATCCTTCTTATAATACAAACTTTATTTCTAGAAGGTCTGAAAATTGTCAAATGTTAGACCCACAGAGCTGCAATGGTCTCGTAGACAGTTATGGAGGGCTAAAAGTCTGATGAACCGTTCAATGCCACAATTTAGGGAGGCCAGAGGGCCAGATATTATGGGGCGTTTGTTGTTGTTAAGTAGTGACCCAAACAGTTCTTTAAAATCCACCGTCAGCTGTTCTGAGCTGCTCTTCATAATGTCATTGAATCCCACATGAACTATGATAGACTACATTTCCTGATGCTGGTTTATAATGTTTGGGGGTAGCTTATTGATGTCCCATACTCGGGCTCCTGGATAGCACAACATTTTTGCTGAAGGGACTGAGACATTTCTCACCATTGAACTGCCCGATACAATGGCAGGAGAATGGAAGGGAGAAATCATCCCATTCCCACCCCCTCACACAATTTGTTGTTATATGCTTTGGAAGAATTACTTTAGAAGTTATTTTTATTTAACCAGGTAGGCTAGTTGAGAACAAGTTCTCATTTGCAACTGCGACCTGGCCAAGATAAAGCGTAGCAATTCGACACATACAACAACACAGAGTTACACATGGAATGAACAAAACATACAGTCAATAATACAGTAGAACAAAATAAAACAAAAAGTCTATATACAGTGAGTGCAAATGAGGTAAGTTAAGGAAATAAATAGGCCATGGTGGCAAAGTAATTACAATATAGCAAGTAAACACTGGAATGGTAGATCGGCAGAAGATGAATGTGCAGGTAGAGATACTGGGGTGCAAAGGAGCAAAATAAATAAATACCAGTATGGGGATGAGGTAGGTAGATAGATGGGCTGTTTACAGATGTGCTATGTACAGGTGCAGTGATCTGTAAGCTGCTCTGACAGCTGGTGCTTAAAGCTAGTGAGGGAGATGTGAGTCTCCAGCTTCAGAGATTTTTGCAATTCGTTCCAGTCATGGGCAGCAGAGAACTGGAAGGAAAGACGACCAAAGGAGGAATTGTCTTTGCGGGTGACCAGTGAGATATACCTGCTGGAGCGCGTGCCACGAGTGGGTGCTGCTATGGTGACCAGTGAGCTGAGATAAGGCGGGGCTTTACCTAGCAGAGACTTGTAGATAACCTGTAGCCAGTGGGTTTGGTGACGAGTATGAAGCGAGGGCCAACCAACGAGAGCATACAGGTCACAATGGTGGGTAGTGTATGGGGCTTTGGTGACAAAACGGATGGCACAGTGATAGACTGCATCCAGTTTGTTGAGTAGAGTTTTGGAGGCTATTTTATAGATGACATCACCGAAGTCAAGGATCGGTAGGATGATCAGTTTTGCGAGGGTATGTATTGCAGCATGAGTGAAGGATGCTTTGTTGCGATATAGGAAGCCGATTCTAGATTTAATTTTGGATTGGAGATGCTTAATGTGAGTCTGGAAGGAGAGTTTACAGTCTAACCAGACACCCAGGTATTTGTAGTTGTCCACGTATTCTAAGTCAGAGCCGTCCAGAGTAGTGATGCTGGACGGGCGGGCAGGTGCGGGTAGTGATCGATTGAATAGCATGCATTTAGTTTTACTTGCGTTTAAGAGCAGTTGGAGGCCATGGAAGGAGAGTTGTATGGCATTGAAGCTCGTCTGGAGTTTAGTTAACACAGTGTCCAAGGAGGGGCCAGAAGTGGCACACCCATAGAGACTGTCAGAGGTCCGGACAACAGGCCCACAGACACACTGAACCTTATCAGAGAAGTAGTTGGTGAACCAGGCGAGGCAATCATTTGAGAAACCAAGGCTGTCGAGTCTGCCAATACGAATGTTGTGATTGACAGAGTCGAAAGCCTTGGCCAGGCCGATTAATACGGCTGCACAGTAATGTCTCTTATCGATGGCGGTTATGATGTCTTTTAGCACCTTGAGCGTGGCTGAGGTGAACCCATGACCAGCTCTGAAACCAGATTGCATAGCGGAGAAGGTATGGTGGGATTCGAAATGGTCATTAACATGCATGAAACCAAGGCTTTTACGTTTACCTAAGTCAACAAATGAGAGAACCTGGAGGGTGGGAGTGGAGCTAGGCACTGCAGGACCTGGATTAAGCTCCACATCACCAGAGGAGAAGTAGGATAAGGGTACGACTAAAGACTATATGAACTGGCCGTCTAGCACGTTCAGAACAGAGAGTAAGAGGAGGAGGTTTCTGGGCACGATAGCATAGATTCAGTGCATAGTGTTCAGACAAAGGTAAGGTAGGATGTGAGTACATTGGAGGTAAACCTAGGCATTGAGTAATGAGGAGAGAGATACAGTCTCTAGAGATGTTTAAACCAGGTGATGTCATCGCATATGTAGGAGGTGGAACAACATGGTTGGTTAAGGCATATTGAGCAGGGCTAGAGGCTCTTCTTAAAAACATTTTTTTAACCAGTTAAGAACAATTTCTTATTTTCAATGACGGCCTAGGAACAGTGGGTTAACTGCCTGTTCAGGGGCAGAACGACAGATTTGTACCTTGTCAGCTCGTGGATTTGAACTTGTAACTTTCCGGTTACTAGTACGCCGCTCTAACCACTAGGCTACCCTGCCGCTCTACAGTGAAACAAGACAATAATCACTAAGCAGGACAATAATGGACAAGGCATATTGATATTAGAGAGAGGCATGCGTAGCCAAGTGAACATATGGGTCCAGTGAGTGGTTGGGCTGGCTGGGGACACGGCGATTCAGACAGTTAGCAGGCTAACAAGCTAACAGTTAGTAGGCCGGTGCTAAACAAGCTAGCAGCTAGTAGGGGAGCTCTGGTGCACAGCCTTGGCACCACTCCTCCAGGCTAGATGACCCCTTTAGCCCGGACCCTCCAGAGTGCAGGCACAGGTTGAACCGGGCTGTGGGTGAGCACTGGAGATCTGGTGCATACCACTCGCACCTCTCCCTTAGTCTCAATGCCCACATTCGCCAGGCACGGGCGGAGCGCAGGCATAGGGCAAACTGCACCCTCCCAGCGCCCCGGAGACACAGCACATAGCGCTGGCGCAGGATACCCTGGGCCGAAACGGCAGTACCGGAGACCAAACACGATGAGCTGGCACAACACGCCCTGGCTGGATGCCTTCTCTTGCATGGCACTTGCGGGGGGGGCTGGCCTATAGCGCACCGGGCTATGAGTGCGTACTGGCGACACCGTGCGCTTGACCTCATAACACGGTGCGTAACCAGTACTGCGCTTCTTCCGGTAAGCACGGGGTGTTGGCTCAGGTCTATTGCTTGACTCCGCCAATCTCCCCATCTGCCCCCCCCCAAAAAACATTTGGGGGGCTGCCTCTTGTGCCTGTTGCGCTGCCTTGTTTGTGTCGCCAACTCCATTCTCCGGTATCCCTCCTCACACTGTTTTAGAGAATCCCAGGCGGGCTCCGGCACTCTCCCTGGGTTGATCGACCACCTCTCTATCTCCTCCCAGGTTGTCTCATACTCCAGATAGCGCTGCTCACCCGTCCAGGAGTCCCTTTCACCACGCTGCTTGGTGCGTTTGTGGTGGATAGTTCTGTAACGATTCTCCTCGTCATCTGAGGAAGAGTAGTCAAGAAAATAAAATAGAGACATAAAAAGGAGCTAAGGTCAGGACGTGACAGGTATGAATTCTTTCTGAAGGGATAATGGCCCAAGATATCTTGGTTGACCAATACATGGAGATAAAAATGCCCTCCAGTGCCACAAAGTCATGTTCTTCCACCAGTGTCGTATTCGAAACCACCTAAAGCCAGATCGATTCAAGAACAAAGGGAAAGGGGGATACCTAGTCAGTTGTACAACTGCATGCATTCAACTAAAATGTGTCTTCAAGACCGAATCGAGTCCTAGTTAAGACCAAGACAAGCGGGGGGGGCGAGACCGAGTCAAGACCGAGACCAGAAAAATGCGAGTCCAATTCAAGATCATGATTGTAATTTTGTCATATCACCACCATAATAAAAGTTCAAAATGTCCAGTATTTCTGTTAATATTTCATATTTTAGACATTCAGAATAGTGAAAAAATACATGGTTAGGGCAAATAGTGCCAATCTGTAAATTGTTACTAACACAAACACAGTGGGGAACAATGAGGGCCTTCCACGTCTTCAGAGAAAGGCCAAGGATTTATAAAATAATAATAATAGTAAAATTATGTTCGGATTTAATCTCTGATTTTCAGTTTTTCATTGGTGGTCTCTGGAGAGATAAATCTAGCTTGCTTAATCAGCCATTGGTTAGGCCAGGGTTTCCCAAATTCAGTTGGTTGCTGTCCTTTCAGCATCACGAGCCTGTCACACACATCCTTTGATGTGTGAGTCAATGTTGTCACTTTTGGTTATAGCGTGATAGCTATGGCGTTAGGCTATAATAGGTTGTGTAAGCAGTTTGGTGTTGGTTGTTTTTGTGGGTAGCATGATCCATGTGGGTGCTGTCTCTGTGAGTGGCAGCCCGAAGCTCGGCTCAGCCTCAGGCTTGTTTGATTCAGTTGGGTGCATTAAGTGATGCTATGTTTCTGTTATTTTTCTTGATTTTTGAGTTTGGTAAAACATGTTGGAAGATTTTTTTCTCCCACTGAAGGCCTAGGTCCCATAGCCACGGTTTGCCACTGTGCAAACATGTCTATAATAGATATAAAGACTGTTCCAATTTCCCCGGTCTCACCTTACTAATAATATTGAGCGTGCAACTTTCAACCAATTCCCCCCAATCTCCAGCGAATCAAGGAAATTCTTACGAGCACGACTAAGTTCGAGGATACTTTTCAATGAAAGTAAAGCACAGTAATGTTAAGAGTAAAGTTGGAGGCTAAGGTTTCAATAAGCGATATGATATTTATGTTTTATGAAAGGAGTGTATATATTTTGCCTGTCAATGCCATTTTATGCGCTAACTGAATGGAAGCTGATAATTACTGTATGATTTTTTTACTCCACTGGTCTAGGCTGGTTTCAGGAAGAAATTATGAGTCCTCACTGTCCGAGTCAAGATCTAGTAAAAGTGAATCCAACACTGAGACAGTCAGTATGTGGTCTGGAGGCTGGAATCGAGTACTACAACATTGTCTTCCAAACTAGGCAAATATGCAAGGTCGGTAATGGATATGTGTTTTCCATTGGTTTTCAGGGCAACGACAGATATGGGTCTAACTGAATTGCAGTGTCATGTTTTACAATTGTTCTCCAGCCCTAAGAAATGCAAGCTTTGCTTTAACTCTTATGGTTGGGTTATCCATAAAGCCATCCCTGCATTGAGAGAATGCTGCCTTTACACTTACACCTCCTTACTCTTTGGTTATTCATGGCTGACTATATCATTAGTTGCCTGGCTACCCAGACTCCTTGTGCCGGTCAAACACTACGCCATGCCCGCAGACGTTAGTTTCTTGTTCGCAGTGAGTCTGAGTACATCCCCGACCCTTCTCCAAATGCGAACACAGTCAGGGACTTCTGATTGGTCCAGAAACTGATGGGTTGGACCAGAGCCAGAACACACGTGGGGTAACTATATATATATATATATATATATATATATATATATATATATATATATATTTAACCCTTTTTCTCCCCTATTTAGTGATATCCCATTGCTAGTTACAGTCTTGTCCCATCGCTGCAACTCCTGTACGGACTCTGGAGAAGCGAAGGCCGAGAGACACACATCCTCCAAAACACAACCCTGCCAAGCTGCACTGCTTCTTGACACACTGTTCACTTAACCCGGAAGCCATCTGCTCCAATGTGTCGAAAGAAAGAGTACAACTGGCAACTGTGTCAGCATGCGTGCACCTGGCCCACTACAGGAGTTGCTAGAGCATGATGGGACAAGGACATCCCGGCCGACCAAACCCTCCCCTAACCCGAACAACACTGGGCCAATTGTTCGCCGCCTCATGGGTCTCCCAGTCATGGCCGGCTGCGACACATCCCGGGATCGAACCCGGATCTATAGTGACGCATCTAGCACTGTGATGCAGTGCCTTTAGACCATGTGGGTAACTCTGATTGGTTAGAGATCATCCAATCGCTGATAACTTTGTTGACTTCACGCCCCTCATGTCCTTCATCACACCAATTACTTCAATGTTGACAGTCTCAGACTAAAGTGTGTAGCGAACGACAGAGCAGTGAAGTCATCAGGCTATGTCATTTGTACTATCAGAGCTTGCTAGCAGTTGGGTAACACTAACCACAATGCCTTGTTGGTAGTGTTTTCAATAACTTGGAAATCTATGTTTTTAATGTTTTTAATTTCCATTTTCATCATGCAAACCCAGCACAGAGAGTGAGGCTGTTGATTTGATTGAACATCAATCTCTCATCAGTCAGGCTGTGTGGTTTCTATTTGCGTGCTGGCTGGAGAGCAGAGATTCAGATCAGAGCTCAGTGCTGCCGGTCATCACTGCTGTAGCAAGTTCAAACTGTGTTTAGTGCAATGATCCATGAGAGGATTTTATGACTTTGTTTATTTCTTATGTGCTCATGAGTGCAGTTTGTTCTTTCTCATACCTCACTGAGAACATACTTGTTTACAGATATCATAACCTTACATGATGAATCATCTAAAAAAAGGAAGAAAAACCTGTACTTTTGTAGCTACAGAGTTGGTTTCAAACACACGAACAAAGCCTTTAAAATGTTCTGATGGGCTGTGTGCACACCCATGCAGTCTTGAGGGCTGCCTCTGATTGGGTACGCCATGCTAATGAGACTCAGAGGTTAGTCAAAACAGGCTGCCGGTGGATGAATATTAATGCCATCTCAGTGTCTGTTTCACGAAATGAGAGAGTGCTTTCCACATACATTTACTTAGGCCTTTTTCATCACTAGATGCATTGTTAGTAAACATGAGATTGAAGGTGGCAATTGAAATGTCAAGTGCACCAGAGATCTATTTTTGTGTCTAGACTAGATGTCCTAAGTAATATTGTGTCCCACAATATTAGACAATAACTTTGAATTTTACATAAGCCTGAGCATACAGTACTGGATATATTCCAGTTCTCTAAATATAACCGACGGTGTTCTGTCTGGTGGGAAGTCATTTTGTTCTCCCTCAACCTGGTCTCATAGCATTTCATATTATTCTGTACATAAATCCGAGACGCTCCATTTAGTATGATACGTTTCGTATGGTATGTATTAATTTGTGGATATCTATCACCCATTTCATATCATATGTTACGAATTACAATTAGTACTATATGTACCACATTTTCAAAACGTACAATATGTTATAAATTTGCTAAACGTACAATATGTTACGAATTTAGGTCACTAACGTTAGCTATCTCGCTAAAATTAGCTAGGCTATGTATTAGGGTTAAGTTTAGGAGTTAGGTTAAAGGGTTAAGATTAGGTTTAGGGTTAGGGCAAGGGTTCGTTAAAAGGCTTAAGGTTAGATGAAGGGTTAGCTAAAAGGGTTAAGGTTATGGTTTGGAGAAGGGTTAGCTAACATGCTAAGTAGTTGTAAGCTAAAAAGTAGTAAGTAGTTGAAAAGTAGTTAATTAGCTCAAATGCAAAAATTGGCAAGATTCAACTCTCAACCTTTGAGTTGTTAGACGTTCGTGTTATACGCCCACCCATTCACCCCAGTTTTTGCCTTAAATCATCTGTCTTGTGTAACCATCCAAAACATAACATATCACACTAAATGGAGCGTCTCGGATTTACATAAAGAATAATACGAAATGCTCAGAGACCAGGTTGCCTCCCTAGACCAGTGACTGTTTCAGATTATTCTTAGATTTGAGTGACATGAAATATTGGCTAACAATGTTTCCTTTTCATTCAAGGTGCTTGTCACCTGGAGATGTATTGACCTATAGCTCCATACATACAGTACCATTCTCATCCGGTCATTTCCTGGAGACTTCTCCATCTTTTGTGTCCTGAGAAGGAGAGATGTCAGTAGGTGTACTGTAGTAACGCAAATGTCATAGTCTTATCATTGTTACTTTCTATTCACAGTTGAAGTTGGAAGTTTACATATACTTAGGTTGGAGTCATTAAAACTCATTTTTCAACCACTCCACAAATTTCTTGTTAACAAACTATAGTTTCGGCAAGTCGATTAGGACATCTACTTTGTGCATGACACAAGTAATTTTTCCAACACTTGTTTACAGACAGATTATTTGTAACGTCCGTTGTTGGTGGAAGAAGGTGAGGACCAAGGTGCAGGGTGGTATGTGTCCATATTTATTAGAATGAACAGGGAAATAACCAAAGAGAAACGACCGAAAACCGTTTTGGCTGGTGCAGACACACAATAGACAACAGAAAATAATCACCCACGAACACAATAGAAAACAGGCTACCTAAATATGGTTCTCAATCATGGACAACGATTGACAGCTGCCTCTGATTGAGAACCATACCAGGCCAAACACAGAAATAGCAAATCATAGAAAAACTAACATAGACAACCCCCCCAACGCATGCCCTGACCATACTAAAACAAAGACATAATAAAAGAACTAAGGTCAGAACGTGACATTATTTCACTTCATTCACTGTATCACAATTCCAGTGGGTCAGAAGTTTACATACACTAAGTTGACACTGCCTTTAAACAGCTTGGAAAATTCCAGAAATAATGTCATGGCTTTAGAAGCTTCTGAAAGGCTAATTGACATTATTTGAGTCAATTGGAGGTGTACCTGTGGATGTATTTTAAGGCCTACCTTCAAACTCAGTGCCTTTCTGCTTGACATCATGGGAAAATCAAAAGAAATCATCCAAGAGCTATGAAGAAAATGTGTAGACCTCCACAAGTCTGGTTCATCATTGGGAGCAATTTCCAAACGCCTGAAGATACCACATTCATCTGTACAAACAATAGTATTCAAGTTTAACACCATGGGAACACACAGCCATCATACCACTCAGGAAGGAGACGCGTTCTGTCTCCTAGAGATGCACGTACTTTAGAAGCAATTGCTCCAAAACCGCCATAGAAAAGCCAGACTACGGTTTGCAACTTTACATGGGGACAGAGATCGTACTTTTTGGAGAAATGTCCTCTGCTCTGATGAAACATAAATAGAACTGTATGGTTATAACGACCATCGTTATGTTTGGAGGAAAAAGGGGGACTCTTGCAAGCCGAAGAACACCATCCCAACCGTGAAGCACGGTGGTGGCAGCATCATGTTGTGGGGGTGCTTTGCTGCAGGAGGGACTGGTGCACTTCAGAAAATAGATGGCATCATGAGGTGGGAAAATTATGTGGATGAATTGAAGCAACATCTCAAGACATCAGTCAGGAAGTTAAAGCTTGGTCGCAAATGGGTCTTCCAAATGGACAATGACCCCAAGCATACTTCCAAAGTTGTTGCAAAATGGCTTAAGGACAACAAAGTCAAGGTATTGGAGTGGCCATTACAAAGCCCTGACCTCAATTCTATAGAAAATTTGTGGGCAGCACTGAAAGTGTGTGCGAGCAAGAAGGCCTACAAACCTGACTCAGTTTCACCAGCTCTGTCAGGAGGAATGGGCCAGTTTCTGCCAAAATGCACCCAACTTATTGTGGGAAGCTTGTGGAAGGCTACCCGAAACGTTTGACCCAAGTTAAACCATTTAAAGGCAATACTACTTGAGTGTATGTGAACTTCTGACCCACTTGGAATGTGATGAAAGAAATAAAAGCTGAAATAAATCATTCTCTCTACTATTATTCTGACATTTCACATTCTTAAAATAAAGTGGTGATCCTAACTGACCTAAGAAAGGGATTTTTTTACTAGGATTAAGTGTCAGGAATTGTGAAAAACTGAGTTTAAGTGTATTCGGCTAAGGTGTATGTAAATTGCCGACTTCAACTGTGTACCTGGCCTGCACGCCAGGAATAGGTGTGGCCAAATGTATTTAAGTGGCCGTTTGGGGTTGGTCTAGTTAGTTCACTTTTGGGTAACTCAATGGGAGGCTGTATCTGAAGCCTCATAAACCCCACCGGTGCTTTATTGGTTAAGAGGTTTTGCCTGATGAGAGGCTTTTTCTTTTGAATGCCGACATTTTGCTGTCAGAACTTTAAATATATATTTGTAAATATCACCATCATCTTTGAAACACCAGCGCTGTGTAAATAAATCCAACACTCATTTGCACCTCTACCTGCCTGCCTCCTGCTGAATGTTTGTCCTTAGGACTGTTGGAAGGACCCTATTTTACGCTGATACAGCAAAGCGGAGATAGGCTACAGATTTCGCACCCACTTGTCACTTCAAAAACACGATGATCTCGGAGTCTTTGCATTTGAACTTTGTTTATTGTGATATAGCGTCATATAAGCAGATTGAGGGTCCAAGTGGCTATTCCTGTGAGTGGTCAGGAGTGAGTGTGTATTTTTATACATTGGGTATGCATGTACCTGTATTAGTGTGTTTGTGTGAAATTGTGTTTCCTGCAAGCAATACTGTATAAATGTGTTTGTGTGTTTGATTAAACTCCTCAAGGTCAGGGCTCCCATTTAAAAGCATGGTATGGCAGGTACTTTACAAAGCCTTGGCTATGTGGGGAGGTTTGTATACATGTCTCTCTCTGATTGAATCAGAGCTGACATTCTGTCTGAGGGTGGGGAACCATAGACATGGTCCCATGAAGGCAGGAATCTCACTGCATTGGGAAGCTGCTGGCATCTCAATAGGCATATCTGACTAAATTACAGCATGAGAGTGTGGCAATTGGTCTCTAATTGCCACACACGCTGTCTAAACTTAAGCTAATTAGGGAAAACATGGTCGCTGGCAGTGGAAACACACCCACAGAGTGCTTTGTCACTACCAAGCCGTTGCTCAATGGAAGGTACACACTGTCATTATAGTGTAAATCAGGGGTGTGCATGGGTGATAAGCCTTGATCCTTATAACTTCCTCGTTCCTCTTTGGAATTACATAGTCTCCTTATACAGGCAAAACCTTATTCCCTCAGTATTAATGTGATGGTGCAGCATTTCAGGTTCAGTTAATGTAGTCAATGAAGTTGATTCAACAGACCATGCCCCAAGACTAAAGTAGCACACATGAATCGTTACAGTTACTGTAGTTGTTATATTGACTCAATTTGGCTATTAAGGTTAATCAGGTCAAATCGTTCTAAATGGCAAAGATGAGACACAGGTACATTAGTGAGACACAATATATGACAGATCATCAAATGACTTATACATAGTATGTGACATACTCTTATTGTTTGTTGTAATGATTGGCCTATATACTGTGACACCACTGTGTTACTCACTGATTGTATGACATCATGTCATCAGATAAATAGCTTATGAAATGATGCCCTCACTGAGGCACGCTGACGGTGCATGTATGAAGCCATTATCTCATTGCATCATCCTGAGAAGCATCCCAGAGGCATGTATATGGCCACTATCACTAACTGTCCTCTCCTTAGAGCAGCACTAAGTGCCCTGACCCCCATGACTGATCTCCCAACTTCCACATACCTTCCTGCTGTTTACTCACTGCAAAGACGCTGTTTCCATACCGTTTTTTTTTCCAGATACGTGTGTGTCAGGCATGCAAGTTATTTTGTATGCTTGTAGGAATTTACCTTTAGAGACCTTAGTGATCTGCTGCACCGTTAGTGTGAGGATCGCATACAAGGACTGTCATGGAAACATTATTTTAGGCGAATGGAATCAGGAAGAGATACAACGTTACATTTGTGTGGTTGGAAAAATCATTTGAATGTTGACACCAATGCTCTTGGCTTTTGTATATTGTGTACACTTTATGTATTTGCATTGCATTTTCATTGGGATATTACATTTTTCATATCACAAACGGTATTTCTACAAGTTTCTTTTAACAGGATGTCACATTCATGTATGGTCCATGTGTAGTCAGCATGTTTCCTTCAGTAGTAGCAGCTTGGTGTATGCTTCCCTCTTCTGGTTAGTTTTATGTCTATGGACAGAAAGAGTTCGATATCCTATATAGGCAATTATTAACCACAACCCTAGTGCTTTCAACTAATAAACATTTTCATATAGCTATAACTTTTCATTATTCGCTGGTGGAAAGGATTTCTTCTTGAAGGAAAATGAACGTCAATCACAGTGTTATGTTTGATAAAAGCCATTCGATTGGGTTCATGTGTCCTTAGTTTGTGTTTATCTGTGTGACTGTAACAGGCCATCTCTTTGATAGCAAGGTGTCCATTCACACAGCTAGGGCCCTTTGGTGCAGGGCTGGAGACCTGTTGGCACCTGAGGCTTTGTGACCACACAGCATAAAATAACCTGTGGGCATGTGTGGCCCCATACAGCAGAACAGGAAGAGTTTAAACAACAGCATTTAGATAAATGGATCTTGCACAGATAACAAGCAATTAGGCTCAAAGTGTGTCTGAGAATATTGGTTTCCAAATGCTTTTCATATCACCTTTTATGTTTGCTTTAGATCTCTCTGGTACAAATAAGAGTCTACTTCACCGCACCACCAATAGTACACACACACACACATGATATTAGTAGTAGTAATTAGCATATTATGAATGTGCTACACATCGCAGGGACTGTACTCATGATGAACGTTAGGATGCATTGTGAGACCCTTTTTCTCGCTATGCTATTTTAGGAGACACAAATGCCTTCCGGCAAATATCACATGAATATGGATAGTGTGCTCTGCTGTTCATAGTGGGTTTAGACAGACTACTCGCAGATACAGGTAACTGCCAAAATAAAGGAAACACTTGAGTAAATGAAAAATTGAAAACAGGTGCTTCCACACAGGTGTGGTTCCTGAGTTAAAGGGATACTTCTGGATTTTGACAATGAGGCCCTTTATCTATTGACCCAGAGTTTGATGAACTTGTGGATAACATTTTTGTCTCTCCGTGCAGTTTAAAGGAAGTTGCTAACTAGCGCTTGTGAAATTCCAGTCATTGCCCTACCGCTAGTTAGAATTGGCTCACGAAACTACCTCTAACTTCCTTCATACTGGAGACAGAGATGTAAAAATGGTATCTACGAGTTTCTGACTCATTGCCAAAATCCCCAAGCAATTAATATCCTGTCATGCTTAGGGTTATGTATAAAAATGCCCAGTTGCACATTATTTTGGCTACCAAGGCAAGAAGAAAAGATCTTAGTGACTTTGAAAGAGTGGTTTCAAAGGAGCATATAGGGTTTAAAGGGCGTGTGTGTGCGTGTGTGCGTGCGTGCATTCAATAGACACTCAACCAGAGTTAATGGGATTTTTCAAAACTACTATAATGATGCAAATACATATTTTGAAACTGTATGCCTGCCATAGTGGCATTTTCACTGTTTATACACATGGTAGATGTTTATAGAGCATTATATACTACAGGCACTGCAGCATCAATTTGAGTGCCAATGAATGAATAACTACAGCCATTGAAAACCCATGGCCCTTTTTATCCAAAGAGGTCAGAACACCAATAGAGGAGAGCATTTTATAAAGAGGGAATAATATTGTGGGTAAAGCCACGCTTCCTGAGAACATCTTAAATTGCCGATGAATTAGGATTTTGCATCTATTAAGTCTTATCTTCAACTGTGGAGGATATTGCTTCTCTTCTTAACGGCTTGTAGAAATAGATCAAGTATTTCGCTGCTAGAATTGATTATGGCGCAAATAGGCATTCATTATAGATTATATGAATATGTATTTGTTTTAAAAATAGTATATATTTGCTGCAAAGTTAAATTATAGGCACATTCTGAGGGACCAGTTGAGTGTCACGAACCTTGCCGAAGACGGTGCCTCTTCCTGTTCGGGCGGTGCTCGGCGGTCGTCGTCGCCGGCCTATTAGCTGCCATCGATTTCCTTTCCGTTTGTTTTTGGTTATTGGGTAATTGGGTACACCTGTTTTGTATTAGGGTTTGTTTGTAGGGTATTTAAGGGCACTAGGCCCGCTGGGTATTTGTGCGGGCTTGTTTGTGTTACTCTGTGTTTGATGGTTGGCTATTACAGGAGCTGAGTCACTGGCTTGCTGGGGCTCTCTCGTGCCGTCCCTGGAGGGGGTGCGTCACCTGAGTGGGTTGATTCACTGTTGTGGTCATCCTGTCTGGGTTGGTGCCCCCCCCCTTGGGTTGTGCCGTGGCGGAGATCTTTGTGGGCTATACTCAGCCTTGTCTCAGGATGGTAAGTTGGTGGTTGAAGATATCCCTCTAGTGGTGTGCTTTGGCAAAGTGGGTGGGGTTATATCCTTCCTGTTTGGCCCTGTCCGGGGGTGTCCTCGGATGGGGCCACAGTGTCTCCTGACCCCTCCTGTCTCAGCCTCCAGTATTTATGCTACAGTAGTTTATGTGTCGGGGGGCTGGGGTCAGTTTGTTATATCTGGAGTACTTCTCCTGTCCTATTCGGTGTCCTGTGTGAATCTAAGTGTGCGTTCTCTAATTCTCTCCTTCTCTCTTTCTTTCTCTCTCTCGGAGGACCTGAGCCCTAGGACCATGCCCCAGGACTACCTGACATGATGACTCCTTGCTGTCCCCAGTCCACCTGGCCATGCTGCTGTTCCAGTTTCAACTGACCTGAGCCCTAGGACCATGCCCCAGGACTACCTGACATGATGACTCCTTGCTGTCCCCAGTCCACCTGGCCATGCTGCTGCTCCAGTTTCAACTTCCACCTGACTGTGCTGCTGCTCCAGTTTCAACTGTTCTGCCTTATTATTATTCGACCATGCTGGTCATTTATGAACATTTGAACATCTTGGCCATGTTCTGTTATAATCTCCACCCGGCACAGCCAGAAGAGGACTGGCCACCCCACATAGCCTGGTTCCTCTCTAGGTTTCTTCCTAGGTATTGGCCTTTCTAGGGAGTTTTTCCTAGCCACCGTGCTTCTACACCTGCATTGCTTGCTGTTTGGGGTTTTAGGCTGGGTTTCTGTACAGCACTTTGAGATATCAGCTGATGTACGAAGGGCTATATAAATACATTTGATTTGATTTGATTTGATGGTGTGAGTTATTCGTACATTTATTTCTCCGGACTATTTTGTCCTGTTGTTTGGACCGGCAACTTATTATACATGTGTCGGCGTGACTGTTTTGTTGCACTGGGGAATAAATTTGAAGGAAAGACTGAACCCTGCTCTCTGCGCCTGATTCCACCCACCACCACTCCTAGTTGATCGTAACAGAAGCCCGCACCACTGAAATGGAATCATAGGGAGAGGATCAGTTTCTACCTTATTGATTCACCTGGGTTTCCGGTGGTGTTGGGGGTTCCCTGGCTGGCTATTCACAATCCCCTTATTTCCTGGAAACAGGGGGCTCTTAAGGGGTGGTCAGACGAGTGTTCAGAGAGGTGTATAGGAGTTTCCATCGGTGCCACGACGGTGGAGAGTCCAGACCAGGTTTCCACCTTGCGCATTCCCCCAGAATATGCCGATTTGGCTATCGCTTTTAGTAAGAAGAGGGCGACCAAATTACCACCCCATCGACGGTGGGATTGCGTGATAAACCTCCAGGAGAACGCTGCACTTCCCCGGAGTCATGTGTACCCGCTGTCACAGGAGGAGACGGTGGCTATGGAGACATATGTCACGGAAGCTCTGAGACAGGGGTACATTCGGCCCTCCATGTCACCCGTCTCCTCAAGTTTCTTTTTTGTGAGGAAAAAGGAGGGAGGTCTGCGTCCGTGCATTGATTATCGAGGTCTCAATTTGATCACAGTGGGTTTTAGTTATCCGCTACCTCTCATCGCTACGGCGGTGGAATCATTCCACGGAGCGCGTTTCTTCACAAAACTGGACCTCAGGAGCGCGTATAATCTGGTGCGTATTCGGGGAGGAGACGAGTGGAAAACAGCGTTTAGTACCACATCAGGCCACTATGAGTACCTCGTCATGCCGTATGGGTTGATGAATGCTCCAGCCGTCTTCCAATCCTTTGTAGATGAGATTCTCAGGGACTTGCACGGGCAGGGTGTGGTAGTGTATATTGATGACATCTTGATTTATTCTGCCACACGCGCCGCGCATGTTTCCCTGGTGCGCAGGGTTCTTGGGCGACTGCTGGAGCATGACCTATAGTCAAGGCTGAGAAATGTGTGTTCTCCAAACCAGCCGTTTCCTTCCTGGGTTATCGCATTTCCAGCTCGGGGATGATGATGGAGTGTGACCGCGTTAACGCCGTGCGTAATTGGCCGACTCCGACCACGGTAAAGGAGGTGCAGCGATTTTTAGGGTTTGCCAATTACTACCTGAGGTTTATCCGGGGTTTTGGCCAAGTAGCGGCGCCCATTACCTCACTGCTGAAGGGGGGGCCGGTGCGTCTGCAGTGGTCAGCAGAGGCTGATGGAGCCTTCAACCAGTTGAAGGCACTGTTCACTGGGGCTCCCGTGTTGGCGCATCCGGACCCTTCGTTAGCATTCATAGTGGAGGTGGATGCGTCCGAGGCTGGGGTTGGAGCCGTGCTGTCTCAGCGCTCGGGTACGCCACCGAAGCTCCGTCCCTGCGCTTTCTTTTCTAAGAAGCTGGGTCCGGCGGAGCGGAACTATGATGTGGGGGACCGGGAGTTACTAGCTATGGTAAAAGCCCTGAAGGTGTGGAGACACTGGCTAGAGGGGGCTAAACACCCTTTTCTCATCTGGACTGACCACCGTAATCTGGAGTATATTCGAGCAGCGAGGAGACTGAATCCGCGTCAGGCTAGGTGGGCCATGTTCTTTACACGTTTTAGATTTACGATCTCTTACAGACCAGGTTCCCTCAACACTAAGGCCGACGCGCTGTCCCGTCTCTATGACACCGAGGACCGGTCCATCGAACCCACTCCCATCCTTCCAGCCTCTCGGCTGGTGGCCCCAGTGGTATGGGAGGTGGACGCGGACATCGAGCGAGCGTTGAGGGTTGAACCTGCGCCTACACAGTGTCCGACTGGTAGAAGTTACGTACCGCTTGGTGTCCGTGATAAGTTGATTCGGTGGGCCCACACACTACCGTCTGCGGGTCATCCGGGGATTGATAGGACAGTGAGGGGTCTTAGGGGGAAATACTGGTGGCCCGCACCCTGAAAGTAATGGGCAGGTGGAGAGAGTAAACCAGGAAGTGGGCAGGTTTCTGAGGTCGTATTGCCAGGACCGGCCAGGAGAATGGGCGAGGTACGTCCCGTGGGCAGAGTTAGCCCAGAACTCTCTTCGGCATTCGTCCACGAATATGTCGCCATTCGAATGCGTACTGGGTTACCAGCCGGTCCTGGCTCCGTGGCATCAGAGTCAGGCCGAGGCTCCTGCGGTGGAGGAGTGGGTACAGCGCTCTAGAGAGACCTGGCGGGCAGTCCAGGATTCTCTCAGGCAGGCCAGTGAACGGCAGAAGAGAGACGCTGACCGCCACCGCAGCGAGGCCCCGGTGTTCGCACCAGGGGACAGGGTCTGGCTCTCGACCCGAAACCTGCCCCTCCGCCTGCCCTGCCGGAAGCTGGGGCCGCAGTGTGTGGGGCCATTTAAAGTCCTGAGGAGGATAAACGAGGTGTGTTATAGATTGCAACTTCCCTCTTATTATCGTATTAACCCCTTGTTTCATGTGTCTCTCCTCAGGCCGGTGGTAGCTGGTCCCCTACAAGACAGTGAGGTACCGGAGGTCCCTCCACCCCCTCTGGACATCGAGGGGTCCCCGGCGTACACAGTACGAGCTATTCTGGACTCGAGACGCCGGGTGAGGGGCCTGCAGTACCTCGTGGACTGGGAGGGGTACGGTCCGGAGGAGAGGTGCTGGGTACCGGGGAGGGACATTTTAGATCTTTCCCTCTTGAGGGATTTTCATCGCCTCCACCCGGATCGCCCTGCGCCTCGTCCTCCGGGTCGTCAGGGGGGGGTACTGTCACGAACCTTGCCGAAGACGGTGCCTCTTCCTGTTCGGGCGGTGCTCGGCGGTTGTCGTTGCCGGCCTATTAGCTGCCATCGATTTCCTTTCCATTTGTTTTTGGTTATTGGGTAATTGGGTACACCTGTTTTGTATTAGGGTTTGTTTGTAGGGTATTTAAGGGCACTAGGCCCGCTGGGTATTTGTGCGGGCTTGTTTGTGTTACTCTGTGTTTGATGGTGTGAGTTATTCGTACATTTATTTCTCCTGACTATTTTGTTCTGTTGTTTGGACCGGCAACTTATTATACGCCCTGTGTGTCGGCGTGACTGTTTTGTTGCACTGGGGAATAAATTTGAAGGAAAGACTGAACCCTGCTCTCTGCGCCTGATTCCACCCACCACCACTCCTAGTTGATCGTAACATTGAGAGATTACCAAATGTGGGGAAATGGTGAGAAATTAATAAGTGTAAATTAGTCTAAATGAATGTTGCTTTGAATGATCATTGAACTGCTTTGGTAAATAGCTAACTCAGTGTCATAATGTCTATGCCTATATAAATGTAACTAATTGCTATAATTCTACCATATTTGCATCGACAGATACATCATCATAAATATGTTGACAGAGAAATGTAATTATTTACCAATTTTCACATTTTGTTGACATTCAGGTAGCTAGACAGTTATGCACTTATACTTTTTCATTACAGTTTTAACCTAAAGGCCGCTCAACAAGGAAGAAGCCACGGCTCCAAAACCGCCATAGAAAAACCAGACTACGGTTTGCAACTGCACATGGGGACAAAGATCGTACTTTTTGGAGAAATGTCCTCTGCTCTGATGAAACAAAAATAGAATTGTTTGGCTATAATGACCATTGTTATGTATGGAGGAAAAAGGGGGATGCTTGCAAGCCGAAGAACACCATCCCAACCTTGAAGCACGGGAGTGGCAGCATCATGTTGTGGGGGTGCTTTGCTGCAGGAGGGACTGGTGCACATTACAAAATAGATGGCATCATAAGGGAGTAAAATTATGTGGATATATTGAAGCAACATCTCAAGACATCAGTCAGGAAGAAATATGCTTGGGGACAATGACCCCAAGCATATTTCCAAAGTTGTAGCAAAATTGCTTAAGGACAACAAAGTCAAGGTATTGGAGTGGCCATGACAAAGCCCTGACCTCAATCCCATAGAAAATTTGTGGGCAGAACTGAAAAAGTGTGTGCGAGCTAGGAGGCCTATCAACCTGACTCCTTTACTCTAGCTCTGTCAGGAGGAATGGGCCAAATGCACCCAACTTATTGTGGAAGCTTGTGGAAGGCTACCCAAAACGTTTGACCCAAGTTAAACAATTTAAAGGCAATGCTACTAAATACCAATTGAGTGTATGGAAACGTCTGACCCACTGGGAATGTGATGAAAGAAATAAAAGCTGAAATAAATCATTCTCTCTACTATTATTCTGACATTTCACGTTCTTAAAATAAAGTTGTGATCCTAACTGACCTAAGACGAGGAATCTTTACTTTTTAAATGTCGGGAATTATGAAAAATTAAGTTTAAATGTATTTGGCTAAGGTGTATGTAAACTTCAGACTTCAACTGTACATACGCTGTTCTGCTCATAGGTTTGTAGACTTTCCATTGGCAAGTAGATATGCAATCCCCAATAGATATAAGGAAAGGTGAACACAGTGGAGGAACACAACTGAGTTTATAGGTCTCAATCTATACCAAAGCAAAGATCAACATTATTCTCTGCATCTCTGCATGTACATTTTACCTTACCACTGATAAAACTATTTACAATTTTGTGCAGTTGTATTTACTGATTGACGGGAAACAGTGAACACATTGCAATCTTTTCTCTTCTGATAAAAATATTGTGTTGATATTCTGTGAACAAAACACTTCACAGTGAATTTTGAATTCATTGATGATGATTGTATTTAAAGTTTTGCAAAAGCGAGTCTAAAATACAGTATGCAGGCAAGAAAATGTAAGGCAAGAAAATGATCAGACAAACTGCAAATGTGTTTAAGTATTTGCTGATTGCTGTTTTGCTATAGGTACGTTTAACCACAGTTCCAAAAGATGCTTGTACGTGATTGAGAAAAACTGTATTACATGGTTGGTTTGGTTGACTGTATGTTAGAGTTCTGCAGGCCTACAGTGTGTGCTGTACAGATACGTCACATCATTTTTCAAGTAATAATACATATTTTTACTTAATGCACACAAGCCCATTTTTGGGAGTGACTGTCTTATAATAGGGTGAAATGGATACAGCATGTACTTTCCATTCACCTGCATGGACTCTGCATCACTTATGATGTCCTAACATAGACAGGCTAGCCTCCTGTCCTCAGCATAGTTTGCAAGTCAATATTATTCAAATATCTATGTATATGGCTTTAAATAGGCCAATTTGGGCTTGGAGCACATGCATCTTGCAAGACATGTTTATTTTGGTGAAACTCCATTTTTCAAGTCTCCTTGAGTGTCAGTGTATATCCTTGAGAAAGAGGCCAGGGGAAAATATACTTCTATTTCTAAACTAGTGTGTGAATACAGCTTACAGTGGAGTAGATGCAGGATGCCTTCAGTACATTCCAGGTCCACTAGGGGGTTTACCGGTACCCTGTTGGATATCTGATTCCTCTCATCAGACTAGCTTTAGGATTGTCAGGCACTAACTAGGGAAGGTGCTGTCTGGTGGTTTCTGTATGTACCTGAAAAAGAGAACGCTTATATATAACTGTTCGTGGCACAACGTATTTGCATAGGAAATTCCAAGTCACTCAATGTTGTGTACATGCCGCACAAATAGGCATCTCCCAGTCCTAAGGTAAATCACTGTATTTTAGAGAGCCTGGCATTGAGCTTTGTGTTCTCCCAAACTCCTATTTAAATTATTACCTCATCACTTCTTAATAACAGGGTGCTATACTGGGCAATAAGGGCCCAGCTAGCTGTAGTAGCCTCTCTTTGTGTCTTTGGAGCGGTCTTGTTCTTCTCCACTAGATGATGTGAGTTGGAGAGCTCGAGCTGATGCAAAGTGACGTGTCTCCCCATCACAGGAGCAGAGCTGTGGATGGGTCTCACTCGCTTCCCCCGCACTGGGCTGTTTTTGTTCGCCGGAGCTCATGCAGATAATTTGCCAGGATGTAGTGGAGGGCTGTCACAAGGACTTGGCTCAAGGGGTGTGGGAAAATAGCAGAAGCGCCTTCCATGCTCAAACCCAGCCTTAATGATGAGCATGAAATATGAACTTTAAAAAAAAGTGATGCATTAAGCTCCCTACTCTCCTCCCTTCCACTCTCTTTTATTCTCCTCTCTTTCACTCTCTCTCTCTCGCTCTCTCTCTCTCTCTCTCTCTCTCTCTCTCTCTCTCTCTCCCTCTCTCTCTGTATCACTGTCTTCTGTCTCATTTGAAAGTTGGTTGAATAATCCAGATGACAAGGAGCCTTTAGGTCATGGCTTTTCTGTTTAGAAATATTCTCAATTCTCTGAGTAGGAAGAGCATAAATAAAACATCTAATCAAATTCTATTTGTCACATGCTCCGAATACAGTGAAATGCTCACTTGCAAGCCCTTAACCAACAATGCAGTTTTAAGAAAAATAAGTGCTTTAAGAAAGTATTTACTAAAATAAACTGAAGTAAAAAAAAAGAACAAATTATAAATGTACAAATACTTAAACAGCAACAATAAAATAACAGTAGCGAGGCTATATACAGGGGGCACCGGTACAGAGTCAATGTGCGCAGGGCACAGGTTAGTCAAGGTAATATGTACATGTAGGTACACGTCCAGTTAATCCGTCTGGCTTTGCTTCCTTGTGAATGCTGACCTGTTTAAAAGTCTTACTCACATTGGCTATGGAGGGTGTGGTCATCCGGAACAGCTGGTTCTCTCATGAATGCTTCAGTGTTGCTTGGCTCAAAGCGAGCATAGAACTAATTTAGCTATCTGGTAGGCTCATGTCACTGGGCAGCTCACGACTGTGCTTCCCTTTGTAGTCCGTAATAGTTTGCAAGCCCTGCCACATCCGGTGAGCGTCGGAGCCGTTCCAGTATGATTCAATCTTAGTCCTGTATTGACGCTTTGCCTGTTCGATGGTTCATCGCAGGGCAGAGTGGGATTTCTTATAAGCGTCCGGTTTAGAGTACCGCTCCTTGAAAGCGGCAGCTCTACTCTTTAGCTCAGTGTGGATTTAGCCTGTAATCCATGGCTTCTGGTTGGGGTATGTACGTATGGTCACTGTGGGGACATCGTCATCGATGCACTTATTGATGAAGCCAATGACTGTGGTGTACTCCTCAAAGCCATTGAATATCCCGGGAACATATTCCAGTCTATGCTAGCAAACCAGTCCTGTAGTTTAGCGGCATCTGACCACTTCCATATTGACCGAGTCACTGGTACGTCCTGTTTAAGTTTTTGCCTATAAGCAGGAATCAGGAGGATATAGTTATGATCAGATTTGCCAAATGGAGGGTGAGGGAGAGCTTTGTTTGCATTTCTGTGTGCGGACGAGTTTTTTTCCTCTGGTTGCACATGTAAACATGCTGGTAGAAATGAGGTAAAACCTATTTTTAGTTTCCCTGCATTAAAGTCCCCGGGCACTAGGAGCGCCTCCTCTGGTTTAGCATTTTCTTGTTTGCTTACGGCATTATGGCTCGGTGAGTGCAGTCTTAGTGCCAGCATCGGTTTGTGGTGGTAAATAGACAGTTACGAAAATAAATAGCATGGTCTACAGCTTATCATGAGATACAGTACTCTACCTCAGGCGAGCAAATCCTCAAAACATCCTTAATATTAGATTTTGTGCACCAGCAGTTATTTACAAATAGACACAGACCGCCACCCCTTGTCTTACCGGAGGCAGCTGTTCTATCTTGCCGATGCACGGAAAACTCAGCCAGCTGTATGTTATCCATGTCGTCGTTCAGCCACGACTCGGTGGAACATAAGGTATTGCAGTTTTTAATGTCCCATTGGTAGGTTAGTCTTGATTGGAGCTCATCCATTTTGTTATCCAATGATTACATGTTGGCTAATAGGACTCATGGTAGAGGTGAATTACCACTCACCGTCGGATCCTTACAAGGCACCCCGACCTACGTCCCCAATATCTCCATCTCTTCTTCATGCGAATGACGGGGATTGGGCCTTGTCCGGTGTCTGAAGTAAATCCTTTGCGTCCGACTCGTTAGAAAGAATCTTCGTCTAGTACGAGGTGAGTAATCGCTGTCCTGATATCCAGAAGCTTTATTTGGTCTTAAGAGACGGTGGCAGAAACATTATGTACAAAATAAGTTACAAATAATATAAAAATACACACAATAGCACCGTAAAATGGCAGACATCACCTCCGGCGTCATTAGCATATCAGTAGCATAACACTGTATGCTACTGAGCTCATTCTTTGTTACAAATGTAGCAGAAACAGCTACAGAGACAGCAACATATTTGTGGCTTCCAAGCCTTCAAACAGAGTCGGAGCCAGTGTTCCCTGCTAGGGTGACCTCCTCCCCACTGGGCACAGACGTGAATTCAACATCTATTCCACATTGGTTCAAAGTAATTTAATTGAAATGACATGGAAACAGTGTTGATTCAACCAGTGTGTGCCCAGTGGGTCACTACCTGGCTGTTCTGAGGCTAGTCCTAGCTCAGGTGAACAAGCCATGTGTTGGATCATTACAACCAGAATTAGAGATTAAGTGATCTCATTGGGAAGTATAGTTACAAATCAAAATCCCCCCAAAATAGACCTCCCGGGTGTTGTGAATGCTAACATCTGTTAGGAACCTTGCAGTACCAAATGCCCCAGCCCAAGTTTGAGCAGACTCTGCCATCATCCTCCGAGGAGCAGCCATTTTGGATGGATCTTTCGACACAGATGTTGCATATTTAAAAAGTAGGGCTGTTTTGGAGAGACAGCAGAGAGCGGCTCTCTGAGGGGTTCACCCGTGCTGTCATCCGAAAAGCCAATCCAAGAGAGGGGCCTGACTAACTGACCAAAAACAAAGTGACATTCATGATGAAGACATCCCACTTACTCTTTGACCCTGAGAGGGTGTGGTTATGGACGAAGGAGTTCACACATGAAAGGCTATTGTTTACTTCAGACTTTTTTCACCACCTTTTTATTTTTATTATAGCCCAATTATTTTAATGTTATTATTAATCATAGGGTTATTTCTTGACCTATTCTGTGGCCACATCTGATTATGTATCCTCTTATAGCACGTGTCAATCTCATTCCACAGAGGGGCAATTGTCTGCGGGTTTTCATCCACCCTTGTACTTGATTGACTAATTAAGGTCACTAATTAGCAAGGAACTACCCTCACCTGGTTGTCTAAGTCTTCATTGAAAAGAAAAACCAAAAACACGCAGACACTTGGCCCTCTGTGGAATGAGTTTGACACCTCTGTCTTATAGGATGCATATAATAAAGCAGTGTTACCCATCTCCAGTCCTCGAGTTCCCCCAACAGTCACACTTGTATTGTAGCCCCGTACAAGCACACCTGATTCAACTTGTCAACGAATCATCAAACCCTCAATGAGTTGAATCAGGTGAGTTTGTCCAGGACAACAACAAAAATGTGTGCTGTTGGGGGCACTTGAGGACTGGAGTTGGGAAACACTGGAATAGAGCATAAGGAATTACATTAGATGCATCATTTGATAATAGAAAGGCTTGCAGTGCTCTGACCCCAGCTGATCCTGTGTCCATCCACATGGTTAGTACTGTCTCCAGAGCTGAGTACCCTGAACTATAAAATTATACCAAGTGTCCACAAGATGGAGATATTGACCAAACTAAAGCTGTCTTTCTTCTACCTGGCTGTACATGACACAAAAATGAGTGTGGTAGAGATGGAAAAAAACCTGTTTGAAATAACATCAAAAAGATATGTTTTCTGTATGGCTGTGTATTTGTGAATTGATGTGTGTATGTGTGTGTAAGTATGTAGCTACAGTATGTATGTGTGCTTAAGGAGCAGCTGTGTACGATATGACCATGCGTATGTGTTTATTCGTGTTTGTATACTGCTCTCCATCACTCCAGGGTGTAGAGAAGGCAGCGTTCCTGTTAGTAGAGTGCCTGGGAGTGGTCCCTGAGCTGATTGGCTAGTGTCCCAGGGGCTGTGTGGGGAGGAGAGGTCAAAGGGGGTCGGCTGTGCTGCGCCCAGCGGCCCGCAGTGCAGGGGGGGTTCAGGTGTGTGTCGACCTCCTGCTCCAGCGGGCTTTAAGTAAACAGGCTGGGGCCCGCTGCTCTTATCCAGGGCTATGGCTGCTGCTCTGCTGTAGCAGGCCCTGGCCCTGACCATGAAGCATCTCCCTCCCCCACATCCACCTTCAGTGCCTATGGGGGGGTTCAGCCTCTCTACAGTCACAGTATTAACATCATCACCGAATCACACAAACACCTCCGCAGTAAAAGTGTAATAAAATAATAATTCCCCATGAAATAGAAAGCTTCCTATTTTTATTTTTTATTTTTTATTATTGGAATATTATTGTAATAATATCTGTAATTATATTGATTGCATGCAGGAAGTTTAGTATTTAGTATTTATTAGTATCCCTATTACCTGAGCTACTCTTCCTGGGGTCCAAACAGGATGAAAACAATTACATCACAACAAAACACAACAGCCTACATCATAAATAAAACAATGCATCATAGAAGACATTATTACATTATGACTCTACTATCACAAGTTAGCAATGGAGAAAATAACTAGTATAATAATGTGAATTCCCAAATCTTCAGCATTAAATAACTGCAGCTTCTATCCTTATTTCATTATAGATGTTAGAAATAATCATTGATCAAACAATAACATTCACAATACTATGCTTGCAGACAGACAGACAGAAGCCCACATATTAAGCCACTAAGCTATAAACATATTTTTGTTTGCAGCAGAGCAGAGAAGTATTTACACCGTAATGACACAGATTTGGTTCTGTAGACTAGAGAAATACATAAAAAGGCAATTGCATGAAAAGGTGAAACACTTCTACATTACATTAACATTGAAAGACATGCTGAACAACAACACATTTTCTCTAGTCAATGCTGCACTAAGAGCAGTTTACTCAAGTACAGAAAATAATGACAAGAGTAAAGAGGATAAAGACCCATCAAATTCATCCCTTGCTGCTCAGCTCCAAAACATCATTATAGAAACAACCCAGTCCATCCAAGGACATATCCATAGAATGCAATTTGCAGTGAACAAACAGAAGGCCATCCGAATGACGCAACCATTTTTCCTCTTGTTTCTTACATGGATGCTGTCTTTTTCGTTCCTCTCTATCTCTGTCATAGGGCGTTTCAGAACATGAGTCAGTCAAGGGCACCAGGTTCCTCTAGACCAGTGGTATTCAAAGTCGGGGTCGCAGGGCAGTGGTGTTGGCAAAAAAAACAACAACAAAAAAAAGAGTACAGATTATTGTATTGGAAAATAATATAGAAACATTTTTGAGAAAGATCATTTAAAAAATGAAATTGTCTTGAGTAAAATGATTTATTGATTTCATTTCGTTTTGATAACATATCTAAATGTAGTTCATTTCAGGTTTTCATAGAATTTGGGGTGAGAAATTCATGCAAAGAAAATGGTCCATAGAAATTCTGGCCAAAAAAATGGGGTCCCCACTGAAATACTACTGAATACCACCGCTCTAGACTAACAGCTGTCCTGACAACTCGCATGGACTGCACCGAGCAGATATCCTGAAATATTAGGATTATGGCGCCTCACAATCACCAGCCATACAACTATCAGTGTGCGCAGTCGCCCTCAATGATGTATGATTTCCAAATTGTATTACTGCAGATAGTGGCACCTGGTCCTCGATTTGGCATTGTTTGGCTACCTTTTGTGCCCATGCAGTGTGACACATTGCCCTCAAGCATTGACCATCTGACCAGGGACAGCTTTAAACGCCATGCTAATAATAGGAGAACATGGCGAGGTAGGGGCTTTTAGCAATTATGCCCCACTGTGGGACGTGACGGGTGAAAGAGGCCAATGATAGGGGTAAGGAGAGCATGTGGTAGTGAGGAGAAAATCACATCTCTGGGATTCAGATCATCAGGTGAGTTGCTGCTCCATAACCCAAGCAACTACTCCTGTTCCGATGCTAGCTGAGGAATGGCAGAACCATTAGCAATGCGGGTCACTTTCAGAGGTTGCGGTACCAAGGACAGTCCAAGTGCCTGAACTGAGGATACAGCACTGCCTGGACAGGGCACCGGGTTAGTGTTCTGGACAAGCTCAATCCAGGCAGAAAAACGTCCTCGGCTGTTTCCTCTGTCTGATTCCAAGGTCTTGGTGAGAGCGTCTGCCTGGGTTACAGAGACCTGCCCTTGAACTCCACTCCCGGGGAATAAACTCATTCTCTCTTCAAAAGTAGAGAAAATAAACTATTATCCAACAGAGTGAATCTCTTATGAAAGACATTCGGACATAATAACACTGAGAGGAGAACAAGGTTTAAGCAGGCTTTCAGACCAACGTTTGTTACCACAGTGACTTTAATTATTGTGTGTGTGTTTGTGTGCGTTTGTGTCTGTCTCTGTGTGCTCCAAACACAGTATAACAATACATGTTCACCTCACTGTGTGCAAAGGCACTGTACAATTTACATTATGCACACATGTTCGGAGCACAGCAACAAATATAAACCAGCCCCTAAAAATAACACGACTTGAGAATTAATTAAATTGAGAGTCTGCAGCAACAAACAGATGTGTCCTATTTAGGCTAATATCAACTTTAGCTAACTAGTGGAGTGAACTTGTGATTGATGGCATCTGTCACAGATAGCAGCTCCAACATGCCTTAATCCTTCTCTCCAGGCGTACACAGCACTGAGATGCACAATGCCTGATCTTTTATTCCTTAATTCAAATCCCATCGATTGAATGGTGTGATCAGAGGCGTTGCCCTCTCTGGAAGAGCTTCATCTCTTGCTGACACATGGAAGGACTTTGATGATGCAGCCAGCATATCCTTTTGGGCTTTCAAACAACTTTGTGTGCGTCTGCCTGCCGTACCTCAGTTAGCTGTGTGGAGAACAATCCTTCAGTACAAAGCACCGTCAAGGCTTCAGCAAGCACAACCCTCAACCCACCCGCCTGCCACTAATTCACCAGCCTCTTTCTCCCTGGCCGGCTGCAATGCACTGTGGGATTGAAGAACGAAATCCCAGATGCAATTAATGGTGCTTTCAGAGGCCATGGTTCAAGCAATGTGCTGGAATCCTCCAATGTGGCTAGTGTTCTGGTTGCATGTAAACTGTAGCCTCGTCAGACTTCTAGAGAACAACCATAACCTCTGAAGATTCACTTTCAAGAGCGTACTTTGGTCCTGTGGCATATACACTTTGTGTCATTTTGTGATGGACAATACTATGTTATCTAAAGAATATCCTGGACCAAATAGTAATTGGTAGGGTATTACTTGATCAACAAGTAATTAATCAAATTCTGAAATTGAGTTCTGGACTTATCACCCCTATGATTTCATTTACTTAATGAGTCCATAAGGTATGTGTGTAGTAGGTGTTAGATGATTGGTGATATAATTGTCCCACGTGCGCTTACATAATCCACCTAGTGGATTAAGATAACATCATAACAACATAGTCATAGCGGCTTTACGCCAGTGTTTTACCTTGTAGTTTAGTGATTACTGTATTCATTCCTACAATATAAACACTTGTATTTTTGTCGTAAATAGATGGTAGCACAAATATGTTTTATCCCAAAATCAAATCTCAATGATACGGTATGTTTTTTTCAATAAATATATCCCAGGTTTGAGAATATCTCTCCATTAAAGTGATAGATTTGACTTGAAGAAGACCCACACAGAAAAGGATGTCAGTGTAGAGAAATGAGCCTATGTAGTCACAGCAGGGGAAAGGATGTCATCTGTGTATCAAATGTGATCATCTTCAGGGCCTCGTGGTTGTGTCTGCCTTCTGTAACGTCCTCTGACAGCCACACAGAGACCATCCCTCACTCTGGGTCCGGTCTACCTGGGAAATGACCATTCCCATCAGACGTGGTTTGTCATCCACTGCACATGTCAACATAAGGCTTCATTATGTGCTCTGATGGGCTGTGGGTACACGCAAGGCACACACACACACACACACACACACACACACACACCCCCCCACACACACACACACACACACACACACAAACAATAATCGCAGCTGAGGACAAACAATATCCATGGGGATGGACTTCATGTATAATGTCAATAGAAGCCGTGCTGGCCTTGTGTTCAGATGCAGAAGCGATAATAGAAATGCTGATGACAAGTAGTAGCCACACTAAATACAGTGTTTTTCACTAATACAGTAGGTTACATTTTAGACACAGCACTGTTTGGAGGTAAGGGTTGTTTAAGGTCTAATGATTTCACCCAACATGAACAACATGCTATGAGCTAAGAGCAGAAACAAGGCTACAAAATCAGAAGCTTTCCCACCAGGGAAGACTCAACATTGTGTCAATGGGTGGCAGATGTTTTCTTTTACATATCTCAAATGTTTCCTCTAATTTTGAATGAATGGATGTGATTATATTATTTTCTTTCCCGTCTCAATTAACATAATGATGAAATGTTTTCTTTGATAAAATAGCAACGCAGGGTTGGGGAGTAACGGATTACATATAATCTATTACATGTAAAGTTTTTTTTAACGGTAACTGTAATCTGTTACGTTACCAGATAAAATATTGTAATCAGATTACAGATATTTTGGAAAAACTAGATGATTACTTTGAGGATTGCTTTTAAATTCAGAAAGGATGTTCGCAAAAAAAGTCTGTTTTCTCAATGACATTCAAATCAGCATTTAAAAATCAACCTTTTAAAAATCCACCTTTCCAGGAACAAGTCTCTCACCATTGCCGCTTGCTATAGACGACCTTCTGCCCCCAGCTGTGCCCTGGACATCATATGTGAATTGATTGCCCCCCATCTTTCTTCAGAGCTCGTGCTGTTAGGTGACCTAAACTGGGACATGCTTAACACCCCGGCCATTCTACAATCTAAGCTAGATGCCCTCAACCTCACACAAATTATCAATGAACCTACCAGGTACAACCTCAAATCTGTAAACATGGACACCCTCATAGATATCATCCTAACCAACTTTCCCTCCAAATGCGGTCAAACGGCCACCCCTCATCACTGTCAAACGCTCCCTAAAACACTTCAGCAAGCAGGCCTTTCTAACCGACCTGGCCCTGGTATCCTGGAAGGACATTGACCTCATTTCGTCAGTAGAGGACGCCTGGTTATTCTTTAAAAGTGCTTTTCTCACCATCTTAAATAAGCATGCCCCATTCAAAAAATGTAGAACCAGTAACAGATATAGCCCCTGGTTCACTCTAGAACAGACTGCCCTTGACCAGCACAAAAACATCCTGTGGTGGACTGCATTAGCATCGAATAGCCCCCGCGATATGCAACTTTTCATGGAAGTTAGGAACCAAAATCCACAGGCAGTTAGGAAAGCAAAGGCTAGGTTTTTCAAACAGAAATGTACATCCTGTAACACTAACTCCAAAAAGTTCTGGGACAGTATAAAGTCCACGGAGAATAAGAGAACCTCCTCCCAGCTGCCAACTGCACTAGGAAAGGAAACACTCTCACCACCGATAAATCCGCGATAATTGAGAATTTTAATAAGCATTTTTCACCAGCTGGCCATGCTTTCCACCTGGCTACCCCTACCCTGGTCATCAGCCCTTCACCCCCACAGCAACTTGCCCAAGCCTCGCCCACTTCTCCTTCACCCAAATTCAGATAGCTGATGTTCTGAAAGAGCTGCAAAATCTGGACCCCTACAAATCAGCCGAGCTAGACAATCTGGACCCTCTCTTTCTAAAATTAGCCACTGAAATTGTTGCAACCCCTATTACTAGCCTGTTCAACCTCTATTTCGTATCGTCTGCGATCCCCAAAGATTGGAAAGCTGCCGCGGTCATCCCCCTCTTCAAAGGGGGAGACACTCTAGACCCAAACTGCCTCAGACCTATATCTATCCTACTCTGCCTTTCTAAGGTCTTCGAAAGCCAAGTTAACCAACAGATCACCGACCATTTCGAATCCCAACGTACCTTCTCCGCTATACTATCTGGTTTCCGAGCTGGGTGCTCCTTAGCCACGCTCAAGGTCCTAAATGATATCATAACCGACATCGATGAGAGACAATACTGTGCAGCCGTATTCATCGACCTGGCTTTCGACTCTGTCAATCACCACATTCCTTATTTTTTTTCTTTTTTTTCTTATTTTTTTGAATTTTACCCCATTTTCTCCCCAATTTCGTGGTATCCAATGTTTAGTAGCTACTATCTTGTCTCATCGCTACAACTCCCGTACGGGCTCGGGAGAGACGAAGGTTGAAAGTCATGCGTCCTCCGATACACAACCCAACCAAACTGCTTCTTAACACAGCGCGCATCCAACCCGGAAGCCAGCCGCACAAATGTGTCGGAGGAAACACCGTGCACCTGGCAACCTTGGTTAGCGCGCACTGCACCCGGCCTGCCACAAGAGTCGCTGGTGCGCGATGAGACAAGGATATCCCTACCGGCCAACCCCTCCCTAACCCGGACGACGCTAGGCCAATTGTGCGTCGCCCTTCGGACCTCCCGGTCGCGGCTGGTTACGACAGAGCCTGGGCGCGAACCCAGAGTCTCTGGTAGTACAGCGCCCTTAACCACTGCGCCACCCGGGAGTCCCTAATCACCACATTCTTATCGGCAGACTCAACAGCCTTGGTTTCTCAAATGACTGCCTCACCTGGTTCACCAAATACTTCTCAGACAGAGTTCAGTGTGTCAAATTGGAGGGCCTGTTGTCCGGACCTCTGGCAGTCTCTATGGGGGTGCCACCGGGTTCAATTCTCGGGCGACTCTTTTCTCTGTATACATCAATGATGTCGCTCTTGGTGACTCTCTGATCCACTTCTACGCAGACAACCCCATTCTGTATAGTTCTTGCCCTTCTTTGGACACGGTGTTAACTAACCTACAGACGAGCTTCAATGCCATACAACTCTCTTTCCGTGGCCGCCAACTGCTCTTAAATGCAAGTAAAACTAAATGCCTGCTCTTCAACCGATCCCTGCCCACACCTGCCCGCCCGCCCAGCATCACTACTCTGGACGGTTCTGACTTAGAATATGTGGACAACTACAAATACCTAGGTGTCTGGTTAGACTGTAAATTCTCCATCCAGACTCACATTAAGGATCTCCAATACAAAATCAAATCTAGAATCAGTTTCCTATTTCGCAACGAAGCATCCTTCACTCATGCTGCCAAACATACCCTCGTAAAACAAACTATCCTACCGATCCTTGACTTCGAAGATGTCATTTACACTCTACTCAGCAAATTGGATGCAGTCTATCACAGTGCCATCCATTTTGTCACCAAAGCCACATATAATACCCACCATTGCGACCTGTATGCTCTCATCGGCTGGCCCTCGCTTCATATTCATCGCCAAACCCACTGCCTCCAGGTCATCTATAATATATAATACATTTGTTCAACGTGAGCGAGTCTGACCATAAGTCAGAGACCACTGTGATGACACACCAAATGTGTTCGATGGATCGCAGGAAAAGAGCAGGAATAGGCTTTTGTAGGCTACAGTCCAAGCTATGTCTTCCAACGATTATCCAACTTGAATAAATGCTTGGTGATAAGGATGACTGCAGTGGTGTAGTCTACGGCGATACGGATATAACTTATTATTGATATCTACATAGCGCATTGATGTGAATCACACTGCTGCTCTATCATATACAGTGGGGCAAAAAAGTATTTAGTCAGCCACCAATTGTGCAAGATCTCCCACTTAAAAAGATGAGAGAGGCCTGTAATTTTCATCATTGGTACACTTCAACTATGACAGAGACAATGAGAGAGAAAAAATCCAGAAAATCACATTGTAGGATTTTTAATGAATTTATTTGCAAATTATGGTGGAAAATAAGTATTTGGTCACCTACAAACAAGCAAGATTTCTGGCTCTCACAGACCTGTAACTTTCTTCTTTAAGAGGCTCCTCTGTTCTCCACTTGTTACCTGTATTAATGGCACCTGTTTGAACTTGTTATCAGTATAAAAGACACCTATCCACAACCTCAAACAGTAACACTCCAAACTCTACTATGGCCAAGACCAAAGAGCTGTCAAAGGACACCAGAAACAAAATTGTAGACCTGCCCCAGGCTGGGAAGACTGAATCTGCAATAGGTAAGCAGCTTGGTTTGAAGAAATCAACTGTGGGAGCAATTATTAGGAAATGGAAGACATACAAGCCCACTGATAATCTCCCTCGATCTGGGGCTCCACGCAAGATCTCACCCCGTGGGGTCAAAATGATCACAAGAACGGTGAGCAAAAATCCCAGAACCACACGGGGGGACCTAGTGAATGACCTGCAGAGAGCTGGGACCAAAGTAACAAAGCCTACCATCAGTAACACACTACGCCGCCAGGGACTCAAATCCTGCAGTGCCAGACGTGTCCCCCTGCTTAAGCCAGTACATGTCCAGGCCCGTCTGAAGTTTGCTAGAGAGCATTTGGATGATTCAGAAGAAGATTGGGAGAATGTCATATGGTCAGATGAAACCAAAATAGAACTTTTTGGTAAAAACTCAACTTGTCGTGTTTGGAGGACAAAGAATGCTGAGTTGCATCCAAAGAACACCATACGGAAACATCATGCTTTGGGGCTGTTTTTCTGCAAAGGGACCACGACGACTGATCCGTGTAAAGGAAAGTATGAATGGGGCCATGTATCGTGAGATTTTGAGTGAAAACCTCCTTCCATCAGCAAGGGCATTGAAGATGAAACGTGGCTGGGTCTTTCAGCATGACAATGATCCCAAACACATTGCCCGGGCAACGAAGGAGTGGCTTCGTAAGAAGCATTTCAAGGTCCTGGAGTGGCCTAGCCAGTCTCCAGATCTCAACCCCATAGAAAATCTTTGGAAGGAGTTGAAAGTCCGTGTTGCCCAGCAACAGCCCCAAAACATCACTGCTCTAGAGGAGATCTGCATGGAGGAATGGGACAAAATACCAGCAATAGTGTGTGAAAACCTTGTGAAGACTTACAGAAAACGTTTGACCACTGTCATTGCCAACAAAGGGTATATAACAAAGTATTGAGATAAACTTTTGTTATTGACCAAATACTTATTTTCCACCATAATTTGCAAATAAATTCATTAAAAATCCTACAATATGATTTTCTGGAGAAAAAAAATATCATTTTGTCTGTCATAGTTGAAGTGTTATATTTGCGCCTTATGGATTGTGGTTATTGTGGATGGCTGTTCACAAATCTAAATGTGTATTTGAACCCAATAATGGTTGAATTTAAGAAGTTTAAGCTGCCTATCAATCATTGTTTTTGATATATATATAAATATATTTTATATTTGAGATTCTTCAAATTGCCACCCTTTGCCTTGATGACAGCTTTGCACACTCTTGGTATTCTCTCAACCAGCTTCATCACAAGGAATTCATTTCAATTACTAGGTGTGCCTTCTTAAAAGTTCATTTGTGGAATTTCTTTCCTTCTTATTGCATTTGAGCCAATCAGTTGTGTTGTGACAAGGTGGGTAGGTGGGTGGGTGGGGAGGGGGGACTCTATTTGGTAAAAGACCAAGTCCATATTATGGCAAGAACAGCTCAAATAAGCAAAGAGAGACGACAGTCCATCATTACTTTAAGACATGAAGGTCAGTCTATGAGGAAAATTTCTTCAAGTGCAGTCGCAAAAATCATCAAGCACTATGACGTAATTGGCTCTCATGAGGAACGCCACAGGAATGGAAGACCCAGAGTTACCATCCCAAATATCAGCCCAAGTAAATGCTTCACAGAGCTCAAGTAACCGACACATCTCAACATCAACTGTTCAGAGGAGACTGTGTGAATCAGGCCTTCACGGTCAAATTACTGCAAAGAAACCACTACAAAAGGACACAATAGGAAGAAGAGATTTGCTTGGGCCAAGAAACACGAGCAATGGTTGTTAGACCGGTGGAAATTTCTCCTCTGGTCTGGAGTCCAAATTTGAGATTTTTGGTTCCAACTGCCGTGTCTTTGTGAGACGCGGTGTGGGTGAACGGATGATCTCTGCATGTGTATTTCCCACCATAAAGCATGAAGGAGGTGTTATGGTGTGGGTGAATGGATGATCTCCGCATGTGTATTTCCCAACGTAAAGCATGGAGGAGGAGGTGTTATGTTGTGGGGGTGCTTTGTTGGTGACACTGTCTGTGATTTATTTAGAATTCAAGGCACAATTAACCAGCATGGCTACCACAGCATTCTGCAGCGATACGCCGTCCCATCTGGTTTAGGCTTAGTGGGACTATCATTTGGTCCAACACACCTCCAGGCTGTGTATTTGACCAAGAAGGAGAGTGATTGAGTGCTGCATCAGATGACCTGGCCTCCACAATCCACTGACCTAAACCAAAATGAGATGGTTAGGGATGAGTCAGACCGCAGTGTGACGGAAAAGCAACCAACAAGTGCTCAGCATATATGGGAACTCCTTCAAGAGTGTTGAAAAAGCACTTTTTTTGTTTACTACATGATTCCATGTGTTATTTCATAGTTTTGATGTCTTAACTATTATTCTACAATGTAGAACATATTAAAAATAAAGAAGAACCCTTGAATGAGTAGGTGTTCTAAACCTTTGACCGCTAGTGTACCATTGATTCTTGAACAATAGAACTTATAAATGCCTCATGAGTTTAGTTCGACTGTCACACTAAATGAGAACCCAAAATATAAGCTTGTTTTTAAATCAAATGTAAACAAACACTGTATTGTAACGGCTCTCTTCTATCTCCTCCTCTGACGAAGAGGTAGAACAAGGATCGGACCAAAATGCAGCGTGATGATGATTCATGATTTATTTAAATGAAGGAAAACCCTATACAAGCAGAAACTACAAAAATAACGAAATGAAATAACGAAAACCGAAACAGCCCTATCTGGTGCAAACACAAAGACAGGAACAATCACCCACAAAAACACTCACAGAATATGGCTGCCTAAATATGGTTCCCAATCAGAGACAACGATAATCACCTGACTCTGATTGAGAACCGCCTCAGGCAGCCCTAGACTACTTAGACACCCCACAAAACCCCTAAGACAAAAACACACCACAATAACCCATGTCACACCCTGGCCTGACCAAATAATTAAAGAAAACACAAAATACTAAGACCAAGGCGTGACATGTATAGCCTCAACATGGTTAAAACAATCATTTTGATATCAGGGATTGTCACACCTGCTCTCCCTCCCCCTCTCAGTTGCTCGAGGGCACCAGGCGGCCCACCTTTCTTGTGGAGGAATGTTGTAAATGGTTGATGGGATTGCTGGGAGATTTGACGTCACCTTTGACCTTTTCAAACATGTTGGCTGGAGTTTTACAGTTCTCTATTGCCAGGGAAGGAGAATTGTGACAGGTCGAGTGGGACTTCATTGGACCTGGGCTCCATCACTTATTGATTGCCTCCCCTATATCTGTCTATTCCACAGTTTGATCCCTGTGTCAGCATTAATGTCGTTATGTTTCCGGTGTCCAGACACTGTCCATGTTTCTTTCATGTCTGTTATTTATTAAATATTCACTCCCTGTACTTGCTTCTTGCCTCCCAGCATCTGTCATCACAGAATGCTGACACCACAATTGGAAGCATCAGGGAGTTTTTTTGTTGGTGACGTGGGGTTTGGGTTTCCGCTCCCGAAGGAACCGGGTTGCCTCAGCCGGCTCATCTGGCTCCCACGCCTCAGCCGGCTCGTCGGGCTCCCACGCCTCAGCCGGCTCGTCGGGCTCCCACGCCTCAGATGGCTCATCTGGCTCCCACGCCTCAGCCGGCTCATCTGGCTCCCACGCCTCAGCCGGCTCATCTGGCTCCCACGCCTCAGCCGGCCCTTCAGGCTTGCCATGTGGCGCCCCTAGACGGTACTGTCACGCCTGCTCCAGCTCCGCCTCTCTGGCACTCGAGGGCGTGAGGTGGCCAATCATTATGCACTCCTGTCACCATCGTTACACGCATCAGCGCTTCATTGGACTCACCTGGACTCCATCACTTATGATGATTGCCTCCCCTATATCTGTCTATTCCTCAGTTTGATCCCGTGTCAGCATTAATGTCGCTATGCTTCCCTTGTCAAGAAGCTGTCCGTGTTTTGTTTCATGTCTGTTATTTATAATTATTAAATATTCACTCCCTGTACTTGCTTCTCATCTCCCGTCGTCTGTCCTCACAATGGAGGGTCACTGCTTGCATCCATAGCTCTGTCTATTAATCTGAAAGTGGATGCATATCTCCAGTCCCATCCCTCAGGTTTTTACAAAAACAGAGGTGGGACGGACGTTTTGTTGTTGTTGTTCCATGGATTTGCCCTTTAAACAGCTGCATATGATCAAGATATAAACAAAGAGGTAAACAAAAGGCCTAAGGCAAGTGCAGCATATGTCATTCATTTTTCACATGTACAGTTGAAGTCGGAAGTTTACATACGCTTAGGTTAAAGTCATTAAAACTAGTTTTTCAACCACTCCACAAACTTCTTGTTAACAAACTATAGTTTTAGCAATTCGGATAGGACATCTACTTTGTGCATGACAAGTAATTTTTCCAACCATTGTTTACAGACAGATTATTTCATTTATAATTCACTGTATCACAATTCCAGTGGGTCAGAAGTTAAATATACTAAGTTGACTGTGCCTTTAAACAGCTTGGAAAATTCCAGAAAATGATGTCATGGCTTTAGAAGCTTCTGATAGGCTAATTGACATGATTTGAGTCAATTGGAGGTGTACCTGTGGATGTATTTCAATGCCTACCTTTAAACTCAGTGCCTCTTTGCTTGACATCATGGGAAAATCAAAAGTAATCCACTAAAACCTCAGAAAAAACATTGTAGACCTCCACAAGTCTGGTTGATCCTTGGGAGCAATTTCCAAATGCCTGAAGGTACCACGTTCATCTGTACAGACAATAGTACGCAAGTATTAACACCATGGGACCACGCAGCCGTCATACCACTTAGGAAGGAAAAGCATTATGTCTCCTAGAGATGAACGTGCTTTGGTGTGAAAAGTGCAAATCAATCCCAGAACAACAGCAAAGGACCTTGTGAAGATACTGGAGGAAATGGGTACAACATGATCTATATCCACAGTAAAACGAGTCCTATATTAACATAACCTGAAAGGCCGCTCAGCAAGGAAGAAGCCACTGCTCCAAAACCGCCATAGTAAGGCCAGACTAATAATTTTTGGAGAGATGTCCTCTGGTCTGATGAAACAAAAATATAACTATTTTGCCATAGATGGCATCCTGTGGTAAGAAAATTATGTGGCTATATTGAAGCAACATCTCAAGACATCAGTCACAAGGTTAAAGCTTGGTCGCAAATGGGTCTTCCAAATGGACAATGACCCCAAGCATACCAAAGTTGTGGCAAAATGGCTTAATTACAACAAAGTCAAGGTATTGGAGTGGCCACCACAAAGCCCTGACCTCAATCCCATAGAAAATGTGTGGGCAGAACTGAAAAAGTGTGTGCGGGCAAGGAGGCCTACAAACCTGACTCAGTTACACCAACTTATTGTGGGAAGCTTGTGGAAGGCTACCTGAAACGTTTGACCCAAGTTAAACGATTTTAAGGCAATGCTACCAAATGCTAATGGAGTGTATGTAAACATCTGACCCACTGGGAATGTGATGAAAGAAATAAAAGCTGAAATAAATTATTCTCTCTACAATTATTCTGACATTTCACATTCTTAAAATAAATTGGTGATCTTAACTGACCTTAAATAGGGAATTTTTACTTTGATTAAATATCAGGAATAAAAAATTTTAAAAAGATTTTAAATGTATTTAGCTAAGGAAAATGTAAACTTCCGACTTCAACTGTAAATATCACTTTTCAGTAGTGCTCAAAGAATGCCATTCCATGAGCGCAGCATTTATTTTTCACCTCAAGTCAACGAGCCCAATCAGTCCTCCCATGACAACAAATCATAAACAACAGATTAGGGCTGGCTAATATGTCCTTAGTTTTGGGGTTATGCTCAGGTAAAACAATTTGGCTAATCTATACAGTACTTCCATATTTCCAAGTCCTATTCTTGAAGATCAAGGGGTGTAACATTTATTGGAATGACTGGAATTCTGATAGACTTTTTTTTAAATGTAAAAATATAATTTAATCGTAATATATGTAGTAAAAGCGATGGGTTAGAAGAAGCCAACATAACCAACCCATAAAGTACAATTTTACATCCATATATGGCCAGCTATGTAAACTTTAACATGGATTTATCCTGCAATAGATGTTGTTCAATTGGTAACATACATTTGTGTCTTCTTCTAATGCCTGTTAAGGGGAAAGTAATCTAAAACTAATGGAATGTAAATCTAATTACGTTTCTGAGTTTTGGTAATCCAAAAATGACGTTACTGATTGTAATTTTGGACACGTAACTGTAACAGATTACATTTAGAATGTAACCTACCCAACCCTGTAGCTACATATCTACCTGAGGAAAATAGAAAAGTAATCAGACCAGTACAGAGTAAAGGAGTTGTTGTGTAGCTCTGCTGGTAGGCATAATTGGGAGCTGTTTTGTTTTAGCCAGCTTTTGTCTCTTTCCTTATCAAGAGGTACTTTCTGAAAGGGTGCCTTTGAATTATTTCTCATGCGCCCAGTAAAAAATGTAATACATTTACCTGCAAATCAGCTATCAAAAAGAACGACAAACATTATCCCTGCCTCTTCAAAGCTCCATTACCCCCTTGAAATGCCACAAAATTGCCAGCACAGAATTCATATTTATCTTTCTGTTTGCATTTTGCAATGCTGATCATATTTAAACAGAGCTTTGAACAATGTGCACTTTTCCTGTCACAGACCTTTCATGTATTGTGTTGGATCAGGCAAAACTAAGCTTCTCGCCTGTGATTGTGTGGTGCCTATGTGGAGTGTAAGGTTATACAAAACAAACCTGCACCCCTTGGCTGAGGAGGCGGAGACTGCTGACTTGCACACTTTTCCAGAGAATTGTACATTTCTAAGGCTGAATCGATACAATTAAAATTTGCCTATGCTTTTAGAAGTTCCCCTTCCATTTCAAAGTGGGAACCTCAGCAAAGTTGTTGTTTTCTTAGTCTCTGCCATTTGCATCAATACTATCATCACTGACAGCCTGCCAGCAAACTTAAAGAGCCACTGTGCATAAAACAAATCATTTCAGGATGTCATAGTTGTGATGCTAATCTGTTTACGGGTTTCTTCACGATACACTAAAAGTTGCTTTGCGTTAAGTGCTTTGACTGCATGTCAGTGAGCATTGATTTGCAGTGTGCTGTGTCTGTGTGTGTGTGTGCGACCAAGCACACATGTGTAGACACACTATGCAATATTGTGCCCTGACAACAGTCAGCAGTGACGTTCTCTAGTCATTATGATGATCACTCGATCGTCTCTTCGCAGCACATGGTTCCTAAGAAGAGGGTCTCACAAGCCCTTCTGCTAAGAAGTAGTGGTGGTAATTAAAAGGCCAGCCAGGCTACAGAGAGGAGTCTAAGGCTGTCAATATGGTCTGTTAAGTGAGTTCAAAGGGAAAAAAAGAAAGTTGGAGTCGGGGTTCAGTGAGTATGTGATGGCTCTGGCCGGTTCTATTCATCTTTAGGAGACCCGGTCTTCCTTCATGTTTGATAGGCCCTTCATTTTCATCACATATAATTATAATGAGGCTTTTCACACTCCTCATCACTCAATTATAACACAATATTGATTTGTCCCTGGAGAAACCATTAAGGATACACAGGCAGGAAATCATCATACACAGACTAATATGATAAATGTGTTTTAATCCCACGTAACATAAAATACCATCTTGTAGTAAAGCACAAAATAAATGATTAAATTAAACAATTTTGACTGCTAAAGAGATGGGCCTCCTGTTTTTGGTCATTTTCTTCAGCCTGTGTACACATGAAATCAATCTGTTTCTTTGAATGAATCTTAATACAGTAATTTATCAGCAAATAACAGCAGGTGTAATGATACACACGCCCACATGTAATCATCGTTTTCCAAAAGGCTCCATAAGTCTCTTCCTACTGTAGCAGTGTTTTATTAGCTCGGGTAGGCTTACTTCTTTACATGGACATGGCCTGCAGTGCAGACCCAGCGCCAAGATAAAGTGACTAAAGGGGCAGTTGAAGTCAGTGAGGGGACACAATTATACTGAACAAAAATATAAACGCAACGTGTAAAGTGTTGGTCCTCAGCTGAAATAGAAAATCTCAGAAATGTTCCATATACGCACAAAAAGCTTATTTCTCAAGAATTTTTCCTTTACAAACATCACATGACACAGATTTAGGACCTGAATGTTACTCGGACTAGTAGAAATTGTGGCCTGCTGGCCAGTGCCCAAAATCCTCATGTTCCAGCCCTGGATATCAGTCCCTTTCAGTTGATCCCCCAATAACTGTTGGTCCTCCTCAGTGACCTCACGGCTGAGGGTTTTGACTTTCCTTTTGAGACTTAGAATAACAAGTACAGTCTTATAGCTCATGGCAATACTTTACCTGTTCGAGAAAATATACCCTAGATTGTCCTGATCATCTAGTTGAGCATTCCAGATAATGGCCTGCATCCCAGCACAAATGTCCCATCCACATATGCTGAACACAAATATAAACACAACATGTAAAGTGTTGGTCCCATGTTTGATGAGCTGAAATAAATGATTCCAGAAATGTTCCATAAACACAAAAAGCTTACTTATCACAAATTTGTTTACATCCCTGTTTGTGAGCATTTCTCCTTTGTCAAGATAATCCGTCCATCTCACAGGTGTGGCATATGAAGAAGCTGTTTAAACAGCATGATAAATACACAGGTGCACTTTCTGCTGGGGACAATAAAAGGCCATTCTAAAATGTGCAGTTTTGTTACACAACCCAATGCCACAGATGTTTTTTGGGAGTTTTGAGGGAGCGTGCAATTGGCATACAGACTGCAGGAATGTCCACCAGAGCTGTTGCCAGAGAATTGAATGCCTCCAACGCCGTTTTAGACAGCAGACCACCGGCAACCACAACAGCCCAGAACCTACACATCTGGCTTCTTCACCTGCTGGATCGTCTGAGACCAGCCACCCAGACAGCTGGTGAAACTGCGAGCTCGTCGTCCTCACCAGGGTCGTAACCGACTTCAGTGGTCAAATGCTCACCTTTGATGGCCACTGGCGAAGTGTGCTCTTCACGGATGAACACCGGTTTCCACTCTGCTGGGCAGATGGCAGACAGCGTGTATGGCGTCATGTTAGCAAGCAGTTTGCTGATGTCAACTTTGTGAACAGAGTGCCCCATGATGGCGCTGGGGTATGGGCAGACATAAGCTACGGACAACGAACCCAATTGCATTTTATCTATGGCAATTTGAATGCACAGCAATACTGCGACGAGATCCTGAGACCGATTGCCGTGCGATTCATCTGCCACCATCACCTCATGTTTCAACTTGATAACACACAGTCCCATGTTGCAAGGATCTGTACACAATTCCTGGAAGATGAAAATGGCCCAGTTCTTCCATACTCACCAGACATGTGACCCATTGAGCACGTCTGTGTACCAGAGCGTGTTCCAGTTCCCGACAATATCCAGCAACTTCGCACAGCCATTGAAGAGGAGAGAGACAACATTCCACAGGCCACAATCAACTCTATGCGAAGGGATGAATTGCACTGCATGAGGCAAATGATGGTCACACCAGACACTGACTCATTTTCTGATCCACAACCCTACCTTTTTTTAAGGTATCTGTGACCAACAGATGCCAATCTGTATTCCCAGTCAGGTGAAATCCATAGATTAGGACCTAATGAATTTATTTCAATTGACTGATTTCCTTATGTGAACTATGTCTTTGAAATTGTTGCATGTTGCATTTATATTTTTGTTCTGATTATATCACGCTGTACCACAATAAACACAAAGTGCAAATGCCGAGACTCCGAGACCATTGATTGAGTGCTTTTGAAGTGACAGGTTGGTACAAAATCTGTAGCCTATGTCCGCTACACTGTATAAGACAATGGACAGAGCCCTACACACTAGCAAGGCCATTTTGGTGATGAATATAGGCTACAAGATAGATAGGGTAATTCATCTATTACAAACAGCCTATGTGAGTGCAGCTGTGCACACAGCTGTCTTATAAAAATAAGGCTAAATAAATGCTGAAAAACAAAAATACTGAAGATCATTTTGACTTATCAACACAACTGCAAAAATGCAAACAAATGAACGCGAACAGAACAAAACAGCGGTACCCAGTAGGCCTAGTAAGCAAAATATCAGATGGATAAAGGCAGGACACAATCTATATTTTGGCTAGTTACATTAAGTTAAACAAATGCTGTAAACAAAAAGCGAATGGAGATCCAAATAACCAAACATAGCCTACACCCTACTACAGTGAGATGCAGCCATGCACAGTCGTCTTGCCAAACAAACAGGCCTATAGGCCTGCTTCAACATTGACAATTATGTCGCTCATGAGTACATCAACATACTGTGATATGGCACAATACACTTCTGTGGATCAAATTCGACCTACATAATCAATTAAGCAATGCCAGCCTACCATAAACACGTTTCCAATACATAGAGAATCCATTTACAACCACGAAAGCCAATAGGCTACCAAGAAAACCATAATAGAATGTATCTATTTCTGTGATAAAATATACCAGCCACACTCTTCCTATGAACCAGTTGCTATTAAATTAACATTTTTGTCCAGAAAACCTGTGGCTAGGTTAGAATTCTAGGCTAACCTGGGCCTCATCTAAGATCGTCAGGAACAGTCTGGAGGTGGAGGCGGCTGTTGAGCCATTATCCTGGTTGCGCTTGTGGAAGGGTGGGTAGGCTCAGCTGTTGCTGCTCATTAAACTTTTTTGCTATTTTTATGTGGGGACATTATACTAAAACTGAGGGGGCACAAGTTTCAACAGAGGAGGTTAAGCCCACAATTGCCACCTTGTGGAGCTGGGCCCGTGCATCATTCTATAGCAGAGAGTCAGTGGTTCTACATCAGTGGCAGTCAGTGCCGTTTAAGTTTGGGGAGGACAATAATTTTTTATGAGCATGGCCTTATTTCTGTTCAAGCATATTGGATGATTCATATTCCATCCATTCTGCTCAATGTAAAGTTGATAGGTTTAGGCTACTACATGATACTCAAATTATCCCTATACCCATCATGAGGTTGCTACAACCTCGCCTGCGAATGAATGTTTATAACATACAGTAGGTGCACAGGTCGAGAGACAAATTGGAGTAATCAAGGTGAAAGACAGTGACAATTTCTGTACCACCTTGCACACTCTTGCCTGCAGCTAGCTGATCTAGGTTGTAATCATTAGTCCAAACATTTGCAAATTATGGTTTCTATTGAACATATTCAGGTAGGTTTATCCCTGTTTCATTCTGTTTGCTTTATTACTTTGCTCATTGCATAATCCATTCTCACATCTACTCTAAGCGCTCTCCTTCTTTCTCCCTTTTCCTTCGTTTGTGGACTTCAATGCACAACACAACAGCTGTCAAGTCAAACCTTCATACCATAACCGCTTACCGCAACAGACAGCCTACATCGTTGTCACCATATTAGCTAAAGTTCTAGTCAACTTAGCTAATAGAACAGGCACATTAGTAAACCCGATACAATCACGCAGTACAGTGTACAGCAAGCAGTTTAGCAGTTATACTGGTGGGTATAAATTTATGAAACCGAAAGCTTACCTTGACTTGTAAGAGTTCCATTGTTGGATAGGCTTAGCCAGCTAACCAGCATAAATAGCATTCCTCTCTGTTTGAGCTGGGTGTTTGAGTAGGATAAACGAGGTAGCTGCAATAGCTAACAAAGTGTGTAAAAGTGAAAATAAATACAATTAAAATATACTGTATCTAGCTCTCTCTCTTTTTATCTCTGTCTGCTGTTTCTCGTTAATTTTTGAAGAAATTAATTTATTGAAAACTATTAAACTATTGTCTTTCTCTCTCTTTGAGTCAACTACATGTTATGCACTGCAGTGATAGCTAGCTGTAGCTTATGCTTTCAGTACTAGATTCATTCTCTGATCCTTTGATTGGGAGGACAACATGTCAGTTCATGCTGCAAGAACTCTGATAGGTTAGAGGACGTCCTCTGGAAGTCATCATAATTACTGTGTAAGTCTATGGAAGGCGGTGAGAACCATGAGCCTCCTAGGTTTTGAAGTCAATGTACACAGAGAGGGACACAAAATAGCCCAGAGAGTGCTGTTGAGGGGACTGTAGACCTTTATTGCAAAACTGTGTGTTTTAATCAGTTATTTGGTGAGATGTGAATATATTTATCAGTTTTATCCAAAAAGGATAACTTTTTAAATGTTTCACTATTTGGATTTTCATGAAATTCACTGAGTAAGATGATCATTCCATTCCTCCACTGAGGAGCCTCCACTGTTCTACATGTTGTAGCAGCGGCACAGTATGGAGCAAGAGACAGAGGGAGTGCGCATGCAGCCCCAGAACAGAGCATGTGGCAGTGTCAGCAGCCTAGCGCGGCGCCGGCCAGGCTTCCTGGGGTTGGGACTGTGCTGTACTCCATACGGAGGGCCTGTATCGGGAGCCCTGTAGCCATGCAGTCCCAGGTCAGCAGATGGGCCTGTGATTATTATTTCCAGGCCTGTCTTACCTGACCACTTCTTCACTCCGTGAACAGCTGTTTCACTCGCTTCACTGAGACACTACATGAACTGCCATTTTTCTTCTGCTCTTTACTTTGTACATAGTATAAATCTTTACTGTGACCCTGCTCCAGGCTTCATCCACCTGTGTCTTACCTCAGGCAAAATCCTGCTTTGAAGATTTTTTTTCTCTTCTTTACCTATACAGCAAAAATACTATAAACTGAATTGTGTTTTCTCAGACAAAGGGAAATGAACTGTAAGGTTTCCATAGTATTGAATCAGAAATGATTTCGATGCCTCTTTTATGCTATATGTTTTATGCCATATTCAAACATTAAAACGTGCAAAGTGGCTTAGCCTTTTAAGGACAGTACATCCTTCTCATCTTTGCTCTGTCTGATGTATTGTGCCTGTATGTAAATATCTTATTCTGCCTCAAAATCTCTTTTGCATGTGAAAATAAAATAAACATTAATATATTATATTACATATTCAAAAGGCGTCCCAAATGAGTTATACCTACAATATATGGTACTGCGAATTTCAAATTGAACAACATGAAATGAATTGTACATAATGATACCACTTTTACAAAGTTAAAAGACAGCACAGTACTGTTAAAGCTTTTACAATACAATATTGTACACAATACCCGTGTAAAAATAAATAAACAATTCATGATAAACTGTTAGAACAAGACAGAAACAAACCGTAAAGACTGATAAAGAACATGTATTATCTGTGAAAGATTGCCAGGTCTTGGCGTCACATAATGCATGCTGTACCGTTTTTTTGGATGAATACCCTCTTTAGTAGACCAATTCATCACACTGCAGGGAATAATGTTCTACATCTTTAGGAGCACCAGGTGTCCACACTATTTCTGTATTCCAAACCCTAACAGTACAAACATGTTGTACTCCAGCCTAGATTGTATCCTAAAACTTCTATTACTGTTAATTATTGCTGTTAATTATTCCTAGATCAGGATTTTTTTCTGGGTATGTCAGGATTATATTTTCTGTCAGATATTAAAATGAGAAATGTTTTAAATCATTTGTGTTGGAAAATGAGCAAAGCTGCGAAATCCAACCCCGTGGCCTGAGAAATTACACTTGAGTTTTCCATTGTAACCGACTAAGCAGAGAATGTGCTTTATTGGATGTGAGTGTGAGATAGTGTATGAGATACCAACAGCCTTTGGTCTGAGAAAACAACACATCAAAAGTAATATCTACTCCACAGTCCAAGAGAGACCTATTTGGTGAAAAACCAAACCTTTTGGTGAGCAGTTGAGGGCAGTAACAAAAACCAAAGATAATTGCTGCTGCACTTTCGAGCAACCCAATTCATTCAGCATAGATTCAAGTACTGGAAAAAATGTATAAAAAGAAAAAAGTTTATTTATTGATAAAAATGAAATGACAGAAAAAGGATTTGTTTTAAATGTACAACATTAAATAAGAACTGCTGTTCTTGCATATAGGAAAGGAAAATGGAATGCTCTTGCTGAACGTGGCTGGTGCCAGACATGGCACATTAGGCAGAGAACACCAAAATACATTCAGTATATATCATTAAACATGCAACAAAATAATCCTGACAGACTTCTTATGAACCTTATTGTCTGCTGATTGATTCTCACTATTAGGTTTCCGTTGTTGATCAGAATTTCCTCTTTCATGTAGCGAGTACATTTAGATCCCCGGCCCCTCCCTAAAACCGAGCAGTGTGCTCTCAAGGAAATGTGTGGAAATGAATTATGGAAATTTCTGATGGGAAACTTAGTGCATTAGCGTTTCATTTAGCTTGGCCGTATCCTGAAGCGCTGCTCCAACCTGCGAGGGACAGTGCTGGAAATATAACTCTCAGCAGCGGGAATGCCCAAAGGGGCTCCTCTCTGTCAGGGCACGGGCTGGACGATTTATCTGGCACTGACCTGGGTCTGTCTGATGCAAGCTCTCACACAGGTGGATTTATCACCCCCTGCCTGGCCCTGCAGCTCCAGCCCTACTAACTCTATACAACACTCCATTTGTTATACTCGCTCGGTAACCACAACCACCTCTGCTCAGTCTCCTCAACCTTTGGAGCCTGGTTCTACTTGTGTCAACTCTCCAATTTGAAGGTAGTTACAAACTATAAAGAAAGAGATATGGTATTTATTTATTCTCTTTTATTTTGTATTAAGCCCTGATAAATATGGCTGAGGTATGCCAGTGGGGCATGGAATTATCTGTTTTTCATTGAAAGTTGCCTTTAAGTAGATTCACAGTGAAAACAACCCTTTGTTCCAGGCAAAATGGTTTACTGGTGTGGTTTTCAGCCAAATGGATATTTCTGGTATGTGCCATGATTACTTTAGATCAGACAATGGGCGAATAAAGAAAGACCCTGTTTAGCTGCTTGCTACAGAGAGAAATGTGCCTTAGATCAGTGGGTCAGCATTGTGACCCGGGCTTTGAGGCACAGTGCTCCTGAAGGGCCATTCCAACCAGTCCCTTGCTCTGAGAGAAAGGCAGCGAAGAGGACACAAACTGTAAGTGAAGACAGGCAGCTCTCAACAAGCATTACCTCATAACACCCAGGGGCAGTTGTAGCACTTATGTAACTGTGAGAGCTCAAAAGAAAAAATGTATTTGTCACAGGTGTTACTTGGTGTCTGGGCAGTTGGTGAATGATAGGCTATGCATTAGAGATGCGGGCCTCATCCCATGACACACTCTACAGTGACACTCCTGTGGATTTGCAAATGGAACATTCCAACAACACTGTGCTCTTAAAAGCAATGCATAGAAGAAAAACACTGTCTCAGCAAATGTAATTTTAAATCATGTCAACATAAGTATGCCCCTATAAATACCCTTCAGGGCAAGGTGGCTGGCTGGCTGGCTGTCTGACCCATGGACCATTATGCCATGTACACTACTTCTTTGCTGGCATCAGATCATGGATATATTTGTTTTTAATCACGGTATGGGGTTTGTATTCAACTCATGTTGAAAATAAGTTAACTGGAGAAAGAGTCATTATGCTAATATCTTTCAGTTTACAGTATAGTGTCATTATAGTAAGTAGCATGAGAAATGGTTTACTGACATATTAAAAACAACCTGTGTGTCTACGGTAAAAGGTCAAAGGTCATATTCCGTTGGTGTAGCATTAAATCAGGCAGTAAATATAACTGATAACGCTTTCTGGTTAACCATGTCTGGGTAATATATTTTCTTGTAGAAATTGTAAAAGCAGTTAAGTTATGCCCTGGACCTTACCTTATACTCGTTTATTAATGGTTAGAAAATCATAACATTTGCATTTAATCCTTCAAAAAGGAATTAATGGCCATAAACGTACTGTAAGTTATCTTACAGCGTTTTAAGTTGTGTTGAGTAAGAGCTACACAACATAGCTCCTGCTCCTGAGTGCAGTAAATGCACAGTCAGCCAAATAGTGATAACAAATATCAGCAAAAACACACTGTAGCAGCCAACTGGTCACCATGCGGGAGCCAAGCCCTTCGGCCAGTAGAAAGCTGGTCCTAGCCCACAGGCAGAGGCTACGGCGTACCCGCCTCCAGCATGAGCCGCGGCTCCAATCACAGTCCGTCACGCCAGCCTGCAGTGCATGCCTGGCATACGCCACTGCGCCTTGCCAAGGAAGATTTATACCTGGTGCTTGACCTAGTTGAGTTTGCATCTATATTAGTGGAGGAGAGGGCTTGGTTGTGGGGGTCACAGAGAGCTCAGGTCCTCTACTGATGCATCAGGATGATGGAGCTGGCTAATTTAGTGAGCAACAGTTGTCCCCTTGGCTGCCACAGATGGTGAGCTGCAGCTCAAGGCAGTGTATAAACCACCAAGCCCTGAGAGCATGTACTGTATCACCCAACAAAGGCCTGGTCATAAACCACAGGTAACTCAATTAACAGCCCTTTTGTTGAGTATAGAAAATATATTTATAGTGTTGAAGGAAAATTAACTCTAACCTAAATAGTGTCTTTCAAAAGGACTCACAGCACAACAACGTTCAGAAAGGTTATCCCTTCTATTTCTTTGAAATTCAGAATGAAATAGATATTTCGGTCTTTTAAATCACAGTGTGAATGACCTTTACAAAAACAGAAGGAAAATGTGTTGTTTTGCAGTTATTGTACAGTAAGCATCAATTTGCTGTAATCTTATTTGTAAGATAAAGACATACAGATACTGTAAGGCCAAGTTATATCATGACAATGTAATGCGACAGAGTAGCATTTGGAATATAGTATTTTCCTTGACCAAAACTAATATATTGAATTTATGCCACAAACATTTCTCATACTATTGTATTCAACACAATAGCATCGTTTTCATTCAATTTGGCAACGTTGAATCACTATAGATAAGTCACCTGGCATTAGACCAAAAATAATTTGATGTCTATGGAATGAAACACCTGAGAAATATGTTGGAGCACAGAAGTAATTTGCATGATAGAATAACCTTCCTCGGGTGAGCAGGGAAAAAATAGATAATGTATTCAGTGTATTTGTGGTCATGCTCTTCAGTTCTTTATCACCAAGAGAATAACATTAAATCACCTCACAGGGGGAACGAGGCGCAGGAAGGGAAAGAATGAAGGAGCCTCTGGATCTAATGCATTCCCTGTGGAATAAACACCTCAGAATAAAGCCCTAATCACAAATTAAGTGGTTGTGGCCATAGTACCTTTGTAGAACATACCCACAGACACGACCCTGTGAATATGTGTTCAAATTATTTTCCTAATCTCCGGCAACAGAAAAAAATACAAAAGGTAAGCTATCCAGTCCTCGGACAGTCTGTTTTTAGAGATATGGCATGGCTCATTTCCAAAGTAATCCCCTGTTTGAATCTCTCTTTCATTTGCTCTGAGTTAGACTGAAGCTCAGGGGTCACAAAGAAATTATGTTAAAAGTTGTTCCTGTCTTTGGAAGGTCAAGCCATCTTCAACCTTATGAGGTCTGCCTCTTTTGACGCAGGCCGATATATGGTCCTTAGCAAGCTGGCTTGATCCTCGATGTCCACATCACTAAGGAATAAATTGATTAGATTTTTCTAATGAAATGGCCACCCAAACTATTTGTATTGCCTACTAAACTAAAGCCCCTTTTCTACACCACTGCTACTCTATGTTATTATCTATGCATAGTCACTTTAAAACTCTACCTACATGTACATATTACCTCAACTAAAGTGTGCCGCCGCACATTGACTCTGTAACGGTACCCCGCTGTAGTATATGGCCTCGCTATTGTTATAGTACTGCTGCTCTTTAATTATTTGTTACTTTTATAAATTTTTTTGATATTTTCTTAAAACTGTATTGTTGGTTAAGGGCTTGTAAGTAAGCATTTCACTGTTGTATTCGGCACATGTGACAAATACAATTTGATTTGATTTGATTTAACATGGTCCACACACGCCAACACAGTCGTGAAGAAGGCACGACAACGCCTCTTCCCCCCCAGCAGGCTGAGAAGATTTGGCATGGGCCCTCAGATCCTCAAAAAGTAAATGCAACTGCACCATAGTCCCCCACAGTGGACGCGTTATAATACCTATTAATCATGGAATGTTCAAACATGGAAATGGTTCCAATCGTTTTTCCACAATTAATTTTTCACATAGTGAATTTTACAAACACTTCAAATTAAGTAATGTGACATTTTGATAAGCGTGTAATTCTATCTCGAACAAGGTGAGTTTTATCAATATATTCACCTCAATCTTAGCAACGGAGAAGACCTTGGCAAGACTACAAATTCCTGCAGGATGCTCCTGCATGTCATCTCTAGCCAACACTATCAGCTACCCTGATCAGAGACCTGTGCCTAATCAATGATGAATCCATGTGCTGTATTGAAATTAATTGAATAAAGTGTTGAACTTCTTCCGTACCCATTCTCTGTCTTAGCTAGCCACTGACTACACTTTAGCTAGCTAGTTAGCAGAGCAGTAGATCAAAAAATAATTGTATTTTGCTTAGCCTAGATAATTGTTTATACAGTATGTTGACTTTGGTGTCTATTTCAGACCTTATGGTATTTTTCAATGATGAGCATAAGAACATTAAAAGGGGAGAAGACCACTATAAGTCTGGCCATGTGCAGCTATAGTGAAGGGCAACTTACCAGTTCGGTCAGGGTCAGCATGAGGGAGAAAGTTTATCCTGTGTTGGTGAGTGTAGCTATTATGTTAAGTATGAGCATTTTAGTAATATAATGTGTTCTATACATCTGTCAGTTCCACGTTACTGGTAGGGACACCTGCTTCTTCATTGTGTGGACCACCAAAGCCTCCATCATCATCTCCATCCAGAGTGATGACCTCAGATAGACTCATATTGATCTGCCTATCAGCAACTGTTTTTAGGGAAGCCAATGGTAAAGAAATATACCACATAATTCATACACACACACTAGGCTCCCAGAATAGGTTATATTACTTACAAGTTTTGATCAAAGCAGCCAACTAAAGTAATATGGTTAATGTAAGTTAAATCACAAAGGCTGGTCTGAGTGCATCTCTTCACAGCTTAATTTAGTAGTACAACACATTTCACATTGTATTGTATCATGGGCACAGTGGGAATTTAGATTTGTATTTTTTTAAATGATGTCTTAACCCAAGAGTAAGAGAGAGAGAGTACATCACTTCCAGCAGATCTCCTGGCTGAGAGTGGCATTGATCTTGCACTGCTTCTCGCGGGGTGAGCCTGATGTTCCGCATATCACGCCTCATGTCTAAAACATGGGGAAAAGTGGGCATAAATACAAAAAAATGTATGTATCTACATATTCAATGTTTTACACTTTTGTATCATATTTGAAGGGTTACTGACCTGTCTGTCCACAGGCTCGGTGTGCTGAATTCTCCACAACTGGAAGCTCGCATCACACTGGCACAGGATGTCCATACACTGGTTGGTCTGAAGGAAGCACTCCTGTTGGACTGGAAAACAAAGAGACATTTGGTCAGTGGTAGGTATTTTTCAATGCTGTATCACCATCTTTAACCGGACAGAACCATACACAAACATGACAAACATTCTGTGCAGATATACTGGACCTACAAATGCATTGTTGTATTACATTTGATGAGTTACTGAGTTACTGAGAGACTCGGTATGCTGTAGTTGCTACAATGGGATGCTTGCGATCGGAGCACACTGGCACAGGATATCTATGTACTGGATGGCCTGAGGGATTCACTGACTTTGGACTGGAAAACAAAGAGACATTTGGTCAGTGGTGTGGCTTTTTCAATGCCGTATCAACACCTTTATCTGGACAGAGAATTAATTGTTTATCATAACACAAACCCACCGTGGACAATGTGATAAGTGGTCCCTCAACACTCAATCTTCATGCCTCCTTGTTTGTTCTTGTTTCCCAATCAACAGTCTGGATCTTTGTCTTCTGCCATGGTGGATGAGCAACCCTTTTCTGGTAAATACAGGGCCATTTTTCTTTTTCACCAGAAAATGGCAGCTCAAACCCAAGTGCTGTGACAAGATGGCGCCCAAAAACATGGCTGACGTTTTCCATTCTCCAAAACAAGTGTGCTATTTTGTTCGTTTTTCGGGGTTTGTGTAACTTATTTTTTTACTTACTGTGTACATAATGTTGCTGCTACCGTCTCTTATGACCGAAAATACATTCAGGACATTAGAACAGCGATTACTCACCGCGGACTGGAATAAACTTTTTCCTTTAACGAGTTTGACGAGAAGGATATCCTGCTTTCAATAGAACAGGCCCAGATCCCTGACTTTTGCATGTAGAAAAGATGCTGGAAAAGGGGCCGCAGATCGGGCAGCCTTCTGAGAATCCGTAGGCAAGTGAGTAAACTCCCACTGACATCCATTCTTCTTGCTAACTTACAATAGTTGGAAAATAAAATTGATGACCTAAGATTAAGATTATCCTACCAACGGGACATTAAAAACTGTAACATCTTATGTTTCACAGAGATGTGGCTGAACGACGATAAGTACAATATAGAGCTAGCGGGATATTCCATGCACCGGCAGAAAAAAGACGCTACCTCTGGTAAGACGAGGGGTGGGGGTGTGTGTCTATTTGTCAATAACAGCTGGTGCCTTGATGTCTAATATTAAAGAATTCTCTAGGTATTGCTCACCTGAAATAGAGTACCTTATGATAAGCTGTAGACCACACTATCTACCAAGAGTTCTCATCTATATTATTCGTAGTCGTCTATTTACCACCACAGAACGAAGCTGGCACTAAGACTACTCTCAACCAACTCTATAAGGCCATAAGCAAAGACGAAAATGCTCACCCAGAAGCGACGCTCCTTGTACTTTAATGCAGACAAACTTAAATCACTTTTACCAAATTTTTAACAGCATGTCACATGTGCAACCAGAGAAATAAAATACTAGACCAACTTTACTCCACACACAGTGCATACGAAGCTGTCCCCCGCCCTCCATTTGGCAAATCTGACCATAATTAAATCCTCAGAATTCCATGCTTGTAAGCTAAAAACTAAAGCAGGAAGTACCAGTGACTCACTCAATACGGAAGTGGTCAGATGACACAGATGCTACACTACAGGACTGTTTCGCTAGCACAGACTGGAATATGTTCTGAGATTCGTCTAATGGCATTGAGGAATACACCACCTCAGTCATCGGCTTCATCAACAAGTGCATCGACGACATCGTCCCCACAGTGACTGTGCGTACATATCCCAACCAGAAGCCATGGAGTACAGGCAACTTCCGCATCGAGCTAAGGGTTAGAGTTGCCGATTTCCAGACGCTTATAAGAAATCCCGCTATGAAGGGGGCAGTATTTTAAACGTCCCGGATGAAAAGCGTGCCCAAAGTAAACTGCCTGTTACTCAGGCCCAGAAGCTAGAATATGCATAACATTGGTAGTATTGGATAGAAAACACTCTAAAGTTTCAGAAAATGTTAAAATAATGTCTGTGGGTATAACAGAACTGATATGGCAGGTGGAACCCCGAGGACAAACCATCCCCCCCAAAAAAATCCTACCACTGTTTCCAATGGCTATCATGTTAATCTAGGGCTTCCCCTAGATGTCAAGAGTTTCCGGTTTGCTTTTGGAAAAATGATTTTGTCTAAGTGGCTCCCATTTTGGCTGTAGTGTTTTCATGCGCGTGGATGACGCGTATGCGTTCTTTGTTGTTTATCTCTTGTTTATCTCCGGTAAAGACAATAACGATTCTCCATCTTAAATTGTATCATTTATTTACGTATTAGGGTACCTGAGGTTTGATTATAAATGTTGTTTGACTTGTTTGGAGAAGTTTATTGGTAACATTTGGGATACATTTTTTATGCATTTTGAAGGAGGGAAACCGTTGGATTATTGAATGAAGCGCACCAGCTAAACTGAGTTTTTGGGGTTATAAAGAAGGACTTTATCGAACAAAAGGACCATTTGTGATGTAGCAGGGACCTTTTGGAGTGCCAACAGAAGAAGATCTTCAAAGGTAAGGCTTTTATTATATCGCTATTTCTGACTTTCGTGGCGCACCTGCCTGGTTGAAAAATGTTTTTCATGCTTTTGTATGTGGGGCACTGTCCTCAGATAATCGCATGGTGTGCTTTCACATTAAAGCCTTAACAAGAAGTTCAGCTTTATTTTGATGTATGACACTTGTATTTTCATGAATGCTAAATATTTCTATTTCTGTCATTTGAATTTCGCGCTCTGCAATTTCACCGGATGTTGTTGAGTTGGGTCGCTAGCGGGAAGGTTAAACAGGCCAACGTTCACAAAGCCGCTGGGCCAGACGGATGACCACGAAGTGTACTCAAAGCATATGCGGACCAACTGTTAAATGTCTTCACTGATATTTTCAACTTCTCCTTGACCGAGTTTGTAATACCTACATGTTTCAAGCAGACGACCATAGTCCCTGTGCCCAAGGTAGCGAAGGCAACCTGCCTAAATTATTACCACCCCGTGGCACTCCCGTTCATGGCTACCAAAGTGCTTTGAAAGGCTGGTCATAGATCACATCAACCGCATCTTCCCGGACACCCTAGACCCACTTCAATTCGCATACTGCCCCAACAGATCCACAGATGACGCAATCTCAATCACACTCTACACTACCCTTTCTCACCTAGAACATCTATGTGAGAATGCTGTTCATTGACTACAGCTCAGCGTTCAACACCATAGTGCCCACAAAGCTCATCACTAAGCTAAAAACTCTGGGACTAAACACCTCCCTCTACAAATGGATCCTGGACTTCCTGACGGGTTGCCCCCAGGTGGTAAGAGTAGGCAACAACACATCTGCCACACTGATCCTCAACACTGGGGCCCCTCAGGGGTGTGTACTTAGTCCCCTCCTGTATTCCCTGTTCACCCATGACTGCGTTGCCAAACACGACTCCAACACCATCATTAAGTTTGCTGGACAACACAACAGTGGTAGGTCTGATCACTGACAACGATGAGACGGCCTATAGGGAGGAAGTCAGAGAACTGGCAGTGTGGTGCCAGGACAACAACCTCTCTCTCAATGTGATCAAGACAAAGGAGCTGATCGTAGACTACAGGAAAAAGTGGTCCGAACAGGCCCCCATTAACATCGACGTGGCTGTAGTGGAGTGGGTCCACTACAGCCAAGTCCCTTGGAGTCCACATCACCATCAAACTATCATGGTCCAAACATACCATGATTGTCTTAACCTCTTGATCCTCTGGGGGCAGTATTTCATTTTTGGATGAAAAACGTTCCCGTTTTAAACAAGATATTTTGTCACGAAAAGATGCTCGACTATGCATATAATTGACAGCGCACTTCTCCAATGTGCCAGTGGCCATCGAAGGTGAGTTATGACGCCTTGCTGCAGTCAGGTCTAGTCCCTGTGAGGATGACGAGCACGCAGATGAGCTTCCATGAGACGGTTTCCGACAGTTTGTGCAGGAATTCTTTGGTAGTGCAAACCCACAATTTCATCAGCTGTCTGGGTGGCTCATCTCAGAGAATCCCACAGGTGAAGAAGCCGGATGTGGAGGTCCTGGGCTGGCGTGGTTAAATGTGGTTTGCGGTTGTGAGTCCGGTTGGACTTACTGCCAAATTCTCTAAAACGACATTGGACGCAACTTATGGTAAAGAAATGAACATTTCATTCTATGGCAACAGCTCTGGTGGACATTCCTGCAGTCAGCATGCCAATTGCACACTCCTTCAAAACTTTAAACATCTGTGGCATTGTGTTGTGTGACAAAACTGCACATTTATAGTGGCCTTTTATTGTCCCCAGCACAAGGTGCCCATGTGTAATGATCATGCTATTTAATCAGCTTCTTGATATGCCACAACTGTCAGGTGGATGGATTATCTTGCCAAAGGAGAAATACTCACTAACAGGGATGTAAACAAATTTGTGATAAATAAGGTTTTTGTACTTATGGAACATTTCTGGAATCATTTATTTCAGCTTATCAAACATGGGACCAACACTTTACATGTTGTGTGTATATTTGTGTTCAGTATATGTGGATGGGACATTTGTGCTGGGATGCAGGTCATTATCTGGAATGCTCAACTAGATGATCAGGACAGTCTAGGGTATATTTGCCCGAACAGGTAAAGTATTGCCATGAGCTATAAGACTGTACTTGTCATTCTAATTCTCAAAAGGAAAGTTAAAACCCTCAGCCGTGAGGTCACTGAGGAGGACCAACAGTGATTGGGGGGGGGGAGATCATCTGAAAGGGACTGATATCCAGGGCTGGAACATAAGGATTTGGGGCACTGGCCAGCAGGCCACAATTTCTACTAGCCCGAATAACACTCAGGTCCTAAATCTGTGTCATGTGATGTTTGTTAAGGCAACATTTCACTGCTGTGTCAGGCTAGTTTGGCACATTTTCTGCTAGCCATTTCACTGCTGTATCAGGCTAGTTTGGCACATTTCAGGCTGGGCTAGTAGACAAAGTACTAGCCTTGGGCTAGCTTAATTACAGTGCCTTGCGAAAGTATTCGGCCCCCTTGAACTTTGCGACCTTTTGCCACATTTCAGGCTTCAAACATAAAGATATAAAACTGTATTTTTTTGTGAAGAATCAACAACAAGTGGGACACAATCATGAAGTGGAACGACATTTATTGGATATTTCAAACTTTTTTAACAAATCAAAAACTGGAAAATTGGGCGTGCAAAATTATTCAGCCCCCTTAAGTTAATACTTTGTAGCGCCACCTTTTGCTGCGATTACAGCTGTAAGTCGCTTGGGGTATGTTTTTTTTCTTCCCATTCCTCCTTGCAAAACAGCTCGAGCTCAGTGAGGTTGGATGGAGAGCATTTGTGAACAGCAGTTTTCGGTTCTTTCCACAGATTCTCGATTGGATTCAGGTCTGGACTTTGACTTGGCCATTCTAATTATTTTTGAACCATTCCATTGTAGATTTTGCTTTATGTTTTGGATCATTGTCTTGTTGGAAGACAAATCTCCGTCCCAGTCTCAGGTCTTTTGCAGACTCCATCAGGTTTTCTTCCAGAATGGTCCTGTATTTGGCTCCATCCATCTTCCCATCAATTTTAACCATCTTCCCTGTCCCTGCTGAAGAAAAGCAGGCCCAAACCATGATGCTGCCACCACCATGTTTGACAGTGGGGATGTTGTGTTCAGGGTGATGAGCTGTGTTGCTTTTACGCCAAACATAACGTTTTGCATTGTTGCCAAAAAGTTCAATTTTGGTTTCATCTGACCAGAGCACCTTCTTCCACATGTTTGGTGTGTCTCCCAGGTGGCTTGTGGCAAACTTTAAACAACACTTTTTATGGATATCTTTAAGAAATGGCTTTCTTCTTGCCACTCTTCCATAAAGGCCAGATTTGTGCAATATACGACTGATTGTTGTCCTATGGACAGAGTCTCCTACCTCAGCTGTAGATCTCTGCAGTTCATCCAGAGTGATCATGGGCCTCTTGGCTGCATCTCTGATCAGTCTTCTCCTTGTATGAGCTGAAAGTTTAGAGGGACGGCCAGGTCTTGGTAGATTTGCAGTGGTCTGATACTCCTTCCATTTCAATATTATCGCTTGCACAGTGCTCCTTGGGATGTTTAAAGCTTGGGAAATCTTTTTGTATCCAAATCCGGCTTTAAACTTCTTCACAACAGTATCTCGGACCTGCCTGGTGTGTTCCTTGTTCTTCATGATGCTCTCTGCGCTTTTAACGGACCTCTGAGACTATCACAGTGCAGGTGCATTTATACGGAGACTTGATTACACACAGGTGGATTGTATTTATCATCATTAGTCATTTAGGTCAACATTGGATCATTCAGAGATCCTCACTGAACTTCTGGAGAGAGTTTGCTGCACTGAAAGTAAAGGGGCTGAATAATTTTGCACGCCCAATTTTTCAGTTTTTGATTTGTTAAAAAAGTTTGAAATATCCAATAAATGTCGTTCCACTTCATGATTGTGTCCCACTTGTTGTTGATTCTTCACAAAAAAATACAGTTTTATATCTTTATGTTTGAAGCCTGAAATGTGGCAAAAGGTCGCAAATTTCAAGGGGGCCGAATACTTTCGCAAGGCACTGTATATGGCTAGTGCAGAACAGGCAACTAAACATAGAATAACAACCCACAAACTATCCAAGGAATATGGCTACCTAAATATGGTCCCCAATCAGAGACAATGATAAACAGCTGCCTCTGATTGAGAACCAATCTAGAAAACCCGATGAACATACAAAAACCCCTAGACAATCCAAAACTACACAAACCACCCTTGTCACACCCTGACCTAACCAAATAATAAAGAAAACAAAGATAACTAAGGTCAGGGCGTGACAGTTAATTATCTATCCTGATTGCTTAGTCATTTTTTTCCACTACCTACATGTACATATTACATATTACACTACCTACATGTACATATTATCTAGCCTCATTATTGTTATTTTTATTGTGTTACTACTATTGCTATTCTATTTACAAAATGTTGTTCTTTTGAACTCTGCATTGTTGGGAAAGGGCTCTTAAGTAAAATGTCACGGTAAGGTCTACACCTCTTGCATGTGGCGCATGTGACAAATATTTTTGATTTTATTTTGATTTGACACCTTGACAAATGACTGGACACTCTCACTTGGTGTTTACCTATGGAACAGCAAGAGGAACTACCCCTCCCCACCTTCAGGCTATGCTCAAACCCGACACCCCAACCCGAGCACTCCGTTCTGCTACGTCATGTCTCTTGGTCCTCCCGCCCCTACGGGAGGCCAGCTCCCACTCTGCCCAGTCCATGCTTTTCTCTGTCCTGGCACCCCCTGAAGGGAACCAGCTTCCCCCTGAAGCTAGGACAGCAGAGTCCCTGCCCATCTTTCCCGAAAACATCTGAAACCCTACCTCTTCAAACAGTATCTTAAATAATCCTCCTCACTCAAAAATAAACACTTAACCAGCACTTGCAGTTGACCCCCCCCCTCTTCTAGCTCTAACTCTATTGACAGCTGTGTTATTGAAGGAAAATGTACTTTCTATGCCTGTGGAATGTGGTTCTCCCACCTAGCTATTTTAAGATTAATGCACTAACTATAAATCACTCTGGATAAGAGCATCTGTTAAATGACAAATATACAAATGTAAAATATACTTATAGGTTCAGAAGTCAGAGTGATTTTACTGACCAATATTGTGACCTGATATTGTCACCCACTTGTAACATACTGTACTTGCACCAGTGAACAAGGCAACCAGTGGAACAAAAACATGGGCATGTTTTTCTTCATTGAATAATCCCACTAAGTTCTTCTTACAGCAGAAAGGTGGGCAGATTTTAGTCAATACGGGAAATCAAGGAACTCTGGAGACGTGAGGAGCATAAAACTAAGATTAAAAACCTCTGTCTAAAACATTCTCTCCTTGTGTCTGGAAGCCTGGGCTACTTCAAATCCATCTATCACACGGTATCAAACAGTTTTTTATACAAAGCAATGTTGTATGACATGTATTGTCCTCTACAGGTGAACTACTATATAATAAATCATATCAGACAAAGCTCAGCATGACCCCTATATGGTGTGTATCAGGTTATTCTGATTCAGGAGTTTAAAGGGATGTTGGTTGACCTCAATCGCTAGGTTGGCTTCATTTGAGCTTTGAACAATAGTTGACTAAATCCCATAGGTTGATTAAGCAATAAGGCCAGAGGGGGTGTGGTATGTAGCCAATATACCATGGCTAATATTGGCCATATATTGGCCATATATCACAGGCGTCTTCTTGCTATTATAAACTGGTTACCAATGTAATTAGAGCAGTAAAAATAAACGTTTTGTCATACCCATGGTTTACGGTCTGATATACCACGGCTATCAGACAATCAGCATTCAGGGCTCGAACCACACAGTTTATAATTCTTAATAACAAACGATATTTGCTTTAGTCCCATGGCTCATGCCATCCTTTCAAAGAGAGGTGAACGTTCTGTACATCCTCAGAACTCAGAGCTAATGTACTTCAATAACATATTATCTTTGAGCATCATTCTATAACCATGTACAGACCTGAAAACTTCCTTCTCTTGTTTAAGTCCACTGCCTCATACACGTGTGATGTGTAAAACCAATGTCTACGAAATCATCTCTAATGTCCTCATGGATTTCTAACTAATGACGTAGGCCTGTGTGCAGTAGCCTATGCACTTTAATGGATGCATGTTCACGTTTTTTAAACTATCTTAGCAAGTGTGTTGATCTTGTGAATCTTGGGGTAGCTATTTGCTCTTCAGACACAGAGTACATGCTGCAGATCCTCTGTGGAAACTCAGCTCTTTCCTTTGTTTTAATTAGCCACTCACAGCCAGGGATCAGAGTGGCTACACTAGGCTTTCCTCTGAAATTATGCCTTTGATTAAAAGAGCCCCGCACTCAAGAGTAGGTCCATGTGACAAAACCCTGCCCTGACTGGGAGAGCCCCCAGCTCTCAGAGAGAGAGAAAAGACACCATCCACTCCCCCAGTCCTCCTCCCCCCAGATGAGAGGGGGGAAAGGGGAGAAGAACAAGAGAGCTGCCTTGGAGTGCCCATGCTGCTCCATCATTTGATATGTATTTTCACTGTCGTGACTTGACTTTAACATTAATCTGAAAACTGTTATTTATCTAATTAACTAACTATGTTTAATTGTTACCCAATTAAATTAATCAATTAACAACTAACTCATCAGGATCTGGGACACCACGAGAGCAGTTCTTTAAAGAGTTACCTTCTCCCGAATTAAACTCTTAAAGGTCTACCGATCACATCTATAAACAGTCAACTTATTAATCATAACCTTGAATCATATCATCATTCTGAACAGGTGTAACCTCCTTGCATCTGCAAAAACCCAAGCCTTACTTATGATTCAGTACTACACAAATTGGTTTAATTATTTATTTACCAGCTATTTAAATAGGAACACGGGATAAACATACACACTCTGCGGAATGACAACAACATTGATGCTTGTTAAAGAAGAGATGGAAAGAGGGACAGAGACACTGGTACATTCAGAAACTACTCACACCTACAGTAACCATATACTTTCCACACAAACCGTAGCATGCTATAAGTAAGAAATCATGAATGTGTTTACGTTCCCTCGGTGAACAGGGCAGCCTTGGAAAGGGGGTTGGGCCTTTTCGCGGCACGCTTGTAAGGCTCTGATTGTCCGAAATGGTTCCAACAAGTCTTCTACTGTTGTCCTTCTTTGTAATTGTCTTGTATCCTGTGACTTGTCGTGTAGTCCTGTAATAGCGTGTGTGTAGGTGGCAGGGAAGTCAGGCGCAGGAGAATTGAACTTAGTATAAATGGAGTTGTTTAATAGACTTAACAAAACTCTTAAAACAAAATGAGAAAATAAATAAAAGTGAGTACAAGAACCCGTCACGCACCAATACATAATACACGAACATAGAAACAAACAATCTCCGACAAGGACATGATGGGAAACAGAGGGTTAAATACACAACATGTAATTGATGGGATTGGAACCAGGTGTGAAGGAAGACAAGACAAAACCAATGGAAAATTAAAAATGGATCAGTGATGGCTAGAAGATTGGTGACGTCGACCGCCGAACATCGCCCGAACAAGGAGAGGGACCGACTTCGGGCGGAAGTCGTGACAAGTCCTGAACAGAAATACAGAGTTGATTTTCCTTCCATTCGGTCTTGAAGATACTTTACTTAGGACAGATACCAGTGATAGCAGCGATACTAGTGATTGTCCGGGAGGTGAATTTATCTTCTCCACCTCATGTTGAGTTTCAAAGTTCTAACCATTTTAAATGTGCAGTTGCATCCTTTATACAGTGAGGGAAAAAATAATTTGATCCCCTGCTGATTGTGTATGTTTGCCCACTGACAAAGAATAATAACAAATAATAACAAAAAAATCCAGAAAAACGCTTGTCAAAAATGTTATAAATTGATTTGCATTTTAATGAGGGAAATAAGTATTTGACCCCCTCTCAATCAGAAAGATTTCTGGCTCCCAGGTGTGTTTTATACAGGTAACGAGATGAGATTAGGAGCACACTCTTAAAGTGAGTGCTCCTCATCTCAGTTTGTTACCTGTATAAAAGACACCTGTCCACAGAAGCAATCAATCAATCAGATTCCAAACTCTCCACCATGGCCAAGACCAAAGAGCTCTCCAAGGATGTCAGGGACAAGATTGTAGACCTACACAAGGCTGGAATGGGCTACAAGACCATCGCCAAGCAGTTTGGTGAGAAGGTAACAACAGTTGGTGAGATTATTTGCAAATGGAAGAAACACAAAAGAACAGTCAATCTCCCTTGGCCTGGGGCTCCATGCAAGATCTCACCTCGTGGAGTTGCAATGATCATGAGAACGGTGAGAAATCAGCCCAGAACTACACAGGAGGATCTTGTCAATGATCTCAAGGCAGCTGGGACCATAGTCACCAAGAAAACAATTGGTAACACACTACACCATGAAGGACTGAAATCCTGCAGCACCCGCAAGGTCCCCCTGCTCAAGAAAGCACATGTACATGCCCGTCTGAAGTTTGCCAATGAACATTTGAATGATTCAGAGGACAACTGGGTGAAAGTGTTGTGGTCAGATGAGACCAAAATGGAGCTCTTTGGCATCAACTCAACTCGTTTGGAGGAGGAGGAATGCTGCCTATGACCACAAGAACACCATCCCCACCGTCAAATATGGAGGTGGAAACATTGTGCTTTGGGGGTGTTTTTCTGCTAAGGGGACAGGACAACTTCACCGCATCAAAGGAATGATGGACGGGGCCATGTACCATCAAATCTTGGGTGAGAACCATCTTTCCTCAGCCAGGGCATTGAAAATGGGTCGTGGATGGGTATTCCAGCATGATAATGACCCAAAACACACGGCCAAGGCAACAAAGGAGTGGCTCAAGAAGAAGCACATTAAGGTCCTGGAGTGGCCTAGCGAGTCTCCAGACCTTAATCCCATAGAAAATCTGCAGAGGGAGCTGAAGGTTAAAGTTGCCAAACGTCAGCCTCGAAACCTTAATGACTTGGAGAAGACCTGCAAAGAGGAGTGGGACAAAATCCCTCCTGAGATGTGTGCAAACCTTGTGGCCAACTACAAGAAACATCTGACCTCTGTGATTGCCAAGTAGTAAGTACTAAGTCATGTTTTGCAGAGGGGTCGAATACTCATTTCCCTCATTAAAATGCAAATCAATTTATAACATTTTTGACATGCGTTTTTCTGGATTTTTTTGTTTTCATTCTGTCTCTCACTGTTTATATAGACCTACCATTAAAATTATAGTCTGATAATTTCTTTGTCAGTTGACAAACGTACAAAATCAGCAGGGGATCAAATACTTTTTTCCCCTCACTGTATCTTTTGCTCGAAAGTGGCAGTTCTGGCAGGCTGGCACACTCCCTGACCTCACACCGGGGCGGTGACTACTCACCGTGCAAAGTTATATAAAACAATGATCTCTTATAGCTTCTCAAATCACATCCCTCTCTGAATAAAAAAACACTTTCATAACCTTTCATATTACATGCACAATGCATTGTATGGAAACTGTCACGCCCTGGCCTTAGTATTCTGTGTTTTCTTTATTATGTTGGTTAGGCCAGGGTGTGACATGGTTGATTTATGTGTCTTGTTTTGTCTAGGGGTTTTGTAGTCTATGGGGTTGTGTTCAGTTGAGTGTTCTAGGTAAGACTATGGTTGCCTGGAGTGGTTCGCAATCAGAGGCAGGTGTTTATCGTTGTCTCTGATTGGGAACCATATTTAGGCAGCCATATTCTTTAGGTATTTTGTGGGTGATTGTTCCTGTCTCTGTGTTTTGCACTAGTTAGGACTGTTTCGGTTTTTCCACGTTTTCGTATTTTGTATAGTGTTCACGTTTTTCAACTTTCATTAAAGATGTTTATAAATACGCTGCATTTTGGTCCTCCTCTCCTTCACAGGAAGAAAACCGTTACAGAAACTTCATATATGTAGTGGGTATACTTTCCAAGTTACAGTATTTCCTTTATAACATTTTTAATGACATCACAAAATAACAAACAAAATGGCACTAGTATTCTATAGATCGCCTCTGAACATTCCCCACATTAGTTTCCGCAGGAAAAAGGTCTGTTGAGACAAAGTACATTCCTTTGGTGAATTTGGAGAGCGCAAGACTGGATCTTCTCCCTTGATTTACAACAGGATGTGAGTTGTTAATCCCCACTAGTTCTTTCCTTCCCACTCTACGGGTGAAAGGGGGTCTAATTTAAGTTATTCATTGCAAACCTGATCTGACCTATTTTGATTCTTGTGGACAGTCATGATGTCACCAAGCTGCTCCACCAATCCGTCAAATTTTCAAGATGAAAGACAGTTAGAGCAACATTTGAACCAATATCCACGGCAACTGAACACAAAGGGGTGTATTTTTCAAAGGTTCAAGTCTGTTTTGTATGATATAAGAGCATGCTGGATGGAGCATGAAATGGCATAGAATGAGATGAGCGATGCTTGCCATGGACAAGTCTCTGGCTGGGAAGACTTTGGGCTCTGTCTTCTCAGAACCCAGGTCACAATCAGAGGCTCTGTCTGAATAATTGATCAATACGTGAGAAGTGAAAACAGAAATGCTGCTTATCACTATGTTTCCCCTCTCCCCCTGTAATGTGCATGGAATCCCACAGATCCGTCAGCCACATGCAAAGCTCCACTGAGCTGAAAGGCCTCCAAGTTCAGTTCAATTATTCAACATCCCTCCAAGATTATGAATTATTGAGATAAAAAGTATGTTCCCATATACGGCCATGTAGTCTGCTGTAGACATCGCCCACTCTCTGGACGCGTTAGGGAGCTAGCTGTGTTTGTGTGAAAAAGCAGTGAGACAGAAACTGTTCAACTCATGAACACCCATAACCGTGGGCGATAGAGGAAGCAGTGATAAACCATATTTGACAGGCTGAATTAATGACAGGTGAAATCAAAAGGAATGCTTGTTATGTCAGCTATTATATGGAATATTCTGCTTGAGGATGTATCTCAACCTCAAGTTTATATACTGTATGTTCAGATCAGTCAGAACCATAGAAGTATATTTATGAAAAGAATATTAATTGTTGCCTCCATACCTTGCCAAAGTTCTGGGCTCAAGAGAGTGGGTTTTCTCCCTAGGATTGAAATTGAAAGTGTTGTAGTTATAACTGCCATCTGTTGACATGCTCATCAAGCCAGCTCAAGTCCAATCACCCTCTATGATGGTGTGAATTGTACCCAGGCCTCTGAAGAGGAGTTTGGGTTCACTTTTCTTGGCTTGAATGGGAGAGGAAACAGATGATACAATTAATTATCAATAGCTGCCTCAGTAAATCAAAGGCACTTTGGCAGCCCATGACAAAATCCCAGTGAAACTGCCTGAGTGTCTTAGCCATCTCCTCATCTCCCATTCTCAACAACTGCTCTCTGGCCGCCTGCCTCCCCTCCATCCACAAGGTGTTTGAATAGACTGTTCAAATATTTTCACTGTTGATTCCCTCCCCTCCTTTTTAGTATGTAGGCAACCTCTCTCTGGAAGAGAGCAAATCCTCCTGACTGACCGGATTAGGCTCTCCTCCCCATCACCTCAGTTATAATGAGAGTTGGCTGGGTCCGAGGCAGGGAGACCGGGGTAATAGTACCTCATTATCTCCCTGCCCATGCCGATGCTGGCCTCTGTATTCATGTTTGTGGTGAGTCTCTTGATTTCTTATGGCAGGGTAAACATTTACCCAGCAGAGAGGGGCTAGGCCATTAGGCACTGGGGAGCTGTTGTAATGGAAAGAGGGCCCACTGGAGCAAGGCCCACCTCCCTCTTTAACAAAATAACTCACTCACGCTCACTTTGGCGTGAACCTTTTATTGGAATTTACAACTGTCTGGAGACTAGGTTGAACCTTGACTGTGGCCTCACATAACAAAGGCCATTAGGCAAGGTTTTTACAAGCTTGAGAAAGCTAGACAGACCCTGTGGACAAGCAATGAGTTTTCTAACTGCTAAGAAAAACGTGTTTCCATTCTGTTAAACAAATAGTGACCGACCTGAGTAGTACTGGTGGCCATCATGTTGATGTAAGGGTGTTTGCTTTCTGAAATCAATTAGTTCAAATACACTTTGCGTACACAGATATCTTTGACATCCAGTTAATTTACTACACATGGCCCAGTGCAAGTTATGTGTATGATACATTAACTCACTACATTATTGTATGACTGCGTTGGCTGCCGTCGGTGAGTGATACAACTATTATCACTGATCGTTTATGACACGAACAAGTGAGCACATTACCTATCTATCTTAGATCTATGAACAAGTGAGCATATCACATATCTATCTCATATCTATGAACAAGTGAGCATATCACGTCTATCGCTCCATCTTCATCTTTTCATCTCTCAATGTCTTTTATAATACCTTTATACTGTGATGGGCAAACGATACTGCAAACCTACAAAAACAGACTCTGTTCCCTTCTCAGAATAGAATCCTCCCTTCTGATATTACTTGTATTGTAAAAAAAAAAAATAACTACTGTATTTGTTCTCACATTATTCTTGACTACATGTCCAGAAGGAATAAGGTATATTGTTTTATCTCAAACATGATATTTTAATAGGTATTTTATGGGACTTTGAATGCGGTAAAGGTAGTGGTAATGAATGCATACATCATGCAGTATACCCCTGTTTACCCTGACTGAAGTTGCAACATCTCTGTTCTGCCTCTCCACAGATTTAGAATATTTCTCATATTTCTGTAATTGTTAGGTATTTTACTTGCAGATTAATTAAAATCTGACCTCCCACCGAGCTACCCACCATTTTCTGAACCTGTAATATCAAGTATTTGAGATTTATTGTTCAAAGGCCTTTTCAAGGACCCACTGGTCACGTACTTGTTCATGGCCTGATAACCCACTTTGCCTCCCCACAAGCTCTGCTAATTAAGAACTCAATTAGAGCCCTCTTTCTGTGCCTGTTGCCTGAAAGCTCATGTTGTATTATTGATATTCTGGCTACTAAAAGTGTAGGATTTTTGTTTTTAATAAATTCATGGAAAATACATTGTTAACTATGATACAGTATCACAGGAGGCTGGTGCGGGGAGGACGACTAATAATAATGTCTGGAATGGAGTAAATGGAATGGCATCAACCGCATGGAAACCACGTGTTTGATACCGTTCCATTAATTGCATTCCAACCGTTACTATGAGCCTGTCCTCCGCAATTAAGGTGCCACCAGCCGCCTGTTAACAGTATACACTCCAGATGGATTTGACAATAAGAAGTGTGCACTTCTTAATAATCATTTATAATTTCATCAAGTCAACATCCCATTCATCTTTCAGGAGAAATAGTTTGAGTAGCAAGGTGACTGGAACAATGGACCAACTATGTTACCCCAAAAGAGGGATGGTGACACTATCACAGCTCACGCTTGTTGTTATAATCATGTCATTACTAAAACAGAATAAATAGATTACTAAATACACAAACAATTGGATTGTGGGCAGATCAGATCTACTGGGCACACACTCGTTGAATCAACATTGTTTCCAGGTCTTTTCAATGAAATGACATTGAACCAACGTGGAATAGATGTTGAATTGATGTCTGTGCCCAGTGGGGTGGGCTGTTTTACATGACCCACAGGGAATAGCATGTCAAGCATTTCTCCTAAAACTTCACTAGGAATTCTGTGCTCTGTATTACTGAGTAAAAAGGCAATGCAAAGGAGCCTGCACAAGTGAACTGCCATCGACATTCCCAGGCAGCACACCACCTGCATTCAAATTAAGGCTGCTAATCTGAAGAGTCAAATTGGAATTCAGATTCTATTAAGAAGCCATGCCCAGCAGCAAGTAACTCAAAACGGGCCCAGTGCAATGGGAAAGGAAACCATTACAGGGGAAACATATTAAATCACTGCTGATCTATTTGCTGAAGATAAACTTAGCATATGTCTCTGAGTGTTGCCTGGCTGGCCAGGGCACTTACCAATGAAGATGACTTTCTGGGAAGTTGATTAAAAAGACAAGTCAGGATCGAAGTCAAGGTGATATGTGCACTGCAAAAGTGATGAAATCTGTTCCTAACCGGGAAGAATTTTGGTTGGCTTCAAAGAAGATTTCATATAGCTCACTATTTAATGAAAAGCTACATTATTCAATAATCCCCAATAAGTGAATATTTCTATTTAACTGTTGTTGGTGGTTTGTTGAATAAATGTGACAACTCCATGCTTTCTAAACTAGCTGAACTTCAGAACCACTTTGGATGAGTATCCAGTGTTGCGTTGGTTTTACTCATAATGCAGGATTGAGAGAGAAGACAAACACAACCACAACTACCCTATTACCACCTGTGAAGAGACATCCAAAGACCAAGACGTCTAATGTTCCCCCATATGCAGCGCTTGTCTGTTGATTTCTCATTTGCTGCTGTTTGACTCCTGACATTTCATCAGGGTCTCATCTCCGGGCCAGGCATGAGCCATCATCAGGCCATATCAGGCATGGCGAAGCAATCACAGTGGGGCCTTTCTTTAGTCATGGTGTGTAGTCACACTGGCTGTGTGTGCATGTGGGAAGGGTGTTTATCCCCTTTCCCAGGACCTGCCTCTGACTCTGGGCTGGAACTGGAGCTCCCCTGGAGTGTGGCGGTACAGAGAGGACAGATAGGGAGAGAAGGAGCCATTGTCAGCCACAGCAGGGTTGGTCTTCTGTAACAGTGCTCACGCCACACCATGATCAGCCTCAGCCTCACAGAGACTTCCAGACATACCTGGGCATCACCAAGAAGTGGCTTAGAGTTAGGATCCACAGACCGCTCATTCTGAGTCTGAGCCATCATTGCCTTGTCAGAGAGATGTGTTATTCTTATGCTAGTGCTCATCACACTACAGGCCTGTTCAATCCTGTTGTGAGCTGCAGAGCTCGAAGGGATGGGCAGTCACATGGGTTGTGGATTCATGATGGTGATGTACAGTAGGGGTAGCAGAGTGATCCATGGTGCAGTGACACTGACTGTCATTTCAAAGCTACCATACTGTATGTATTTACCCTTAGGTCTCTCTCAAACCCCGAATCATCTGTTTTCAAACTAAATTGGTTGAAATGATAGTGCTGTATACTATCAAACATATTTACATTAGTATCTTACTGTTTTAAAGAAATGTGGCCCAGTATCCACATAATTGCAATACATGTTCATCAATATTGCACAGGATGTGCCTCGGATGTGCATCCTCACTCCAGAAGTCTAATGTGGTCTGGTAAAGGCTTGTTCACTGGTTCACTAGCAGAGTGCCTACAGAGAGGTGCTTACCGAAGTCTTGAATAATTATCCAACATGTTTCAGCTTGTCAAACACTAATTATTCCACTCTTTTAAATGAGGCTCTCTTTCCCTTTAAATGAAGACTGGCAAAAGAGCCTAAATTAAGTTTTTGGGAGACTGAACAGCATAATTCCCTAGCAGAGAGAGAGAGAGAGAGAGAGAGAGAGAGAGACCGTTCCAAACAGAGTTCCACTTTAAAGAAGCCACCCATTACTTGTGGAGTGACTTCTCTGTATAGTTACCTGAGCTCCAGGTTTATTTTTACCCTCCCTACGTCCCTCCTCATTCTTTAGCGGCTTCAGGAGATGGCGTTAGTTTGGCTTCATCTCTGACAAAAGATAAATGAGCTCTGGGTCTGTGGTGATCCACTATGGCTGCCAGGGGGTTCCAAAATAGCAAACTATTTTTCATATGAGGTGAAGTGATATGGAGTACGATGCAGTAGGTGCTAACATTTACCATTTCATAGTATGCATTTCATTCTTTATTTTTTTATTACTTTATTTTAAAACTTAAAGTTGTCTGTTTTCATGGGGTAAGACAGTACTTTCTTACTATATACTCACAAAAGCCTGGCAGCAACCTCAACTCAAGGAATATTGCAAAGAGAGCATACAGTATCTTAATGATGTTACAATAAAAAATGTTTAAAAAAGAACATGCTTGCCAAACAAATTGTATGTGAAAAGCTACTGGCCAAATTCAGGAATAATTGTGCATCATTACACATGCTGAGATAAGGATAAAAGATTGACTTCTTAATTATTTTTTTTTGTCAATATGTAGATTCAGGTTTTCCTAACATGCATGTGATGTGTTTAATATTTCCCCATCTACAGTTGGCTCTGTCATTACTATGTAACAATGTGTAGTAATTAGGATAGATTTGTAGAGTGTCACACATCCTTTGATACCCTTTGGATCTCAGATGTGGTCATTAATCACCTTCGCTAACACAGAGGAGAGGAGAGGAAAACAATGGCAATGTGTTTTCATGGGGAAATGTCCTGTGTCAACAGGAGCTCCACCAACGCTACCAGCTAAAAGAAACTTCCCCATTTAAATGAGGAGCTACAGAGCCGTGGAGGCTCTTTGAAGAAATGTGCTCGGCACAAACAAGAGCGAGCGGCAGCCTCTCCTGTGTTTTTATTAACAGACGGAACATGGCTGACACCTGATGGGTGATCAAACACAGATCCTCTCTCCCTGAATTCTCATGGGTGCTCATCTTTGTACTCTTCTCTCCACAGATGAATGTGCAGACCATGTTACCGGAACACCCCTCCTCTCAATATTTACAAAAGCCTCTATCACCAGAATGTCTCCATGTTCTCTGTAAAGGGAAATTGTTCATGGGTGTTTCAGAATTATGCCTCTGTATTCACTATAACCTGTCATGGCTTAAGTTGTAATGCCGCCCAGCATGTTTTGTGTCCTTCGATACATTCTGATTCCGATGTCCTGCTAAAGCATCCCTGAGTACGAAGTGCCTCCCTTGTAAGTCAAGGTGCCTTATAATGGAGAGGGCTTGTGTCTCACAGTAAGATATGTCAATATGTTATTCAGGCCATAGGGATTCCATTGGTGTGCTGCATGAGTGGCTGTTAGAGTGATATTAGCATGTGCATTATGATGGGAAGCAATCGGAGGAACACAGGCAGGTCGACGGACACACAGGAGATTTGCACTCTGAGGGACACTCCCTGTCACTGAGGTGAGATGATTTATGATTTATTTTCCAATAACTCCCAGCTTGCATTGAGCACTGGGCCCTCCTGTCAACAAACTGTGGGCACCACAAGCCCCAGCTCGCTCTCTCTCTCTCTCTCTCTCTCTCTCTCTCTCTCTCTCTCTCTCTCTCTCTCTCTCTCTCTCTCTCTCTCTCTCTCTCTCTCTCTCTCTCTCTCTCTCTCTCTCTCTCTCTCTCTCTCTCTCTCTCTCTCTCTCTCTCTCTCTCCTCTCTCTCTCTCTCTCTCTCTCTCTCTCTCTCTCTCTCTCTCTCTCTCTCTCTCTCTCTCACTCACTCACTCACTCACTCACTCACTCACTCACTCACTCACTCACTCACTCACTCACTCACACACACACACACACACACACACACACACACACACACACACACACACACACACACACACACACACACACACACACACACACACACACACACACATGTATATATATATATATATTTAACAGCTTCTCTGTTCCTTCCAGAATTGAGCCAATAGGTGTGGGCGCCTGCAGGTAACACTAATACAGCTTATTTGTACATGTTTATGTTGGGTAAGTGGAACAAGGCAAAGAATGGTGGGTAGATTAAAAAGCCACGACTGACAGAGCTCAAGTGGTTGGACTGAGATGGAGTCTGGCAAGCTCTGCACACCTGGGCCTCCAGGCAGATGGTTTGGGCTGGGGTTACATAACGCCAGGCACAGCCATATGTCTCTCCATCACACACAAACTATGTCAGGAAACCATAGGTTTCACTCCCATTGCAGCCCAACTGAGACCGAAGGCCAAGTGTGTTGCACCCTGATCCCAGACCAGCTGTTCAGCAAGTTGTTTTTTTCCTTATGTTGTCGCAGTGAAGGCTGGCAGGAAGACAGACAATGCTCCAGTGTATGGAGGAGTCAATGACCATGACCACAAAACATTACATCCAGATTGATATTGTACAGGCACTGTACAGTACTGTACTGCAGGGTATCCCAAACTCTGTCCTGGGGCCCCCCTGGTTGCACATTTCGTTTTTTTCCCTAGCAGGAAAGAGTTTGGAAAACCCTGCTGTACTGTACTGATGTAGAGACGAATGGTGCATATTCAGAATTAGTGAGGGACATAATATATTTTTGCTTATATGTGGAGATACTTTTTGAGCCACAAATGTGGTACAGACATACTTTTGAGCAACTAAAGTGGTACAGACAATGAATTCCAAGATACATGAATTAGGTGTGGGATTTTATGAAAAGATTGCCGATGTCGAATAAGTGATGTCCGCTTCCTGAACTTTGGTTATTGTTAGCTACAGGATTTAGTGAAGAAAGCTTAGGCAATCTCTGAGCTTCTTAGATTTTCAATCTTGACACGTTTTCCATGGTAGATTTCCCTATTATGGAAAAACTGGTTTGAGCAGAGAAGGCTTAACACACACACATAGGGGCGGAGTGGGACAGAGATTCAGCCCTGTATTTTTCACCCTATCAGCCCACATCATCGCACGTGCACAGGATCACTGGAACCAGAAGACCAGGGAACCACACTGCATGTGCTGCACCCAGAATCCTCCTACGGTAGGTAAAATTTTATTTTAAGGGTCCATAATAAACCCTTTATAAGGCAAATATAAGGCATTTACAAACCATTTGCTCACCATGATTAATAATTACTCCCACATTTGTAAATGTTAGTAAGCTATTAAATTCACACATGTATATATATTTCCTTAAACATCCTGTGTTGTGTGCTTATTCTTTTACCAGGTATTGCAGGAATGTCTGCCAATGGCATGCCCGTCTTTTTGCGAGAAATGACACTGTTCCCCTCACATGACATTACGCACATAAGCATGGTGGGTGTGGAAACAATTCAATTAACTTTAATTAATCACACAGGCAGATATAGTCATAAAGGATTATATACATACAAGTCAGTCCAAGTTAAAACCTAGGGAACAGTAAAAAATACATTTAAAAAGGTTACATTGGAAACTGTTGGAATAGCTTCCCATATGCCCACTACGCGCGTGGTGGCCATAAATATAATTACTGACCTATTTCAAAAACAAAATGACCAAGTGGAGACCTGGATGGCAAGACAAATCAACGTAACCTATCCATGTAAGAAATGGTCTAAAATCAAACTCTTGGTTCAGACCTTTTAGGGGACATGGTGGAGAAACAGTGAATCCAAAACAATTATCTTCTCAGTAACAGATTATCAGTATCTCCCCCCTCCTAGGAGCCTGAACATGTTCAATACCAATTTATCGAAGAGAGCTAATTTTGTGACGAGCCTTCATGAATTGCGCAGCCACAGGGTTTCTCTGGTCAAGTGTCCTGATATTACTCCTGTGTTCTGCCATCCTTGTTTACAGAGCTTGTTTAATTTTTTTCCTACATTTACCATATTTTTTGTAGAACATGTAATGCTACTCTTAATCTTAATGGCCATGCCCGTGATGGGGTGATTGAACATTGTGCATTTGTTCTTCTGTAATCTGTAATTACAGTTCGGCACATTGTCTAGGAAGGTGCTATGTGGCATTGGTGGAATATCAGACCTCACCACCATTTGCCGATGTTACTGGCGTATCTGAAGACTACCCAGGGGGTTCTTTAAAAGTACTATCCAGTTGTGGGTCAGTGCTTAAGATGTGCCAGTGTTTTTTAATGATACAGTCAAACTGTTTGCCAAGTGAGGAGTGCTGAGGCTCTCATCCTGTGTCATATTTTTGTAACTGTCCTGTGCATCATGCAGCCATTCCACTTGGGTAACCTTGATGTCTGAAGAGCTCATGTTTGTCATAGTCACTCTGTGTACCACAGATCCTGTGTATCCGACTGTATTGGCCATCCTGTAGAAACAGTGTGCGGGCCTTCCGGTTCTTTAGAAGTATACTTTATTAGCCCACGTTTTTAAGGATCTGCATATTATCACGTTTGAAGGTAAGACCCAGGTGCAGACAGTGTTGAAGAAACAAAAGTTTATTATTTAAACCGGGGCAGGCAAACGACAGGTCAAGGCAGGCAGAGGTCAATGATCCAGAGAGGGTGTAAGGCAGCGGAACAGCAGGCGGGCTCAGGGTCAGGTCAGGCAGAGGTCGGTAATCCAGAGTAGAGGCAAAGGTATAGGACGGCAGGCAGGCTCAGGGTCAGGTCGGGCAGAGGTCGGTAATCCAGAGTAGAGGCAAAGGTATAGGACGGCAGGCAGGCTCAGGGTCAGGTCGGCCAGAGGTTGGTAATCCAGAGTAGAGGCAAAGGTATAGGACGGCAGGCAGGCTCAGGGTCAGGTCAGGCAGAGGTCGGTAATCAGGAGTAGAGGCAAAGGTACAGGACGGCAGGCAGGCAGGCTCAGGGTCAGGTCGGGCAGAGGTCGGTAATCCAGAGTAGAGGCAAAGGTACAGGATGGCAGGCAGGCTCAGCGTCAGGGCAGGCAGAGGTCGGTAATCCAGAGTAGAGGCAAAGGTACAGGACGGCAGGCAGGCTCAGCGTCAGGGCAGGCAGAAAAGGTCTACTAGAAAACAGGGACTAAAGCAAAGACAAGAGCAAGGTAAAACACTGGTAGGTTTAAACGATCAAAAGGAACTGGCACAGACAGGCATAAAACACAGGTATAAGTACCCAGGGGATAATGGGTAAGATGGGTGACACCTGGAGGGGGGTGGAGACAAGCACAAGGACAGGTGAAACAGATCAAGGCGTGACACAAATCTTCCTAAATTGCACTGGTCACACGTTTATAAAGAATTTATTAAGTATAAATAACACTCACTTTAGATTAGGGACTGCAAAAATACTTGACTTATGATTAGTACATGGTTTATTAATGAGTAATGATTAATGAACACACCATTTATAAATGCCTCAAAAAGAAGTTTATTATGGATCCTTATAAAAAAGTGTTAACTATCCTAGTTATTGAATAAACACATATGTTAGACAAAGAGGAGAATCAGCAGATAAATGCCTTATAGATGACCATTGGCTTATATAATACCTTATAAAAGCTTAAGTACACATTTCAAATTAGTGCCTGTCATGTGTTTCCCTAGCCCACTTAGTTAAGTGTTTAAATATTAGGCTAAACATAGTTCAATAGAAGAAAACAGAGAGAGAAGGAGAGAGAGAGTTCCTTAATGTTTTGGCTGTATAATCCAGCCAATGGCTACATTAAGGAACTGTCAGTCTCTCTCTCCCTCTCTCTGTTTTCTTCTATTGAATGCAATTTAAAACCTTCTGTGTTTGTCATAGAACGATGCCGGGACTAGTTTATGTGGATGTGGAAAGATTTCCAGCTTTGTGCTTTATCTGACAGTGCCTCGTATGCGTATCTTTCTGGTCAAGAATTGATGGGCCTTTTTCAGCTAATGAAATAGGTGGGAAATAGGCGAGGCCGGTCAGCCTCGATTGGCGGTGGCTATGTAATGTAATCCGACACCAGAGTCACTGTTACTACAGCACAAGAACTAAGAGCCACTTGCTGGCTGAAGGGACTGAGATTCAGAAGCAAATAAACATTGATAAAACAATTCAAATACACAGACAGCCCCTGAATTGACCTTTAACAGAGGATTATTTAGCAATTATTTTGCATTCATTCAGTCTTTCATTGACTTGTATTTAACAAAAAGCAGTAGCACTGTATTTAATGTCTAATAGATGGCTATTGGCTTACGTATGTTTTATAAAAGCAATCTAACTACTTTTTAGGCTATTGCAAGTTAGTGCCTGTCATATCTGTTCCCCCAAATCCCCCTTTCCATAATTATGCCTAAGTGTTAATTAACCTACTATTTCATACAATATACAGCCAAAATATTAGGCATAACTGGCAGCAGTAGGCTTACTGGGCTACATGATATGTGTCAGTGCAGTGTGTCTTTCTCTGTTTTCTTCACACCTCGACTGCAGCATCACTGTCCTCTGCTGCAGTGGTGGCAGCAGTTGATCTGTCATTTCTCAGAGACACAGACACCAGCACTCGGACCAGCAGAACCAGAACTTTTAGTAAATAAATTGTTAATTTCACACATTTAGCAGCGTCGGCCTCAAGCACCCTTTTTTTTTGTCTCTAACTTTTTTGGGCACCATCTTTCAGTTTTTTTTAAATCTGCTGTACTAACTGAGTGACTGACAGAGAGTCTGAGCGTGTCTCACTCTCTCTGATGATGCATGAGAGAGAGAGAAAGAGAGAGAAACCAATCCATGAGAATATTATCAGGGATTAACCATCCATGGGAAATTAGTGAATAAAACTGAAACTATAGACAATAGAGGGTAGGGTAGGTAAACAAGGTACTTCATCGTGTTAATCACTATAGACCCTGTACACTTTCCTTCCCCAAACATGCTAATGGCACTGCCAACCACGACTAAGAGTGGTTTGGAAATGATTGATTGCCAAAATTACATCAAGGTGACTTTCACTCAGTTTGATCGATAATAAGGAACACACTTAACAGGGGGAGTTCTGGTGTAAGAATTCATTCATCAGTTATACCTGCAGTCATTATCTTTTCCTTGGCTTTTTGGGTAACTTTTAACAGAATATCAAGAGAGTAGAATTGGTCAAGCACAGATATGATAGCATACCTGAGCAAAGTGTATTTAATGGTACTACTAGTTGCCAAAAGTTATTTTGCATTCTTATCTCAGCTCACTGGTCACCATAGCAGCACCCACCCGTAGCATGCGCTCCAGCAGGTATATCTCACTGGTCACCCCCAAAGCCAATTTCTCCTTTGTCCGCCTTTCCTTCCAGTTCTCTGCTGCCAATGACTGGAACAAACTGCAAAAATCACTGAAGCTAGCTTTAAGCACCTGTACATAGCCCATCTGTAAACAGCCTATCCAACTACCTCATCCCCATACTGTATTTATTTATTTATCTTGCTCCTTTGCACCCCAGTATCTCTACTTGCACATTCATCTTCTGCACATCTATCATTCCAGTGTTTAATTGCTATATTGTAATTACTTTGTCACCTCGGCATATTTATTGCCTTACCTCCCTTATCTAACCTCATTTGCACTCGCTGTATATAGACTTTTTGTTTAATTTTTTTCTACTGTATCATTGACTGTATGTTTGTTTATTCCATGTGTAACTCTGTGTTGTGTGTCAAACCTCTGTGCTTTATCTTGGCCAGGTCGCAGTTGTAAATGAGAACTTGTTCTCAACTAGCCTGGTTAAATAAAGGTGAAATAAAAAATAAAAATTCAAGCCTTGACGTGAACTTGCCCCATGCATGGAAGGAAATGTTCGAAACTCAAATTGTGGATTGAATCTGACAACTGCAGCACGCAGAACAGCTTTGCCTGATTGCCTGTTGAGCAGGTTCCCCCTCCCGTCATTCCACTCCCTGTCTCCCATCCTCTTGGGCCCTGTGTCTAAACAGCTGTGCTGGCTCCGGTCACACACTCCTCGTATGTGACTGTATGAGAGGGTCAGCCCAGCTGTAGAGATGAGAGCTCTGTCTCTCTGTCCATTTGGCCCAGTGCCCCCTGACTGGCCTGTACACAGAGCACACTGTGCCTATGGGCTAAAGCAACACATACAAGAGCGCCCCATGTGTGAGACCACAAATGAAAGATCAAACATCAATGTTCACCATAGGGCCTCTGAGCAAGCTGTTAATCACACTGAACATAATGTGTTCCAGTTGAGAGAAGAGGATCCCCAGTGTACGCCAGTCAAGTGTGTGTTTTTTTATTCAAGTTTTAAAAAAAAGATCCACACAACAGGGGATGTTTTGGATTGAAAAGGGAAATGCAGCAGTGGACAGAACAGATGGAAAGGGTTTTGGGAGGCGCAGTGTAGCTGGCATATACCTGTACGTCTTTGGGTCATTCCACCAATTCAGTACCTTTTGAGAAGAGTAACTTGGTCTAAAGAAACTGTCATAATGAGCATATGTTCAACTTCAGAAAAAAAACATGTTTCCCCATCTCAAGAGGTTTTTATTTTTAAAAATACTATAGTTAGTGCCTATTGCATGCTAAATAAAGTAGCACGGTGTCACGGTCGTCCTCCTCTTCATCTGAAGAGGAGAGGCGAGAAGGATCGGAGGACCAAAATGCGGCAGGGTATGTGTTCACCATTAATTTTAATAAAGAAAACACTGAAACACTATACAAAAACAATAAACGAAACAACAACCGTGAAGCTAATGCTAACTGTGCTGAAACAAGCAATCAACATAGAAAATCACCCACAAACAGTGCAACCCAGGCTACCTAAGTCTGATTCTCAATCAGAGACAACTAATGACACCTGCCTCTGATTGAGAACCACCCCAACTCACGCCCTGACCATACTAAATAATGACAAAACAAAGGAAATAAAAGGTCAGAACGTGACAGTACCCCCCCCAAAGGTGCTGACTACAGACGCAAAACCTTAACCTATAGGGGAGGGTCTGGGTGGGCGTCTGTCCGCGGTGGCGGCTCTGGCGCGGGATGCGGACCCCACTTCACCATTGTCTTAGTCCGTCTTATTGTCCGCCTCCGTGGCTTTCTAACCATGGCAACCCTTCTCAATGACCCCACTGGATGGAGGGGCAGCTCGGGGCAGAGGGGCGGCAGCTTGGGGCAGAGGGGCTCTGGCGCCTCAGGGCAGAGGGGCTCTGGCGGCAGCTCGGGGCAGAGGGGCTCTGGCGGCAGCTCGGGGCAGAGGGGCTCTGGCGCCTCAGACTCCGGCAGCGCCGGACAGGCAGGAGACTCCGGCAGCGCCGGACAGGCGGGAGCAGCTGTAGGGATGAAACGGAGAGACAGCCTGGTGCGGGGGGCTGCCCCCGGAGGGCTGGTGGAGGTGGTACCGGATAGACCGGACCGTGCAGGCGCACTGGAGCTCTTGAGCACCGAGCCTGCCCAACCTTACCTGGTTGAATGCTCCCGGTCGCCCTACCAGTGCGGCGAGGTGGAATAGCCCGCACTGGGCTGTGCAGGCGAACCGGGGACACCATGCGTAAGGCTGGTGCCATGTAAGCCGGCCCAAGGACACGCACTGGAGACCAGCTGTGTAGAGCCGGCTTCATGGCACTTGGCTCGATGCCCACTCTGGGGACACCGTGCGCTTCACAGCATAACACGGTGCCTGCCCGGTCTCTCTAGCCCCCCGGTAAGCACAGGAAGTTGGCGCAGGTCTCCTACCTGGCTTCGCCACACTTCCTGTGTTTTGGGGCTGACTCGTGCTTGTCTCTTCAACTCCATTCTCATATACCCCTCTTCGCACTGCTCCAGTGAATCCCAGGCGGGCTCCGGCACTCTCCCTGGGTCGACCGCCCACCTGTCTCTCTCTTCTCAAGTCGCATAGTCCAGACATTGCTGCCTCTCCTGCTGTTGCTGCTGCTTTTCACCACTCCGCTTGGTCCTGTTGTGGTGGGTGATTCTGTAACGGTTTTCTTGAGGTGATGGAGAGGCGGACCAAAACGCAGCGTGGTGGTTATTCATGGTTCTTTAATATAGACACTATACATGAATAAACTAACAAAACAAGAAATGTGGAAAACCAAAACAGCCCTATCTGGTGCAAACACAGAGACAGGAACAATCACCCACAAAACCCAACACCAAACAGGCTACCTAAATATGGTTCCCAATCAGAGACAATGACTAACACCTGCCTCTGATTGAGAACCATATTAGGCCAAACATAGAAATAGACAAACTAGACATGTAACATAGAATTCCCACTCAGATCACACCCTGACCAAACAAAACATAGAAACATACAAAGCAAACTATGGTCAGGGTGTGACACACGGTTGACAATTTCATCTTAAATCATCCATGAATCCTGTTGTGGAAACGTGTTGTGTGCAACAGGGAGTGGCAATGAAATATAAGCTTAACCAAAAAATATTAATTGTTAAAAAATGTCTAGCCTGTCTATCTATGGGTAACAGGGTTGACGTATTATGCTCGAGCCCCTCAGTTTTTCAACCCAAAACACCAGAAAATGGCTAAAAACAGTAGAACCAGCTCACCTGCTTTTACACTATGATTTGACTATTAGATGTTCAATGTTTCTGTTGAATTTTTTACATTTAAATAATGAATTTCACCATATTAAAACAAGAGTTCAGTTCATGTAACAGGGTTGACCTTAAAACGAGGGACAGACATAAATTAATCACTAATCACATTAAATAACTAATCATCTTCAGAAATGACTTTGTTTTTCAGTTACAAAATAACTAGGGCTTTACAATGATGGTGAAAACGTATCAAATTCACATATCAAATATGAGAAGACAGGGCAAATCCCAGGACGTGGCAACAAATAGCCCAACAGCCCCACCCCACCACTCTGAGAGGCTTATGCAAACCCTGGGGGAGGGTGATGGATTTTCCCCCTTACACACAGTGAGAGGAGCAGATGCTGGAGAAAGATTTTGGACGTCACTAGAAGTAAAATATGAGTGTGTGTGATACACTAGTTCAGAGTTCTGAAGTTTCAATAACTTCTACCATACTTGGAGGGTGAGTAGAGAACGAGGTTACACACCCTCATGCTGTGTAAAGTACCTCCCCAGGAAGGCCCAGATTTCTAGTTAGATTAGTTGACTTCTGGAAGTTAGATTTGTTGATATATTGGGAAAAAATTACATTTTCAATTTTCCGTGGTTGTATCAGACCATCAGATTGTGTTACAATAGGAAATGTCATAAAACAATTTACTGAACTCGTGACACATTGCGTTCCTTACACTCCCTTTGTCCACTAAACAACACCAAAGGCCACTCAAATCAAATACTGTGTGCTATAATTGTTAAACAGATGAATCATTAACAATTATTTCATTATGTTCACTGATTGTATTATGAGCCAATTTAATTTCAGTTACAAAGCACCCACTTAAAATGTGATTCTAGTCTAAGAAAATATATATATAAATGTGTATAACCAATGACTGTTTTTCCAATAAAGTTGTTGCTCCTTGCTCAAATATTTTTTATGAGCCACTCTTAATGGTCAGTTGGTAGGGCATGGCATTGGGGATACATTTAAGAACAACCATTTCCATTCGGAATGACTATGTTATTTTGCGGTACTTGAAGAAACTTGATACAATAATGCACACACTGTAATATTATTGTTAAACCATAGCACACTAGACTCTTGACAAAAATAAATATTGATGCACAAATATCAGAGAGCCATCTTGATAAACCCTATATGTCCTGCTTACACTCCCTTTGTCCAACTAAGAATTGTTCTATTCATATCTATAATAATTACTTGATTCCATTAGTTAACGTATTGTTTATTTTGAAAAGGGCATTAGACTAGAGAAGAGGAGGGGTCTGTTTAAAAATGATTGAAATGAACCAGTGGAGGTGGAGGTAGCTCTGCCACGGTGAGTTATGGATGCCCAGCAGAGAGGAGCCTCTTCATTAGGGGAGTGATTCAAATTGATGGGAGCCCATAGAGCCTAGGTTCCCCTGAACTCCCTGGAGCATAGCTCTCATTCTCCACTCATTTATTTGGGACTTTGTGTTGATCAATAAAAGGTTCCTACTGCTCACCATGGGGTCTGGCTGGGAGAAATAAAAACACAGAGAAAAAAGGGACTTGTTTTGATGTCGAAGACAAACATAACTGTGAACAATTCCAGCTTTAGAGAATCTTGGGGGAAACTGGCTTCGGCTTTTGTTTTTCTGAAATTATTTGTTTACAGGGTCTCTATTTTTGGTCGGTTTGAAACCGAAGCAGTTCCTTTCAAGGCTCCCAAACACCTTAAAAAAATCTGTTCTACAATAAATGTTTGTTCAGCCTGTTCAATATCATTTGACTTTGATTGTCTTCGACATGTATAAACACAAGAGAAAGTACAGTTATATTTCCTCCATGGATGCCCTACAGTTAATACTTTCATTTGTTAAATTAGACTTCTTGGTCTAATAGGGTAAAGTTATCTTAAATAATGCTGTTGTATCTGATATTGTAGCATAGTACAGTACATCATAATTTACTTGTGTAATTAGGTAATATCTGGTTGGAAATATCATAACTACTACAAAGGTCTTTCAGTATTGACTTACTGCATTAATTAAGTATGCATTTCGTATGTAAGCATTTCACTGTTAGTCTACAACTGCTGTTTTACGAAGCATGTGACAAATACAATTTGATTTGATTTGTGGACAGAAGGAACACACTTAAGTAATTACTGAAGGGAGCAGAAATGAATTTCTGTGTGCTAGACAGGGGACAGACATTAGGCTGAGATATTGAATTGGGGCCAGGTCCTCTTTCTCAAGGTGTGTACAGTTCAGCTCATTATTGTAGTAGGGCTGTAGTGTACAGCTCAGGGCCCACTGCTCCCCACTGTCTGTTACTCCACGCCTGATTTGGGCTAAACTAACTGAGAGGTGAATCACAGGTCAGAAGCTCTCTGAGGAAACAAAGGCACAGTATTTGAACTACATGGGTGTTTATGGTATTTCTATGCTGTAAATGTGAGCTTCATGGATGTTATTCGCAAAATGATCCAGAATCAGGCTGTAATGGACATAGAAATTGACTACAAAATTAGGTACCAAGTCACAACTTACTGTATTTCAAGAAATGAGACTGTTTTATCTGAATGTGGACATTGAAACCTTCCTCTGTAGCCCCGTGGATCAACAGTGTGGAATACTTGTGAGAATTTTTTTTGTGTTTAGGCCTTTTACTCTTTAAGATCTCTATTCCCTGTGCTGAAGTTCAGAGTATGTGAGAGCAGGCAAGGGGGAAGGGTTGGAATCACAGTTCTGATAAGATGCTACTGTCTGCTCAGACACTGGAGAGCTTTTTGACTCTTTTCACATTTTCCTGAACTCAGACAAATATATCCAGAAGCGATCAGTGGATTCCATATGAGCAGGTTTGATAAAAAATAGTTATTATGACAGGAAGCAGTGTCAATCAGACATCAGGGGCGGAAGGAAAAGTCAAATAAACATAAGTCATGGAGACAAAAAATATGTTATAAAAAGCTCTCCTTGAAGTTCACCATCACACCTCTTTACCCCCAGTGTGTCTGTTCTATAATGGCACAAAGTAGGGATCGGTTGATGCTGTCTTTTTCATTTCTCAGCCTTTTGTGAACAGAGAGAGAGAGAGAGAGAAGAAGAAGAAGAAGAGTGGTTGCTGGGGATTGGACCCAGTCCCTGCACACCCAATTAAAGGATTCCTACTGTATGCTCAAAGACAGTCTGGCAACATGTGTTCTGACATTTGTCTTCGTGAGTGTTGTGATTTACGGTACCATGGAGCTAAAGGCTAAATTAGCAACCCCCCAACATCAGAGACCTCACGGTAATGTCTGATGGGCTGGATTTGTCAGACAGCATTGTGCAGGCAGTATGCTGCTGTCTTTCATCAGAAGTTGTTGTGTATGTATGGGCAGCTGAGCAATGTGCTTTTTGCTTTGTGAACAAAGCTGCTATGCATACCAGTGGCTTTTGCTTCATGACCCTTAAAAGACGCTGAAATAAAATGAATGATAAAGCCAAACCTACCTTCTCTAGTATATAAGTAGTATATAGTATATAAGGCTGTCATTGTAAATAACAATTTGTTCTTAACTGACTTGCCTAGTTAAATAAAGGTTACACAAGTAAGATTACCAAACTGGTGTATGTGGTGAGGTAATTGCACACAGTCATATACAGTATACACTATCAGAAATGTAAGGAATTCTCCTTTTCCTAATTTATTGCAGGATTGTAAAATTTTATGACATTACATTTTGTGCTTCCCCATTCCAGTGTCTTATATCAAAGACTGTATCATGGAAAACAAAATGGGGATTAAATGTTCTCCCAGCGATCCTCAAATGATGAAAATATTTATGGTGAAGTGGATTCTCTGGGTCATTAGTGTAATCAGGAGACATATGGAGCAGGGCCCGATTTCCCAAAAGCATCTCAAGGCTAAGTTCATCATTAGAACCTTCGTAGGAGCATCGTTACATTTTTTAGCTGTTTCCCAAAACCATCGTTAGTAGAGCTGCACTTCAAAACGCTTATTATTTACCGACTCCCTCAGACCACTTGTACAACAGCTAAGTGCGTCGTTAGATCATTTTTTTGCCCCTTCTGCGTCACTTTATACACATAAGATCTCCGCTAAAATTAGAATCAAGATGTTTATCTGTCTCTCTGTGACAGCCGATAACTTCAGATCAAAGTTCACTACAAATATGAAGTTCGGAATGTCTTTGAACTTGTTTCAAATTAAAGCCGAGATGACTCCAGTATACTGTAAGCTACATAGGCTTATATATTTAAATAAATGTAATTTTCACAATTTTTTTCTATTTTGCTAATTGCAGGCTAGAGTCTGTAATTTTTGCCTCAGTACATTTCATGATGAGTAACAACATGTGCACAGTGATGTGTCAAATCTGTGATTTAGTGCATTATTATTGGGTAGCATTAGAATAAGCTGCCTCAATATTGGCAGCCATAGGCGTCAAATCTCTCTAGGAGCTGATCCTTCATCAGTATTGTGAAATGTTAACTCTGTAGTTAAGGTAACATTTTAATTTAGAAAGCTGATCTGAGAGCAGTGCTGCCTTTCTTTCCTTTCCTTTTACGCTCCCTGCCCTTCAGGACATCTACAGTACCAAGAAGGCCAAGAAGATCATCAAAAGCCTTAGCCACCCGAGCCATGGCCTGTTCACCCAGTTATCATCCAGAGGCAGTGGTGTAAAGTACTTTAGTAAAAATACTTGAAAGTACCACTTAAGTCGTTTTTTTGAGTATCTGTACTTTACTTTACTATTTGTATTTTTGACTACTTTTACTTGTACTTCAATACATTCCTAAAGAAAATGATGTACTTTTTACTTCATACATTTTCCCTGACACCCAAAAGTACTCATTACATATTGAATGGTTAGCGGGACAGGAATATTGTCCAATTTGCACACTTACAGTATTAAGAGAACATCTGGTCGTCCCTACTGCCTCTGACCTGGTGGACTCACTAAAAACAAATGCTTTGTTTGTAAATGATGTCTGAGTGTTGGAGTGTGCCCCTGTGTTGGAGTGTGCCCCTGTGTTGGAGTGTGCCCCTGTGTTGGAGTGTGCCCCTGACTATATTTTTTAAAACATGGTGCTGTCTTGTTTGATCTATATGTTTGATCTATATTTTTATATATTTTTGTATTATTTATACTTTTACTTTTGATACGTATATATATTATATATATACGTAAGTATATTTGGTGTGGCAGGTCGCCTAGTGGTTAGAGCATTGGGGCAGTAACCAAAAGGTTGCTAGATTGACAAGGTAAAAATCTGTCGTTCTGCCCCTGAACAAGGCAGTTAACCCACTGTTCCCCGGTAGGCCGTCATTGTAAATAAGAATTTCTTCTTAACTGACTTGCCTAGTTAAATAAAGCAACCAAAAATATATATAAAACATATTTGAGCAATTACATGGACATTTGATTCTTAAGTATATTTAAAACCAAATACTTTTAATATTTTACTCAAGTAGTATTTTACTGGGTGACTTTCAGTTTTACTTGAGTCATTTCCGATTAAGGTATCTTTAATTTGACAATGACAATTGGGTACTTTTTCCACCATTGCTATTACTGTCATTGGCACACGCACGTATACCCCCATAGGACAGCAACAACCCATAAGGACAGAAACAACCCATATGGACAGAAACAACCCATATGGACAGCAACAACCCATATGGACAGCAACAACCCATATGGACAGCAACAACTCATATGGACACCAACAACCCATATGGACAGAAACAACCCATATGGACAGAAACAACCCATATGGAGAGAAACAACCCATATGGACAGAAACAACCCATATGGACAGCAACAACCCATATGGACAGCAACAACCCATATGGACAGAAACAACCCATATGGACAGCAACAACCCATATGGACAGCAACAACCCATATGGACAGAAACAACCCATATGGACAGAAACAACCCATGAGGACAGCTAAGCTCCAGAGCCAGAGTAGAGCAGAGTAGAGTTAGCGGATAGCAGGCCATCCCAGCAGCCAGTGGGGAAGTGAAGTGTACTCTCACAAGGTGAGCTGATGCTGGAGGAGAGGAGAGGAGAAGGCAGCCTTGCGGTCAGCAGGGAGCAAGCGGGCCCCAGGGAGAAGCTCTTAACTTCTGTCAGGTACAAATAACCACGCAATTTTTCACCTCCTGATTTTAACTGAGAAAATCACTCCGGTCCCTAGTCATATGAACTCTACACACATGCCATGAGTCAATTCTAACTCTGACAGAAAATAGTTGGCCGTAACCTGACAATTATGTTGTCCTCACACAAAGCGGATTTATGACCAGAAAATGTGTTTTTCTTTGTAGTTTGTCGTGTCTTTAGGATATTTTCTCAGTTCTAGAGACACATTGACTATGTAATGTAGAGCAATTTACTTTGCATATCTGTGTTTGTATAGAAAGTAATTATGGGTTGTATGGATTGGAAATACTAATTACTACCACCAGCTACAGTAGTCCTTTAAAGTAGAATATAAATTACATTTTTCTGTCATCTAGATGTCATCTTGAAAAAACATATTTCCCTTCAATAACATACATAAGCCCACTTAGGAATGCACAGCTGCCTGTACAGCAGCACTTATACAAGGAAATCTAAACCTTTATTTATAGTAAATTCCGGAATTTGCTATTGTTAGGTTGCTGCTAGGTGGTGCTGTTCAGTAGCATTGTTTCATTCAATGGAGTGAGACACAAAGTTCCAGGTACATTTAACCATGATAGTCTATACATCATCCTTAAAATATCTCAGTTAAATTGAAACACTATTGTGTGTATAACATGTTCATGTTAAAATTCACAAACCTTTGACTGCAAAGCTGTCTCCCGTAAAGTTGGAGGTGGCAGAACTACCTGAGGTCAGAGTACTCCACCATATATCACATCATTTAACACTTTCAACTGTCACAAACGAGTCACTGTGCTTCTCTCCTGATACCACGATCTGTCAGAATGACATCATAAATACAATCATTACCCCAACGTTGGGTCTTTATTCTGTCAACTGTTTCAATCCATTGCCGTGCCTCTTCATTTCCTACACATGAATAAGTGAAACATCATTAATATAGCTCTTTCATTATGGTCTGGCACTCCACACTGCAGTACATCATCAAGAGGAAAATAATTTGTAGTGCATCTGTGTTTGGAGGGGAACCATTCTGATTTCCGATTTGTAAAGCAACAAAGAGATGTCATGATGTCCACTGGAGAAAACATCCGTATTGAAAAATCTAATTTTCTCATTTATTGCTATTTGTTCCCACTACTCACATACTATACATTGGACAGTATATTCTATTTTTGATTTTGGTTTTAATCTCTTGAACCATTGGTTGAATCTTTACACCTTCACTTGATCAATACGTTGAAATAAAAACACAAGGACATTACCAGGGCATAGAAAGATTGGCTACTCTTGGAAGGAGAAAACTGCCCAAAGTTGAGTTTGCTGGAGAGGCATCGTTGATGGGGCGATGGGCCTAAGTAAGTATGTCAGTAAGTCAGTCAGTAAGTACCCTCTGACAATAACAAGCACTCCCAAGACATGCTGAAAAGTCCATCCGTCTCAGAGGCTATTCTATTGTCTGATAAACTTTCTCTGAAGGGTGTCCTACCTTGTGTCTCTAGTGTCTTCCTCCTGTGCTCTCCTGATTTGAAATATTGCCTTACATAATGAGGGAGAAAAATAGAGTGGTGGTGCACCCCTGAGCTGGTGTCAGCTTAATCAATCATTTTTAAACACAGGGAGAGAGGCAGCCATGTAGCACTGCCCGCCTCACATCCGCACATCCTTCCTCTGCTCCAGTCGATGACAGCGGCATAATTCATTAGAACTCAAAAATTAAACCAGCAGCATCATCAAACTCGTCCTTGCATCCTCTGTGTGTTTAAACGCGGGGTGGGGAGGGTGTGTGCGTGTGCAGCTGTCTGTGTGTCTGTGTGTGCATGCGTGAGTACGCGTGTGTTTGTGTGTGTGTGGGGGGGGGGGCTTACAGTCCGCTCCTGTATGTACCTTCAAGTTCAATTTTCCCTGGTTAAGCCATTGAACTTGAGAAAGAGAGAGATGTTGAAGTAAGGTTCACAGGGTCACATTGCAGTGGGTTTTGGAGGTTAAAGGCCTAAGCAGAAGAAGAGGGATTAGTCCTAATATCAGGCAAGTGAGAGATTCATTCTTCCTTTTCCCGAAAGTATCTTCTTTCCACAACGATCATGTGGTTAGTTCATAAGGGGCTATGAGCTTGTAAGTTGTAAACTTTTTAGTACAAACAAAATAACTCCTTTGCATGACCAAAATAACAATTTTGGCTATTTTACTTTTGGTCAACTCTACTGCAATTATCCTGATGTGAGGGAGTAATGGAATGGCGCCAGAGGGGATGGCTGCAGTTTTATGTGCATTTGAACCAACTGTGATATTTTTTTTTTTTTTTTGCGTTGTTGGTAACTTATGAGTTTTCATTTATATTTTTCATAGCTGTCTATTTACCACAACAAACCGATGCTGGCAATAAGACGGCACTCAACGAGCTGTATAGGGCCATAAGCAAACAGGAAAATGCGCATCCAGATGCGACGCTCCTATTAGCCTGGGACTTTAATGCCGGACTTTAATTACCTCATTTCTACCAGCATTTTAAATGTGCAAACAGAGAGAGAAAAACTCTAGACCACCCTTATTGCACACACAGAGATGAGTACACAACCCTCCATTTGGCAAATCCGGCCATAAGTTCTTCCTCCTGATTCCGGTTTACAAGCAAAAACGAAAGCAGGAAGTTCCAGTGACTCGCTCATCAAGGAAGTGGTCAGAGGATGCAGATGCTAAGCTACAGGACTGTTTTGCCAGCACAGACTGGAATATGTTCCGGAATTCCTCCGATGGCATTGAGGAATACACCACATCAGTCACTGACTTCATCAATAAGTGCATTGATGACGCCATCCCCACAGTGATCATACGTACATACCCCAACCAGAAGCCATGGATTACAGACAACATCCGCACTGAGCTAAATAGTAGAGTTGCCGCTTTCAAGGATCGGGACTTTAACGCGGACACTTATAGTAAATCCCGCTATGCCCTCCGACGAACCATCAAACAGGCAAAGCATCAATACAGGACTAAGATTCACAGTCTTCGTAGCCGATGTGAGTAAGATCTTTAAACAGGTCAACATTCACAAGGCCGCAGGGCCAGACGGCTTACCAGGATGTGTACTCTGAGCATGCTCTGACCAACTGGCAAGTGTCTTCACTGTAATTTTCAACCGGTACCTGACCGAGTCTGTAATAACAACATGTTTCAAGCAGACAACCATAGTCCCTGTGCCCAAGAACATCAAGTTAACCTGCCTGAATAACTACTGATCCGTAGCACTCATTTCTGTAGCCATGTAGTGCTTTGAGAGGATGGTCATGCTTCACATCAACACAATTATCCCAGAAACCCACCCTAATTTGCATACCGCCCCAAACAGATCCACAGATGCAATCTCTAATACACTCCACACTGCCCTTTCCCACCTGGACAAAAGGAACACCTACGTGAGAATGATATTCATTGACTACAGCTCAGCATTCAACACCATAGAGCCCTCAAAACTCATCACTAAGCTAAGGACCCTGGGACTAAACAGCTCCCTCTGCAACTGGATCCTGGACTTCCTGATGGGCCGCCACCAGGTGGTAAGGGTAGATAACAACACATCTGCCACGCTGATCCTCAACACAGGGGCTCCCCAGGGGTGCGTGCTCTGTCCCCTCCTGTACTCCCTGTTCACCCATGACTGCATGGCCAAGCACGACTCCAACACATTAAGTTTGCCGATGACACAACAGTGGTAGGAGCTGCTCGGCCTCCATCAGCAAAGCACTACAGAGGGTAATGCGTACGGCCCAGTACATCACTGGGGTCAAGCTTCCTGCCATCCAGGACATCTACACCAGGCTGTGTAAGAAGAAGGCCCAATAAATTGCCAAGGACTCCAGCCACCCTAGTCATAGGCTGTTCTCTCTGCTACCGCACGGCAAGTGGTACCGTAGCACCACGTCTAGGTCAAAAAAGCTTCTAATAGCTTCTACCCCCAAGCCATAAGACTCTTGAACAGTTAATCAAATGGCTACCCGGACTATTTGCGTTGTCCCCATCCCCAATTTTTACTCTGCTGCTACTCTCTGTTTATTATGTATAGTATAATATGTATAGTCATTTTACCTCTACCTACATGTACATATTAATGAATGAATTACCTTGACTAATCGATGCCCCGGCACATTGACTCTGTACCGGAACCCCCTGTATATAGCCTCGCCTCGCTACTGTTATTTGATTGTTGCTCCAGAATTATTTTTTATATTTCAAAAAATAACAATCTTAAAACTGCATTGTTGGTTAAGGGCTTGCAAGTACCGTAAGCATTTCACTGTAAGGTTTACCTACACCTGTTGTATTCGGCGCATGTGACAAATACAATTTGATTACATTTGATTTGATGTGTATATGCAGTTGTATCAACTAATTTGGTGTAGGTAATTTTATCAATATTTGATTTACAGCTGCCCATATATTAAGTTATATTTTCGGTGAAATTAAAGATAAATCAAATGTGGCTGTGTGAATGTGACATCTCGCATTGTCCCCAATGTTTCTTCCCCATATCTACCTTTGTGCTCCAAAATGTCATGTTAGAGGACTAATTATCTTCATGTAAATGTTTAAACACTGGAGTCAGAGCCAGCTCACCTTTTCAGTGTCTGATTTCCTTATGTGTTCCTTTTTTGCCGGATATATTTGTTATACTGACCAAACAGGTCAAGGGCTCACCATCATAGGTCCAGCAAATCTATGTAACTATTTGGCTAATTATCAAATATGAAATGTTTAAATGTACAATTAAGTGAAACATAACTTTTGAATTGGTCAGTTAAATTTCCTACTGGCTTACTATTTCATACCAACAACTCATGAAACTTAAGACATCCAGTATTTCTTAGGTATTTTTCTAGCAGCAGTTATAGAGAATTACAGGCATTGGGTTTGTTGTTGTCGAAAGGGCTGAGTTTGAAATAATGTCAGTGAAACCTGATCTGTACCCAGTTCTGACAAAATTCCCATCTCCAGTTTTGCTTAGCAGAACCGAAACTAGTTGTTGCATAATCACCAAACTTATACAGACAATGTGTCTTTTCACAGTGGTTTGATTTTATTGAGGGACATTAAATATTGCAAATGAAGTATATTATTGAATGTGTGTGGTCCATGGCAATCCAATGAACCCTTAGGTTGGCAGGAGTGAAACTGGAAAAAAAACAAAGGCATTTCCAATGGTGTTCATAGTTGAGACACAGGGCTTAGCCATGCAAATGACCGTACCTTGCCAAATACAGTAGAATGACTCACACATAAGGTGTGAAGTGGTGTGAGGTCAGTCTCCATCAAGGGATACTCCTTTATCACAAAGTAGGGATGAACATTATTGTGAAATTCTTATTTGACACAAATCAAGATAAGAAGTGGTTGATTTTGTAATGTTATATTTTGCTCCATTGGCTACTTTAATGTTATATTTTGCTCCATTGGCTACTTTAGTGAAACCTGTAAGATCCCAGTGTTTCAGTGCTGTAGGAGTGTCTGATAAGTAGAGTGCTGTTTGGATAAGCTAATGGCTTGACTTTACATGACTCACAACTCTAGCAGATATGTTGAATCAATATTTAAAAGATAAATATTATTGTATCCAAAAGGCACTGCATAGCTGATGATAGTGATGAATAACACCATGAGGGGTTATTATGGCCAAATGTGGAAGTGGTGATTATAGTTCCCTCAGAGGAAAGAGAGGAAAATGATTAAATAATGGAAAGCCAATCAGACTCTTCTAATAGGTTTGTATCCAGTTGATGTAACTCTGTAGTTCATCAAACATTTTGCCCCTCACTGAGAATACAGTACCGTGTGGAATTTCTACAATTATTTACAGAAATGACATACATAATTGTGTATTATTTTTCTATAAAAATAATATATACTTCCAAAGCTGTATCAATCTAAACAATGCAACAAGTACTAGTGCATACCAGCAGCAGAATTATCTCCATCAAACTACACATGTACAGCTACAGGAACACACACAGGTCATTTTGAATTGAATGACAATGAAAAGAATGTTGCTAAACAGTATTGAATGGAGAATGAATGATGCACTCTTACTCAGCTAAGCAAATTGAAAGTGATTTCCTGCCTAAATATAGTGTTTGTAGTTACATTAGGTAAGACAACATTTTACCTTCAGATCCACAACAGCAGCTGACATTGCAAATAGCAGGCACTTTGTCTTTGTTTATTAAAATATGAAACAGAATATATAGTACAGTACATCAGAGCAGACAAAAACATATTCTCTTTTTTCTAAATGAGCATTACACAATGTTATTATCTAACCTAGCAGACTTTGTTGAACACCACTGCACCACAATATAGTGCACTGTGGTTGTTATAGATTTGTTGCATGGTTGTAATGTCTATAATGTGTTGGTTATTAGGAAGGCTGGAGATATCTCCACTTGATATTTCTACTTGATTTGTGGCCTTTTCTAGTGCAAATCTGAAACTGGAATAACAATCCTTGTCATGTCAAGGCAATGCACAACGGGCAATTGTTTCCCCCATGAAATAAACAATATAAAATAAATGTTACTCTGCATGTCAAACTTGATTCCTTATTGTGAAAATGAGGTAGCAGTGTAAAAGGGTATGAAAGAAATGCCAGTTTGGCTGTGGTTTGAAGTTCGATCTCATATTTAATTTGACTGGGGGTCATCATCTGTGTAAACGCAGACTGGAAGCCTTGTAAAAAGAGAGAATAACTTAACAAGGCTAACATTGGAAGATTTTCAAATCAGTCAAATTATGTCACTTACACTAATCCATATCTAGCTTAATAGTCATCCAAAGAGCCCAGTGATGTGACCAAAATGTAAGGACTTGTGATTAACCTGCATAATGATGCCATAATTGGATTTATAGCTAAAATGTATGAAGTTTTATTGGTTGTCATCATTTGTCATTTAAAGTCCCCCCGAAGGAATAACAAAGCAAAGCACAGTAATAACAGCATAATAGAAATAATAGTAATAATAATAATTATATTCAATTATAATCATTATTATTATTATTATTTCCCTGCTGTTCATATAACAAAACATTAAATAAGTCTGAAATATGTTATTCATAAAGTAACTGTCTAGTGAAAATCTCACTTCTATAAGTTCATATTTTGTATACAAAAATAATGCTGTTGATTCATCCTATACTCATATTTGCTGCCAAAGCATAAATTGGAGAGATTTTTTTTTTTCAAAACCCACCCCTCAAACTTCTATCTCAAACTGACATTTAAAAAATGCTTGCTATTTCCTACTGAGGATAGTCTTAATGGCTGGTATATGCCCACACCATTCTGTCGTTAGGGTAAACCCACACCATTCCAACACAGAAAAGCTGCTTTTAAAGTACTTAAAGCTGCATAGAATGTGAGTTATAAATCTGTCCTTCTCATTGAAAGTGGTAGATCTGTTCTATGTTAAGTATCGTTTTGGTCTTTTACTTTTGGTTTTGTACACTCGTTTCTAACAGCTGTAAAATACAATGTTTTGCATTATGTAAAAGATATTTCGCAGCGGTTTAGATGGTACAATGATTCTCTACACTATACTTGCTGATATTGTCACATAAACTGAAATTAGGTGAACTATTAGAATTTTAGCAACCAGGAAATGGCCGGCATAGTACATTTTAATTTACATTTTTTTGGAAGAATAACTATTTCACTCATATTGTAATTCGTTTTAGGTCATATTTCATAGAAATCTGGACACAATGGACAGTTACTTTCAATCATAAATACAGCCGATGTGAATAGAGAAGCAGGGCCAAGTACACGTGAAAGGCTTTGAAGGGGCGGGGTTCTGTTGTGGCGCCTTGCTGCTGATCACATGCAGAAGGCATGGTGTTTGTAATTACACCACAAACGGCGTAGACACAGAGGCCCGAGCGGGAATGGAATGCACGGTGTATCCTACCACATAAACGCAGACATAGCATTGCACATCCTCTGCAAAGACAAGTGTGCAATTTCGTGCCATCGGGAGAAATTTATTTTTCTCTCAGATGTAAAATGAAAATTAGAAAGCAAGACAGGACCCAGCAGCTTTGATCAGCTGCTTGAGGAGGTCCGTTTCAGACCAGCTTAATCTACTGCCCCATGCTCGGATTAAACATAATACATTTACATTATTCTCCATAAGCAGCATTGTCACTAACAGCATCATCTTCAGCATCTCGTCAATATCATCATCATCCTCATGATCATCACATTGACAATAGATAGCCTACTCATGTCAATATGATTACTTTTGGTGGCCTATCTCAGCAGAATACATTTGAAAGAATTTCCTTAAAGCTTTGTAAATAATTCTAGTGCTACCAATTATGCACGCTTCCATGGGCTTTTACACTGTAAACCTTAAAATATAGATGATGATGGTGGTGTTGATGAGAGCTAAAACAGCTCTGCAGACCATCGACTGTGCAGGCATGGACATGTTCTCTTCCTTTTCTCTCTATAGTTGTAGTTGCATTAGCCGAGGCATATTCTTCGTCAGTTATGATTTTGTATTTTTTTTGGTCAATAAAAAATTGGCTATAATATAATGGGATGTTGAAGTTGTGAGCAGTCTTCAGAGGTACAGGTTTTTAAATGAACAAGAGATAGCATATTGGGTACCTCTCCCAATGTGGCTATATACACATTATGATGTTTGAACACAGTGATGATAGACTATAGCCTACAATCAGACTTTATCCTGTAAAATGAAAATTGGGATGATAAACTTAATAGAAACGCGAGTTGGCTGCATCAAACTGCTATCACATGAACTAAACTCGCAGGCACTAACTAGCCTACTTACTGTACATCTATTCATCGGCTATTGACAACCTCTCCCTTTTCAGTTGTAGGCCTATGACTGAAGCTCTCTCTAGCGCTGCCGGTGGACAATCAAACCAACACACCCACCTCTTGACACACTCGCATTTTCTCATTTCTTAGTTCTACTATAATATAGATAGCTAAACGGACTCTCGGAGCTCACAAATCATAGAGACTTGTCCTGAAAAACTAGCAATAGTTTAACAGTAAATCTGAAATTCAACATGGAGTCCCCTCCAGATCCAGCAAGCGACCCGGCCAACAGCGCCTCCGAGCCGGCTACCCCGGCCAGGGAAACCCCGGTAAACCTGGAGACGCTCCGAAAAGCGGACCATCCAGCCCCTGTTCGAAGGCAGACCTGTTCAAGCACCAACAGAGGTAAGAGGCCGACATCTCACATCACGAGAAATATTGATTGATTACCGATTTGATGCATCAAACTTCAAAATGAATTCTTTATATGGAGAATTTAAATTACGGAGGTCTCAAATAAGCCATGTGTATAACTAAATGTTTAAAACCACCCGGAACATAAGATGTATTCTTATTGCGCTGCATTGTTAATGTTTACCATATTTATTATGATGAGAGAGTTGCTTCTGTGTTGCCTTAGGTGTTCAAGCACAACTGAGAACTGACAGGTCCAACCGTTGTCGGTTGATGTGTCATTGTGAGACAAATCAAACTCTGAATAAAACAGTTATAGTTAGGATAGTGTATTAAACAGGTCGATTACAATTGCCTTAAAACGCAAGCACGGCAACTAGCTATATTATCGTAGTACACGTGTATCAGGCTACACAATGGTGCTAAAGACAAGTGAACTTTGGGAAACTGTATGCTATCGACCACCAGTGCCTTCAACTTTAAAAGCGACATGTATTTTATGGTCGTATTTGTTTCGAAGTGACAGGCTACAGAATAGATAGTCTGTAATTGTGTGTGTGTGTGTGTGTGATATAGACGCATCAGCAGCAGGAATTTGATTTACCTTGCCTTGCGTGTGCGCGCCAGATCTGATACATTGTAGCGGACAGAAATGAAGGGTTGACAATTGCCTGATGGTGGACATGATGGACAGTGGACACTGTGATAATTTATCAAAGAAATTATTTTATTGTGTTGGTCCCGTATACATGTATTACGAATATGCGAGATTGAGTACCGTCCGTGTTGTACAGTACAGACAGTATTTAGCCACACCCCCTCTAGACAGCTTCCATTCAATTTAGTTCATCCAAGTTAAATGGAATAGAATAATACTCAAAAGTACAGTATATTCACATGCTATTATGACACTAAATGACATATTAGACATGTCGGTGTATTCATTGCTCTGTTGTTTGCATGAGCACATTTCCTCTGCGGAAGGGGTAGCCTATGTTTAGAGTGTGATATGGTGAATGTGGAATGTAAGCTGGTTATGTAACAGGTTTAGCCATGAACAGAGGCGCGCACTGAAAGAGAGAGAGAAAGCGAAAATCATTAAATATTATTTCACTTTGTGGATGAGTTCTTGACTCCTGAGGTCAAGACATGTGTAGGCTAATGGTTCTTAACACTACTCATTCCAGCTGCATAAGATAATGATTTGTGTGAAGAAGAGATAGTACTAAATTAAACAAAAACTTGGTAGATCCCAGCCAGTGCTCCGTTATGTAATACCGGGCAAAGGCAGGTAGTTATAAAGGCATTTTGGACAAAAGCTTTTTAGGTTGATCTCATGGCTGTTTTATGAAGAGGTCTGGCTTCTAGACGCTCCTAACCTGCTGACCCATATTCACCCCCACCCATTTATGCATTGGATTAAAGTGTCTGGAAGAGGAAGACAGGAAAAATAATGCCTTTGCTCTGTTATGTAATGCTTGAATGCGTAAAAAAATGCATGTTCAGTGGGACAAGCCTCATTCAGAATGCTTTAGTTAAAGGGACATTTCCAAAATGTTCAACTTCATATTTATCGTTGTGTGTTTCTAGGTTTTGTGGTAAAAAAGAGAGGAAGATAAATGTTTCCAATGACATCATCAGTGTGCATTGTGTGGTTTTAACCAATTATGAGTAGGCATTGCCAACTAATTGTCTACTAACTGGTTGATGATGTCATTGGAAACAAATCTTCCTCTATCTTCTTTTTACCATAAAACATAGAAGCACGCATGTCTGTCAAGTAATAAAACATATATTTCCTTTGAATATCCTTGGTATGCTGGCAAAATGTAACGGTTTTCTGTAGGCCAAAGCGAGTCAGACCAAAATGCGGCGTGGCTATTGCGATCCATGTTTAATGAAAACATGAATCAAAAACGTAACCCGAAACAGCCTAATACTGGTTCTAAGTAACACAGACAGAATAAGGACAATCACCCACAAAACCCAACACCAAACAGGCTACCTAAATATGGTTCCCAATCAGAGACAATGACGAACACCTGCCTCTGATTGAGAACCATATCAGGCCAAACATAGAACTAGACAAACTAGACATGTAACATAGAATGCCCACTCAGTTCACACCCTGACCAACCAAAACATAGAAACATACAAAGCAAACTATGGTCAGGGTGTGACACAAAAGTTATCCTGTAGCACTTCAACAAGTTTTCAATAACAGGCAAATAAAAAAATGTTTCTGCATTATTATTCTTCCCCAGCTGTTTCTTTTAATAATAATTCTAACAAATATGATAAAATCCTAAAGTAAGATTTTTCAATTATCAACACTTTTTGTGTGGTTTCTGTGATTCCAAACTCGGTCCGGGTAGGTGCCCCACCCACACACCTCGGGTGCCGGTTTTGGTTTTGGTTTTTGCCCTAGCACTACACAGCTGTTGCAAATAACTCATCATCAAGCTTTGATTATTTGAATCAGCTGTGTCCTGCTAGGGCAAGACCGAGTTTGGGAAACCCAGTTCTAGAGGCTTCTTTTTTTTCAAACATTGCTTTTATAGAAAATGAAACATTGTTAGGTATTTTGTCCACTATACATGAATTGATTAGAAATATTTCTTATTGCTATTGGTTGGTGGCACAATCCAATATGAGATCACAAAAAAAAGTGAAACAATAAAAATGCCAAGTAAAGCATTTCCAGGATTACAGTGCTGGGATCAGACACAACAGACGCTTAGCCGTTTACTGAGGAACCCTTTCCCTTTTCACATCCGTGTATTGAGGAGGATGCCCATTTAATGTTTTAACCCCGAGCACTAATACCCTATAGGAAAGGCTTACTTCAGCAGAAGCTGTGCTAGAAGGCTTGAGTGGGTCAGAGAATGGGCCTGGGAGGTCTGTGGATATTAGTGGAAAGAATGGTGTTGTTTTCATATTGCAGGATCCCTCAGTTCGTGAGGAGCAAATTCGGAAACAATCAATATTAATGGCTTGTTATGTAAGTTGACAGCCTCCGGATGAAGCCTCAGAGTTACTCAGGGAAGCTGCAGATGTGATGATGCCCAGTCCAAAACTCTGCACGGTTTATCCTTGAACGAGCCTCAGATTCGTGTGTGTGTGTGTGTACACATAACCTCACTATGGAGACTCTGCCCTGAACTGTTAAGACTAAGGTATCATGTTATGGGTAGTGATGACTGTGGTGCATGCTTGTAGCTCAGGCTTTAGATGTGATTTTAATATTCATTCATAATGTGCTGTGCCGTTGTAACATCATTTTCTGCCGTCTGTTCAGGACTTCCCCAGTAACATATCAGTTGGCATGCCAGATAACATCATTTTGTTTTCTCCTTAATGCAACATTATACAAGCCCTCATATAGGGAATGACAGACAGGTGTAACAGTATTGCTTCCATCCCTCTCCTTGCCCCAACCTGGTCTCGAACCAAGGACCCTCTAAACACATTAACAACAATCACCCTCAAAGCATTGTTATCTATCACTCCATCAAAGCCCTAATTTTGCACAGCAAGGGAAACAACTACCTCAAGGTCTCAGAGCGAGTGACGTCACCGATTGAAACAATACTAGCGCACACCGCTAACTAGTAACCACTTCACACCGGTTACACAGGCTTACTCCAGCAGGTATATTTTTCGGTAGGACAGTGATACACTCATAAATATTTCCACAGAGCTCAATGTAACCATATCACACAAAAGCAGATGATTGTGCAGGGTGGCTTACCTATTATCTCAAACTTTGTTAGCTGTTTCCTGTCTGTCATGCAGGCTGAAGTTATACAACGCCTTAGACACTTTCTACATACAGTTGAAGTCGGAAGTTTACATACACCTTAGCCAAATACATTTAAACTCAGTTTTTCACAATTCCTGACATTTAATCCCAGTAAAAATTCTCTGTCTTAGGTCAGTTAGGATCACCACTTTATTTTAAGAATGTGAAATGTCAGAATAATAGTAGAGAGAATGATTTATTTCAGCTTTTATTTCTTTCCTCACATTCAAGCTGGGTCAGAAGTTTACATACACTCAATTAATATTTGGTAGCATTGCCTTTAAATTATTTAACTTGGGTCAAATGTTTTGGGTAGCCTTCCACAAGCTTGCCACAATAAGTTGGGTGCATTTTGGCCCATTCCTCCTGACAGTGCTGGTGTTACTGAGTCAGGTTTGTAGGCCTCCTTGCTCGCACACGCTTTTTCAGTTCTACACACATTTTCTATAGGATTGAGGTCAGGTCTTTGTTATGGCCACTCCAATACCTTGACTCTGTTGTCCTTATGCGATTTTGCCACAACTTTGGAAATATGCTTGGGGTCATTGTCCATTTGGAAGACCCATTTGCGACCAGGCTTTAACTTCCTGACTGATGTCTTGAGATGTTGCTTCAATATATCCACATAATTTTCCTACCTCATGATGCCATCTATTTTGTGAAGTGCACCAGTCCCTCCTGCAGCAAAGCACCCCCACAACATGATGCTGCCACCCCCGCTCTTCACGGATGGGATGGTATTCTTCGGCTTGCAAACCTCTCCCTTTTTCCTCCAAACATAAAGATGTTCATTATGGCCAAACAGTTCTAATTTTGTTTCATCAGACCAAAGGACATTTCTCAAAAAAAGTACAATCTTTGTCCGCATGTGCAGTTGCAAACCGTAGTCTGGCTTTTTTTAATGGTGGTTTTGGAGCAGTGGCTTCTTCCTTGCCGAGCGGCCTTTGTCGATATAGGACTCGTTTTACTATAGATATAGATAATTTTGTAACTGTTTCCTCCACCATCTTCACAAGGTCCTTTGCTGTTGTTCTGGGATTGATTTGCACTTTTTGCACCAAAGTACGTTCATCTCTAGGAGACATAATGCGTTTCTTTCCTGAGCGGTATGACGGCTGCGTGGTCCCATGGTGTTTATACTTGCGTACTATTGTTTGTACAGATGAACGTGGTACCTTCAGGCATTTGGAAATTGCTCCCAAGAATGAACCAGACTTTTTTCTGAGGTCTTGGCTGATTTCTTTTGATTTGCCCATGTTGTCAAGCAAAGAGGCACTACGTTTGAAGGTAGGCCTTGAAGTAGATCCACAGGTACACTTCCAATTGACTGAAATTATGTCAATTAGCCTATCAGAAGCTTCTAAAGCCATGACATCATTTTCTGGAATTTTCCAAGCTGTTTAAAGGCACAGTCAACTTAGTGTATGTGAACTTCTGACCCACTGGAATTGTGATAGATTATTTCACTTATAATTTACTCTGTCTGTAAAGAATTGTTGGGAAAATTACTTGTGTCATGCATACAGTAGATGTCCTAATCGACTTACAAAAACTATAGTTTGTTAACAAGACATTTGCGGAGTGGTTGAAAACTGAGTTAATAATAATTTTTTCAATTTTACCCCTTTTTCCTCCCCAATTTCATGGAATCCAATTGGTAGTAGTTACAGTCTTGTCTCATCGCTGCAACTCCCGTACGGACTCGGGAGAGGTGAAGGTCAAGAGCCATGCGTCCTCCGGAACACAACCCAACAAAGCCGCACTGCTTCTTGACACAATGCCCATCCAACCCGGAAGCCAGCCGCACCATTGTGTCGGAGGAAACACTATACACCTGGTGACCTGGTCAGCGTGCACTGTACCTGGCCCGCCAAAGGTGTCGCTAGTACGCGATGAGACAAGGTTATCCCTGCCGGCCAAACCCTCCCTAACCCGGACAACACTCGGTTAATCGTGTGCCGCCCCATGGGCCTCCCAGCCGGCTACAACAGAGCCTGGGCTCGAACCCAGAATCTCTGGTGGCACAGCTAGCACTGGGATGCAGTGCCTTAGACCACTGCACCACCTGGGAGGCTGAAAACGGAGTTTTAATGATTCCAACCTAAGTGTATGTAAACTTCCAACTTCAACTCTAGGTACCATTCCGTATGCAGTTTTCTTTGGCTTAACATTGTTGGTCCAAAATAACCACGTCATGGTATGGTTTTCCCTTTCTGAACATTTAAGGGGACTTTCACCTCCACAGTCAGCCGATTGGTTCTATGTTGCGGACGGAGGGAGCCCTGTGGGCTGGAGTTGTGGCATGTGTTTACTCTGTGCTGACAGAAGATGGATGTCTCACAGGGGAGCAGAGGCCTCTAAACAAGGTTCTGCACAAAGCCTGTGAAAGCCTGAAGCTGGCACAGTGCTCACACTACCCCGTTGGACAGCAGCGTAAGTGAGACTGTGACATTCTCAAATACCAGCTGGATTACGGTTCTCTGCTCGATGAGGAGGGCCAAGCAGCAGGTAGCCACCATGCGGACAGCCAGGGCACATCCTGGAGAGCAACTCGTTTGTGTCTTTCTTTTTGGCAGATAGACCTTGACAAAATAATGGTCTCTGTCTCTTGCTTTTGTTAATACTTCGAGGAGTGTGAGGTGTCCCAAAACGCAAAATGCATCATACTGGCTGTATTTCTGTATTTTTAAAGTTCTATATCTTGAAAACTTGATTGCTGACATTTAGGAAAAACATTTAGGGACTATATCAACAATGGACCAAAATGTGTTTTTTGGTTAAGCCTAAACATCTGGAGTTATAGCTCCAAACTTCACACGTATTTGATAGCTTTGAGTGTTTGATATTGATGCTCTATAGAACTTATTCTGTTTGTACCAAGTAGGCCTACAGGTTATGTTATTTGAGGAGAAAAAGCTAGGTCTATGAAGTTTGATAATTTGTTTCTATTCGAAAGTTTATTAACAAAGTTGATCCATCGCTTGCCCCAATTTACTTTATTGACGAAACATAGTTTATTGGCTTTTAAACTTCACTGAAAGTTTTGTCCTTGTGGGACAGTTTTTTTTTTGGAGTCCGCGTCAGCAGTGGCTCAACTGGGGCTGGCAAGGAAGTCTCGGCTGGTGACTAGAAGCAGATTTGATGTGAAATCTCCAGCGGTGAGCGACAGCTCTGATCTGTGGCCCATTTACTGAAGTTAATATCTGAGATAGAAAGTTTGAATAGTAATGAACTGAAATACTCCAGATGCATTATTGGAGGGTGTTAAAGGAGTCTATATTTAATGCTGCACACTGTGACCTAAGCAGTGCTGTTGTATAGCATGTCCCTGCAGTATATGAAGTGGACCCCTCTGAAGAGGCCTCGTGGGAGAGGGAGGTGGTGAGTAGAGGATATGGGATCACTCAATGGAATTCTTATGACACATCCAAGCCAAGTCCTTAGCAGCTCTACTGGTCTGGAGAGTGTACAGAAGTTGAAAAGGTAGGTGAGGTTTCCTTCAGTGAGAACGTTTTCAGGGGCTTATGATCAATGAACAATCCAACATTGGTATGAACTCGAATTCCTATCACCTGAAAGTAATCAAGTCTTTGTGCAGTTTGTGAAAATCTACCATTGCACCATATTCACACTTGTCTTTTCATAAGTTTTACGTGAATTGGACATGCATGCAATAAAACCGTTCAAGCAAAGTCACATATATTATTCCTAATATAGGGAGTGGAGCACCAACATGTGTAGCCTGTGTAGCCTAGTGTAGCCTAATATAGGGAGTGGAGCACCAACATGTGTTGAACACTTGAAATGCAGAGTGCCATAGAGCCTTTCCCAGGCCTGACGTGCGTGTGCTGTATTTTAAAACAGCAAGAGGTAACAGTGTAAAACCTGTGGTATTTGAGCAGAACACTCCCCAGAGTCCCTTAGCTGTTGTTATTCTGGTGAAATGTCTCTCATGTTGTCCCGTGTTGTAAGGACTATGTTGGACGACCGTGAGTTAAGACAGAAATGCAAAATATAGCCTGTCTATGTAGCGGTAGAAAACTGCACACCACTGAGTCTGAGGTGAAAGTCATGTTGATCCTCCAACTGTCTTTTTAAATGGATGGAGATTGTGGATATTTTTGCAATATTTGTGCGATATTGTCTCAGGTTTTCATCTTCAAATGTCCGTTCACAAAATGTATTAAACATGGTTGTTAAAGCAAATTTGGTAGACATTTTCTGGAACTTGACTTGACATTTTATTTGTCTGAATACACCAGTTTAGTTGCTTCTTTGCATATTGTGTTCTATGTGTTTGTATGTTTGTGTGTGTTTACTGCACTTTATTTGTGGGGGTTTAGGATAATGCGACCTCCCAAGTTCCTTGAAACCAAACTATGTTTGCGTTGCTTCTTTACTATGCAGCTATGTTGTATGTAATATATACTGACTGTACAAAACACCCTAATATTGAGTTGCAACCCCTTTTGCCCTCAGAACAGCCTCAATTTGTCAGGGCTGTGGTTCTAACAGAAGGGCTAAGGTAATGTGAATAATTCATTTGAATTCAATTGTTTCAGCCTTTAATTAATGTGCTTTTGGTTCACTTTTGTCAAGTAGACACTGGAGTATTACACATTTAACAAAGTTTATTTGTCACTTTTTGAGACAAAATATGAACAACTTGAAAATCAGTGTCATTTTCATTGGCTTGAGTATTTATATTGGAGTAACAAGCGAGACCTAATCTTGTATCTGAATCAAAAAGAGAGAGATACAGATTCATTCCCTGCAGGTACTGCTGCCACTTAATCGAATTAGCGCCACTCTCAGGCTTGACGGATTCTTCAAACACCCCTGGTGACTTCTGAGTGCCGATTACAATCAGCTACTATTTTCAGCGTTTGATTAAAATCTGGCGAGGTTGGACAGAATTTTTTAGAGAGCAGAACCAACTAATTATTAATATTGGAACCCATCTCTCCATCTTTTTCACCAATTACAGAATGCCAATGGACTTGAGTGGTTAAACAATACCCATACGTATTCATCATGTTGAATCACATTGGATGTGAAACTATTAGCTTATTCTTATTTAAATATCACACAGGTGTCTGGAGCATATTGTCCAAAGACGTGCCTTTTACTGACCCTTCAGGCTTCCTCCATAACGACTACTTCCTAATTGTGAGACTTGGCATTCATGTGCACTTGTTTTTTTCCAAGGCTAGAGGCCCTCTGCAGGTTTCTAGTACATTTATATTTATTTCATAGACAAACACTGCATTTGATATAAGATACTGTAAACATACAACCAAGCTACAGTTTCATATGCACTCCACCCATTTACTAAGAGACAATGACAATAAACAGAATTGATTCTAATTCTCCACTTATGTTGACAATAATTCTTATCCCAATTGTTCCATTTTCATCATCCAAAAAAGTATGATAATCTTTCTCAGAAATAATAAAGAGGACATTTGTCCCTTTGTTATTTAAAAAAACTGATTTTAAATATGAATAAGCCACTAATGAATATATGATTATTGTCTGTGTGGATTGATTGCTGTAGGAGGTGCTTTAAGATAGAGTGGGTGCTGCTAGAGCATGAGGTTCCATCAAAGCTGATGTGCAGATCTGTGGTAGACAGTGATTGAAAGTTGGACTCACTCTTCACCATGTTTGCAACACCAATCATGCTCACATCCTCTGACAAAAGTTGATCTGTCTTATCGATCAATATTTGCTACTTTATTTTCCTAATGTAGTACAATACATTAGCAATAATTAACAGCATGTCGGGATATTAAAAGGCTATTTTTAAGTGAGAGACAGAAATAGATACACAGAAATAGGAAGATGGAAGTCCTGGGTCAATGTTCCTGTTGAGAGTGAGATATTAGGACAGAGCGCCCTCATAGAATCCTATGGGGATCGCAACAGGGATTTTACATTAGATTATTATACTGAACAAAAAATATAAATGCAACATGCAACAATGTTTTTTTTATTGAGTTACAGTTCATATAAGGAAATCAGTCAATTTAAATTAATTAATTAGGCCCTAATCTATGGATTTCACATGACTGGGCAGAGGCGCAGCCATGGGTGGGCCTGGGAGGCCATAGGCCCACCCACTTGGGAGACTGGCCCACCCACTGGGGAGCAAGGCCCAGCCAATCAAAATACATTTTCCCCCACAAAATAACTTTATTACAGACTGAAATAGTCCTCAGTATCTTCAGCTGTCTGGGTGGCTCGTCTCGGACGATCCTGCAGGTGAAGAAGCCGGAATGTGGAGGTCCTGGGCTGGCATGGTTACATGGTTACATGGGCGCTTATGATAGAGAAATGAACATTAAATTATCTGGCAACCGCTCTGGTGGACATTCCTGCAGTCAGTCAGCCAGCATGCCAATTGTATGCTCCCTCAACTTGAGACATCTATGGCATTGTGTTGTGTGACAAAACTGCACATTTTAGAGTGGCCTTTATTATCTCCAAAACAAGGTGCACCTGTGTAATGATCATGCTGTTAAATCAGCTTCTTGATATGCCCCACCTGTCAGGTGGATGGATCATCTTAGCAAAGCAGAAATGCTCACTAACAGGGATGTAAACGGCAGGTAGGCGGCAGGTAGCCTAGTGGTTAGAGCGTTGGGCCAGTAACCGAAAGGTTGCTGGACTGAATCCCTGAGCTGACGAGGTAAACATCTGTCGTTCTGCCCCTGAACAAGGCAGTTAACCCACTGTTCCCTGGTAGACTGTCATTGTAAATAAGAATTTGTTCTTAACTGACTTGCCTAGTTCAATAAAGGTTAAATTTAAAAAATAAACACATTTGAGCACAACATAGAGAAATAAGATTTTGTTCGTGTGGAACATTTCTGGGATCTTTTATTTCAGCTCATAAAACATGGGACCAACACTACATGTTGTGTTTATATTTTTGTTCAGTGTTTATATAGTTCAGGTCTTTTACTTTGATAAATAAAATAGACGAATGTCAATACTGTTTTTAAATGTGAGGGAATATTAATTAGGGGTGGCTTGCTATGCTCGTAAATGGCAGCTTGCTCCACAAGCAGTGTGTTGGGCTCTCTTACCTGGCGTAGCGCCACGATGTCTTCTCAAAGAGCCACTTCATCTCTGCCAGGGACAGGTGGAAATTTGCACAGTTCTAATTGGACAAAGTGCCTTCCAAACTCTCAGCCATCTCTCACACATCAGATTACCATCAGGCAGAACAAGTGTCAACAGCTTTTTCTCTCTCTCTGTCTCTGTCTCTGTCTCTCTGTCTCTCTCTCTCTGTCTCTCTGTCTCTCTCTCTCTCTCTCTCTCTCTCTCTCTCTCTCTCTCTCTCTGTCTGTCTCTCGCTCTGCCTCTCTCCCGTTCTCCCTCTCTCTCGTGATCTGTCTCTCTCATTCTCTCAGTGTTTCTTTCCATGCCTCCTAGTGGCCCGGGGCACACTATACAGCATTGATTTCCAGATTACTAGAAAGACATATGTTTATAAACAGGGACAAATACACAGTAAACATCTGGCTGACATTTTGAGTCTTGTCTGCATCATCGGCACAGATGTATATCCATGTGCTGATTTGAATCCGGGAAGGAGAAGGGCCAGGAGAGATTGATGGCGGTCTCCCCAGTCAGACAGATAACACCTGATTTTGCCTGCAGGGGGTTAGACTAGCATGCAGCTCCACTGGCCCTCAGACACACAGCAGACTAGACTGAGGATGTGAACCATTCCTCCACTTAATGCAAATGCAGGGACACATTCAGAGATGATCCCAGGATGCTTGTGCAACAAAGCCCTGAGCACTTTGCACCTCATAATCCATGCATCAGCTGCACCTGGGACAAAACCCACACAAGGAATAGAGCCCATTCACAGAAGTACAGTGGGGCAAAAAAGTATTTAGTCAGCCACCAATTGTGCAAGTTCTCCCACTTAAAAAGATGAGAGAGGCCTGTAATTTTCATCATAGGTACACTTCAACTATGACAGACAAAATTAGAAGAAAAAAATCCAGAAAATCACATTGTAGGATATTTAATGAATTTATTTGCAAATTATGGTGGAAAATAAGTATTTGGTCAATAACAAAAGTTTATCTCAATACTTTGTTATATACCCTTTATTGGCAATGACAGAGGTCAAACGTTTTCTGTAAGTCTTCACAAGGTTTTCACACACTGTTGCTGGTATTTTGGCCCATTCCTCCATGCAGATCTCCTCTAGAGCAGTGATGTTTTGGGGCTGTTGCTGGGCAACATGGACTTTCAACTCCCTCCAAAGATTTTCTATGGGGTTGAGATCTGGAGACTGGCTAGGCCACTCCAGGACCTTGAAATGCTTCTTACGAAGCCACTCCTTCGTTGCCCGGGCGGTGTGTTTGGGATCATTGTCATGCTGAAAGACCCAGCCATGTTTCATCTTCAATGCCCTTGCTGATGGAAGGAGATTTTCACTCAAAATCTCACGATACATGACCCCATTCATTCTTTCCTTTACGCGGATCAGTCGTTCTGGTCCCTTTGCAGAAAAACAGCCCCAAAGCATGAAGTTTCCACCCACAGTAGGTATGGTGTTCTTTGGATGCAGCTCAGCATTCTTTGTCCTCCAAACACGACGAGTTGAGTTTTAACCAAAAAGTTAAATTTTGGTTTCATCTGACCATATGACATTCTCCCAATCTTCTTCTGGATCATCCAAATGCTCTCCAGCAAACTTCAGACGGGCCTGGACATGTACAGGGGGACACGTCTGACACTGCAGGATTTGAGTCCCTGGCGGCGTAGTGTGTTACTGATGGTAGGCTTTGTTACTTTGGTCCCAGCTCTCTGCAGGTCATTCACTAGGTCCCCCCGTGTGGTTCTGGGATTTTTGCTTACCGTTCTTGTGATCATTTTGACCCCACGGGGTGAGATCTTGCGTGGAGCCCCAGATCGAGGGAGATTATCAGTGGTCTTGTATGTCTTCCAGTTCCTAATAATTTCTCCCACAGTTGATTTCTTCAAACCAAGCTGCTTACCTATTGCAGATTCAGTCTTCCCAGCCTGGTGCAGGTCTACAATTTTGTTTCTGGTGTCCTTTGACAGCTCTTTGGCCTTGGCAAAAGTGGAGTTTGGAGTGTGACTGTTTGAGGTTGTGGACAGGTGTCTTTTATACTGATAACAAGTTCAAGCAGGTGCCATTAATACAGGTAATGAGTGGAGGACAGAGGAGCCTCTGAAATAAGAAGTTACAGGTCTGTGAGAGCCAGAAATGTTGCTTGTTTGTAGGTGACCAAATACTTATTTTCCACCATAATTTGTAAATAAATTCATTAAAAATCCTACAATGTGATTTTCTGGATTTTATTTTCTCATTTTGTCTGTCATAGTTGAAGTGTACCTATGATGAAAATTACAGGCCTCTCTCATCTTTTTAAGTGGGAGAACTTGCACAATTGGTGGCTGACTAAATACTTTTTTGCCCCACTGTACATCATGCACTACCACACACAGACACACAAAAAGATACCAAATGCACACACATGCCTGATTGTAAATATTATCATAAGTAGTCAAGGTTCTATACAGTTCCACCTATACAGTATCTTTCAGCTATCATACAATTACAGGAATTGAGCTATGTGTACAGTAGTTTGGCCGTAGTATTTGTCGTATGAAACCTGACTGGGAATGTGTAAGCGGTCGGTCAATGCTGAGGCCTCTGTGTGTGTACAGTACAGTACACCTGAGGCACCACTGTGATTATCTCACCGCACTGTTATCTTCACAGTTTGATGCTGCACCATCCTGCCCTGCCTGCTCAAAAGATCTACAATGGCATCTTGTTCTGACCCTGACATGTTTCTTGGAAGGAGTCCTTTGAAAACCACTCAACTGCTATTTCACCTATAAAGCTGAAAATATCTCCTGAATTATTTATTAGTGATAGACCAAGCAGGTTGTAGAGAAGTAATCATTGTGGAATAACTTTAGCGCACCTCTCAAATTGATATAGCCGTAGGATTGAGGTCCTAAGGTATACAGATGCAGGAATTTATTTGGAGCCAATTTGCTACCTCAGGTAGATAATCCTTCAGCAACAGGAAATATCCATTATTATGTTGATTATACAGTAATTCGTGACATTTTTTTGTAGAGTTGATACATTTTAAAGTGGAAATTACAAACTTTAGAAGCCTTTTTAAACAGGAACATTCTCATAAACAAAAGAGTGATCAAATTAAGATCCTACATCTGTACAGTGTGTATAGGATGCAAATGGATGTATAAGTCTTGCTTATCTATACCCACCGTCTATGTAAATACAGGAACAGACATGCACTATTATCATGGAGGCTATTGAGATGATTACAATGGAAAATGTATCTGTACCTGTGGTTAGTCATAATGATGTATTTTTTATTATACCACAACACAGACAAACAATGCCTGCTATGACTGTAGTAATGTCATGTTTTATATTGTTCAGAACAAAGAAAAATATATGAAATAAGTCCTTTTCTGGAAAAACAAGTAGTGTAGCACGAGTCCTTAGTGTTTGAAGCAGATGGTGAAAGGCTGCCGTATAATGGATCTCAATATTAACTGTAGAGCATGCTGGGAGTGTTGGTGGATCGTGTACGACAGAGTAAAAGAGAAGCAGTGACCTTCTGTCCCGTCATTTATCCCCTCATGCCCCCCACGCTGCTCTCAAATTACTTTGTTTTACCCAATTAAAGGAGCCGGCTGGGCATCAACCAGGCTGCCATTTTTCGCTCACCTGGACTCATGTGACATTATTGCTCTGTCATCGGGAGAGATTGGCTTCAGTGGGAGTCTCCAGGCTGCAGCAGCACAGCAGAACCCTCAGTGTTCAATGAGATTAATGCAGTGATCCTCCGCCTCACTGGAGTCTCATTCAGCTCACTCACACTACATACAGTACATCCTCCTCTGTACAGAGCACAGCCAACATCATACTGTGCAGAATGTTTCAGGAGGTCATCTTACTCTCCTATGTAGATACTGATAGAGTGTGTATGAATCAGTGCCATCTCCAAAAATGACTAATGCATTTTGACCAGTACAGCATTTCGAAATATTTATCTTTATCACTTCAGATATAGAGACATGGCTGTTGTTCACAAGTTGTCTTGTTATGGATAAAGATATAACATTGTCTCTGTGTATCCTTGTATAGTCTGATGACAGAGAGGACAACGGCCCAGAAAGACAACAATGCTATGCCAGAGGATATGTTCAGGGCTGGGGGGTATAGTGGTTAACAGCCATACGAGCACAGATGATATGCTTGAAGGGCCTGAGCCCTGTGCCAGCAGTGACAGCTGGGAATTGAACGAGCCTGGGCCATGTGGCGTCTCTTCGCTGAGACACCACTGGGTCTAGGCAAGGCTCATCTCTGTAGTCCTCCTCCTCATTGTGGCCAGCCGCTGTCCTCAGCCCGGTGGGGGAACGAGCCCCTGGTCCCGCTTGATGAGGACTGACTAATGGCGGTTACTTCGAAAGCCGATGGGGTTGATTGAGGAGGAGTGTCTTTTACTTCCCTCCAGCTTGGCTTGGCTGAGCATTCGTCAGGCCGCCTATCTTTGCTGCTCTGCCCACTCAATGGTCCCCCAAGGGGCCCTCACGTCTGCCATTTGTTTCACTTTCAAATAAAAGTTGATGATTTACCAATAAAGATATAAACAGTATTTTGATGATGGCTGTAGGCATATGGAAAATGCTTTGTCACAATATCATTACTTTCTACAGCAATTCAGGGAGGACAAAATAACAGATTGTGAATTAAGAATAATATATTTATTCACTACTAAGTTTATTTATCCCCTGAAATTCAGTTGCCCAATAATATAATAATGTCCCATGCAGAAAACAATCTCTCTATCTACTCGTGCACTACCCAGTTCCTTTACCAAATTTTGTTGACATTTTTTTATGCTACACTCTTCGAAAAAAAGGGGTTCCAAAAGGGTTCCTCTGCTGTCCCCATAGCAGAACTCTTTTTGGTACCAGGTAGAACCCTGATACCAAATTCTAAGAGTGTAATATGAACAGCTAAGTAAAATGGGGAGGAGGGTGGTAGATTTAATATTGTACGTGTACCCCCCCCCCCCCCCCACACACACACAAAAATACAAATCTGGTCACAAAACCAAAATTGACCAAGTAAGTTGATTCATATTTTCAATTAGCTTCATTTTCAATACATTTATCCATCCTGTCAAGAAATGAGTAGTGCTCTTGACCCCTGTCCCCTCTGTACTGTATAACTCAGAGTGGTGGGAGGGCCTCTGCCTCCAGGGATAGACCCTGTTCTTCCTGCCCTCCTCGTTACCATCACCAGCTCTGCTTCCTTCATTCTGGAGATTCCATTAGGAAGTTGGACATGTCCTTGGAAGTCTCCTCCCTCTAACTTCTCTTGTCTTCACCCCCCCTCTCTCTTTCACTCTCACATTTTTTTCCTTCTAGGTAGGAGGTCATAATGGCGAATTTGATATAAGAGCTGATCGGCTTCCGTGGAGCACCTTTTCAGCTCCAAACAATTGGCATAGGCTTGCTGCTGGAAATATTATGCAGCATAAGGAACGTTGGCCAATTCCCTGAGAAATGTCCCGAAGACATGAGAACTTTTGTCTGCATACATTTTCACCGGTTCCGGCTAAAAGAAAATGGAGGTTGAAACAAAATAAATGTATTTCACCTGGGGAGAGAAAAAGTTCCCCTATTTGCATGTTAGACCACTTATCCTTGTATTCCATTATTTGGTTATTAAATGGCTGACTAGATTCCTATACAGTGCTGCCTGTCTATCTCAGCCTGGCCTGGCTGGTCATTGCTGTGTGCTGCTCAGTTTTGATGTTGATCTAAGCTCTTGCTCTAACCTATTGCATAGCATTGCAGCTCTTAGGCCAAACATAAAGATTGGGAAGGAGTAACAGATGTTAGTGGTTGCATAATAGCCAAGAAAGAGGCGGCCGGCTGTGATGTTGTACAGTGATGTGATCAAAAGGTTTTAATTTAAGCTGACCCCTCTGTCTCAGTGGTATCCCAAGGCTGCCTCTCGGCTGGAGCTGACAAAACACAGGCCCCCATCATTGTGCAGGTCTGCTGGATGAAGGAATAGAAGAGCAAATTGGCCCTGAATATACTAGTCCCATACAAACATACACTGTACCATAGGAACTTGTATAATGTATTGCTGAATGTTAGCAGTCATATCCAAGAAATGAAAAGATGAGCTGAGATTATTTGGCAGCACTTTATATTTCACATATGACAATGATAATCAAGGGCTTAAATTTAACAAAGCGTGTTAACAAGTATATCATTTTTTTTTTAGCTTTTTAAAATCTGGTAGTGCAAAGGAGCAGAAACAGTCAAATGTTCACTAGGGCTGGGAATTGCCATGGACCTCACAATATGATATTATCACGATATGTATTGCGTTTCTCATGGCTCTCACAATTCTTTATGTATAGATTAATATCCTCCACGAATAATATTGCAATATGTAACTGTATCGATTTCCCCACCACCACTAACGTGCACTGCACTGTACATATTGTCACTGCACAATTAACCTTGCCTTCATTTCCGATGGCAGTGTGTATTTCAGATTGAACAATGGCTATTTTAAATTCTGAACATGATCTTCAGGTGCATAGAAAGATGAAAAGCTATTAGTTGGATAAATGAATATAAGTGCATTTTTTTGTTTTGCGTATTGTTAAAGGTCTCTCACCAGGCAGCCTCGCCAGGCAGATTTTCATCTCAAATAAAATTAATTTGGATATGACATTTTAATTGGAACACTATTCCCATTAATTGGACAAATTAGAGGGTGCCTGTTGGGGGACAGGTAGTCTCTCAGGGAGGTGATTTGGAATTCACCGTTTCGATTTAGAATTCACCAACAGCTTTGTTTAATTTGTGTGGCAGCCAGTCAGAGGATGTGTGAGGGCTGTTCTTGTGCTCGAGGTCTCTGCACCACTCAAGGCTCACATTGTCTTCATTATAAGCGATTAAGGAATAGGTCAATTTAGTGTGCTTGGCTGGTCTGAGCAGTCTGTATGAAATGGCTTCATTTTCATCTGTTCAGGATCTGTGGGTCTGGTTGGTCAGTTAGGTAGCCAATATGTCTGATTACTGTACATGTCAGGGCAGTATCTTTTTAAGGGTTGCTTTGCTTGTGCTCTTGCTGTGTGTGTACGTGTGTGTGTACGTGTGTGTGTGCGTTTGTTCACACTCTGTACTCAGTTTCAGTCTGTTTGCCGTCTGTGCTGATGAGCTGCTGTCTGATTAACAACAAAATGCAGTGTTCTGCCTGCAGCGTCTACTACTGTGAGCAATTAAGCATGATTTTTATTTATTTTTTTATCTAGAAATGTGTTTTATATTCTTTCACAAACACATATGGAGACATGTTTGCTGAAATGGAAAACAGATTCTATAACATAACCTTGTAACATAACATTTTTGTAGTATGGCTTCAAGCTTGTTGACAACAATGCAGTGTTGGTATTGGTAGGTCCAGGAGATTGAACGTCTTTGTCATATTTCAATATGTATTAGTTTTAATCATAGTTTCCTTCTACTGAGTGTGTTTGACAGGCAGATTTTTTTCACGTAAACTAAATGCATCATTTTATCAATTTTTTGGTTAATTGGTTTACCAGACACACCATATGGGAGGCTGCACCATAGTAAATGCTGTCCAGAGAGTAAGAGTTGACACTCACTAACCATAAAATGTGAATTAGATATTCTAGGGCAGGTGGTCCACCTGTCTGTCGGTGTAGGACATTTGGACATTCGGTAAGGAGAGAGAAAAGGTGCCAGGGGGGACCAGGTGTAGATAAATTTTGCCCCTTATGTCATCTGATTAAGGAGGAAATTGGGTATTCATCCTGTACAGGCTGGACAAACCTTTCCATTTAATCAATTTAATTGTTGGAGCAATGTTCCTTCTCTTTCTATGACCTGTTTTCACCAGTATCACACATACAGTATATACATAGAAACATGGGATTCCCAGTTGCTATGCTGAGCAATATTTGTTTAAGACTTACTTTAAAGGGAGCGTATTGAAATTCATATCCAATGTAATTCAGCGTTTTGAAATGATGTGGTCTCTGCTACCAGATTACTGTGTATCAACAGAAACCATGAACACCTGTGAAAAAGAGACACAAAGCTCTGTTTGAGGCCTGAATAAAAGTTCTGACTACATTTAATTGTGGAATTTAATCAAGCAGTAAATTAAAACTTTTCAGTTATCAATAAAACATTATTCATTTAACTGTTGCTCAAGTACAGAGGAAGATGGCCATGATGGCATTCCAAGAAGAGAAACCAGAGAGAATCTTACTCTTAGGGTGTCTTCCTTATATACTTCCAAATTAGCCCACCGTGCCTATACTGGGATTGCTGAGCAGAGGCCTGATTGGAGTACAGTATAGAGGAGTGAAGTGGGTGTGTAGAGGATAGGGGAGTGAAGAGGGAGAAGGGGCACGTAGATACTGGAGGGGCCAGAGAGAGAAAGTTCCTCCATGCTTGTCAGAGTTTGAGTAAGTTGGAAAATTGATGGAGCCCACAGGCAGCACTGCTAATTTTAGTTGAAATCACCTAAGTGGTTTGGCTAATTTATCCATCCTCCTCGGCCTCACCCCCTGGAATTCAACTCTCCCCCCCTCCACACCCCCTCCTCCCCATCCCTCCCAGATCTATCCACATAGCGTGAAGGTACCAGGAGGTGACAGTGAGAACAGAAGGGTATTTTGTGCCCAGCTGACTCTGAGAGTGCTGGGTAGTTTCAACCTCTTGTAATACATGTATTCCGTTTGACCCTTAACGACACTTGTTTCAATGATGTGTTCTTTTTAAAAATGATTTATGTCAGTTGAAAAGGAAAATCAGGAGAGGTGAGTAAAAGCAGGGTCAGTATCACATGAAATGCTGGCTCAAAATACGACATAGCCACTAAATAAAAGTGAGTCAAGATTGTTGGCATTGAAGTGTTGAAGATGAAAGTCAGGAACTGAACGGGTGACACTGGCAATGAGATGTAGAGAAGGTCTGACAGGAGAGTCTGGAACAGAAACTGGACCCATGAGGTCCAGACCCTGGACCTGTAGAAATCTGGCTGTTTGCTTTGCATTGCTGTTTCCCCTTAAACAAGATCCAGTATTGCCTCTAAGATCTCATCTTGTTTTTATTCCTTGTTTCTTTGAACATTACCTAACAGAAGCTAAAGGAAAAGGAAAGTAAAATGGAATTTTAAATTGCCATGATGGTCAAAGGTCGGTATAGATTGAACGGTATAGCTGAACATTTTTCTTCACAGTAATTAAAATCCTCTTATGCTCTTTGTAGCTGCTTGTAGGTTCGTCAGAAAGAAAGTCCTTGGAATTCAAATGTAGAGAAGACGAGAGGGGGCTGTCAGGGTTATTCTCATGCTAATTACGTTTATTTATTTGAATCTTTTTTGCTTTTATAGACATCTTGAATATGTAATGCATCCCTATGATAAGGAGGAACAGAAAATGCATTGTCAAAATACAAATACGCTAACTTGAGATTGCTTTGTTATAATTTGAATCTTTAAGAGCAAACACGGAAATCAAATCATCAGCTAAATTGTTTGCCATTAAAGAAGTCACAAGATGATTAAGTGATTCTGATTGTTTGTCTGCAATTGTCATTACATTTGAATACCTTTATTTAACTAGGCAAGTCAGTTAAGAACAAATTCTTATTTACAATGACGGCCTAGAACGGTCCAACCCGGACGACACTGGGCCAATTGTGCGCCACCCTATGAGAATCTCAATCCCGGCCAGTTGTGATACAGCCTGGATTTGAACCAGGGTGTTTGTAGTGATGCCTCAAGCACTGAGATGCAGTGCCTTAGAACGCTGTGCCACTTAAATGCTCAGGACAGTCAAAAAAGTTATGTTCCTGTGTTTTATAAATATTTCCACACTCTGAAGTTGGAATAATATTGTGAAATTGTGAAAATGAGTTGTTTGAAAAGACCACCTGAAAATTCATCCTGTTTTGCTGGGATGGAGTTTTGACCTACTTGGTGACATCACCAGGCAGTAAATTAGTTAATATACCAATAAGAAAGAGAGTTCCAAACCTCTCTGCCAATAACAGCCAGTTTTCAGTTTTCCCCTCCCCACTCAGACCACTCCTAGACGGTTCCAGAAAAATTCTTGCTTAAGAAATGTATCTTTTCTAAGAAGCTATTTTTGTTTCTTTTTTTAAGCAATTTCTATTGAAACAGTCACACAAGGTACTTACCGAGAAATGATTTGATACTGATATACAAATACCTGAATTGGGCCTTTAAGGAGGGATAAAGCAAGTGAGAAATCTGCAGCAGGTCGGTCAGCTTGTCAGCATATTTAAATTCAGCAATTGTAATGCTAATAAGAAAGAGAAGTACAGCAGCGTAGCTGAGTAATAAAGTAAACTGTTGTTGGTTTTCTAGGATTTCTATTATTATCTTGTTTTCTACCACCTAATTGAATCGCAAAGCCCTTATCTACTGTGCTCTAATGGGTTTAGTAAAATAAAACCTGAGCAAAACAGTGTTATCATGTTGTTTAGATTGTGTTAGCCACATTAAATAAATAGTGCATTACACCCCAGGTTTGTGCAGACATACACTCATGAATCGATCATTTTAAAAGGGAAGCAAAAATCAAAGAGGAGTGTTTGTTTAAAGTTGACCTATGAAACAGCAACAGCAAGTTCATCTCTTCAAAACTTGCAGTAAAATTCTTAAAGCCTCATGTTTCCTTGCAGACAAATTAAATATTAAGTGACTGCTGCCTCGCATTCCATGATGAACAGGTTATCCATGAAGTTCACTACTAAATCATGGTCGCTCTGAAATACAAAAGACTATATGGAGCTGTCTGCTAAATTATGGTTACTTAGGTACCTGAGTGGTACTGAATGCATGATAAATTTAATTTATGTGCTGGAAGAATGGAAATTCTTAAGAGATTGTAACTGCCATACACAGTAGCATAGAATAAGTGTTAGGATTCCGTTTTCTTAACATAGGCCTAATCCCAACAATGTTCTGCTTTATCCTTTATCCTATAGATAAAACATCATGGTATTCTCGGGTTGCTTTCTGCCATCAAGAGTGAGTCCTCTCCTCTCTAAATCATTTCACAGCATAGAGAGAAAGGATGTATTTGTGGTGTTGTGTGCGAGCCAGCAGTTCTTGGCAGAGCCAGTGCGGGTTCTACTGTATGTGCCAAGCACCTGGTCAAACTGAAGACAATGAGGGGCTTATGTATTCTCTTTATCCCAGGATGACTGAGATGATATCTAGAATGTTAGAAGTCTTGGGGGCCCTTTTAAGAAAACCCAGGCAAAACTACGCTCAGCATTTTTGACACAGTGAATGGATTTCCTCTGTCTTATAATAACAACATTATGGACATCATTAGTTATTTTCAAATCAAACAATCCGTAATCATGGTTTCTTCTTTAATTTCCAACCTAATGGTTTAGCTATTGTTGCCTATATTCTTACCTTTGGACAGGGGACATATGCCACTGAGATTGAGCCTGTGGTTGGATACTTAAAAAAACATATATAGTTGAAGTCGGAAGTTTACATACACCTTAGCCAAATACATTTAAACTCAGTTTTTCACAATTCCTGACATTTAATCCTTGTAAAAAATCCCTGTTTTAGGTCAGTTTGGATCACCACTTAATTTTAAGAATGTGAAATGTCAGAATAATAGTTGAGAGAATGATTTATTTCAGCTTTTATTTCTTTAATCACTTTTCCACTGGGTCAGAAGTTTACATACACTCAATTAGTATTTGGTAGCATTGCCTTTAAATTGTTTAACTTGGGTCAAACGTTTCAGGTAGCCTTCCACATGCTTCCCACAATAAGTTGGGTGAATTTTGGCCAATTCCTCCTGACAGAGCTGGTGTAACTTAGTCAGGTTTGTAGGCCTCCTTGCTCGCATACGCTTTTTCAGTTCTGCCCACACATTTTCTATAGGATTGAGGTCCTATCTATCTATCCAATAGCAGTCAGACTTCTTTGTCTTTGTCTTGTCTCGTCCCATGTATATATCTTTTTATATATTTTTCTTCGCATTCTTTTTAATATTTTTTCTTCAAAATACTCTCCTGCAACCCGCCTCACCCAATGTGGTGTGGATCTGTTTTTGTTCTAAAGTATTTCTGTTTACCTCCAAACTGGAATACCTCAACTGAACCTAGCTAGCTAACTAGCTACCAGCTATCAGCTACCAGTCAGCTAACCCCTGCTAGCGGTCATCAGCTAACCTTTAGCTTGGAAAGCTCTCGCCAGTTCGTACAACACGTTTCAAACCAGAGCAATCCAGACCTATTTTTCTTTCCATAAGCCCGGATTCCTACTGCAAACTCTGAACCTTTTCATCTGGATCATCGCAGCTAGCTGACCGCAACCCGGCTTGACTACTCCCCACTATGTTTCCGTCCTGGAGCTAGCACCAACTAGCCTGGAGCTAGCCCATGCTAGACCCAACTCCCGGCTAGGGCTCCTGGGCTACTCCTGAAGCCCACTCTTCGGCTACAATATCCGGACCCCTTCTACTGCCGGTACGGGGCACAGAACCCCGAAGATCCTTCATGACTGGAATACCGACATAATCTGCCCAAGGATCCCAACAGGCCCCTCAGGCGCAACGTCCCCTGAAGGCCCATTCTGCTAACCATGGCCTGCTAGCTATCTAGAGCATATTGGACTGTAAGCTGATCCATCGGCCAGTTTCTTGGACCACTATACCAATTTTGCCAATTGGACTTGGACCCCTCTGCTACTTGGAACCCTACTAATTCCACGACTGTTCTATCAACGTCACCGCACGAGGAGGCAAAAACAGACTTTCCCCCATCGCAACGTCCATCTAAGGCCCTTATGCTAGCTTGCTAGCCCCAGCCTGCTAGCTTGTTAGCTCCAGCCTGCTAACTGTCTGAATCGCCATGTCCCCAGCCAGCCCAACCACTCAATGGACCCATACGATCACTTGGCTACACATGCCTCTCCCTAATATCAATATGCCTTGTCCATTACTGTCCTGGTTAGTGATCACTGTCTTATTTCATTGTAGAGCCTGCTCAATATGCCCTGCTCAATATGCCTAACCAAACATGTTGTTCCACCTCCCACATATGCGATGATATAAACATCTCTAGAAACTATATATCTCTCATCATTACTCAATGCCTAGGTTTACCTCCAATGAGCTCTCTTCCTACCATACCTTTGTCTGTACATTATGCCTAGAATCTATGCTATCGTGCTCAGAAACCTGCTCCCTTTACTCTCTGTTCCGAACGTGCTAGATGGCCAGTTCTTATCGCCTTTAGCCGTACCCTTATGCTACTTCTCCTCTGTTCCTCTGGTGATGTAGAGGTTAATCCAGGACCTGCAGTGCCTAGCTCCACTCCTACTCCCCAGGTGCTCTCTTCTGTAACCGTAAAAGCCTTGGTTTCATGCAGCCTAGTCCTTAACCTGTTGAATCTAGGGGGCACTATTTTCATTTTTGGAAAAATAACGTTCCCAAAGTAAACAGGCTATTTTGTCAGGACAAGATGCTAGAATATGCATATAATTGACAGCTTAGGATAGAAAACACTCTAAAATATTGTCTGTTAGTATAACAGAACTGATATTGCAGGCGAAAGCCTGAGAAAAATCCAATCAGGAAGGGACACTTATTTAGAAAGCTCTGCGTTCTTATGCGTCCCTATTGAGCAGTGAATGAGATATCAACCAGATTTATTTTTCTATGGCTTCCCTAATGTGTCTAGTGTCACAATACATAGTTTCAGGTTTTTATTTTGAAAAATGAGCCTGAACGTCAACATTGCGTCTGTGGTCTGCTGGAGTCTCTCAGAGTGTTTTGTGCGTAAGAGACAAATGCGGCCATTGTTTCTCGCTTTCCTACTAAGAAGTCACCTGTCCCGGTTGATATATTATCGAATAGATATTTGAAAAACACCTTGAGATTTGATTATAAACAACTTTTGCCATGTTTCTGTCGATATTATGGAGCTAATTTAGAATATTTTTCGCCGTTGTCGTGACCGCAATTTCCAGTCGAATTCTCCGGTCGAACTAACGGAGTTATTCCGGCTACAAAAATAATATTTTTGGAAAAAAGGAACATTTGCTATCTAACTGGGAGTTTTGTGATTGAAAATATCCAAAGCTCATCAAAGGTAAACAATTTATTTTGATTGCTTTTCTGATTTTCTTGACCAGGTAGCCTGCTGCTAGCTAGGCATGATGCTATGCTAGGCTATTGATAAACTTACACAAATGCTTGTCTTGCTTTGGCTGTAAAGCATATTTTCAAAATCTGAGATGACAGGGTGATTAACAAAAGGCTAAGCTGTGTTTCAATATATTTCACTTGTGATTTAATGAATATAAATATTTTAATATAATATTTATGTCTGTTGCGTTATGCTAATTAGTGTCAGTTGATGACAACGCTCCCGGATCCGGGATGGGTAGTTACAAGAGGAGTTTGCTTTATTCACTGCTCTAGCACATTCTGCCAACCCGGATGTCTTAGCCGTGTCTGAATCCTGGCTTAGGAAGACCACCAAAAACCCTGAAATTTCCATCCATAACTATAACATTTTCAGCCAAGATAGAACTGCCAAAGGGGGTGGTGTTGCAATCTACTGCAGAGATAGTAATACAGAACTCAGGCTATCTTACTATCCATGTCTGTACCAAAACAATTTGAGCTTCTACTTCTAAAAACTCACCTTTCCAGAAACAAGTCTCTCACCGTTGCCACTTGCTATAGACCACCCTCTGCCCCCAGCTGTGCTCTGGTCACAATATGTGAATTGATTGCCGCCCATCTACCTTCAGAGCTCATGCTGCTAGGTGACCTAAACTGGGACATGCCTAACACCCCGGACATCCTACAATCTAAGCTTCATGCCCTCAATCTCACACAAATGATCTATGAACCTACCAGGTACAACCCCAAATCCGTAAACAAGGCCAACCTCATAGATATCATCCTAACTAACTCGCCCTCCATATACACCTGTTTTAAACCAAGATCTCAGCGATCACTGCCTCATTGCCTGCATCTGTAATGGGTCTGCGGTCAAACGACCACCCCTCATCACTGTCAAACGCTCTCTAAACACTTCAGCGAACAGGCCTTTCTAATCGACCTGGTCGGGGTATCCTGGAATGACATTGACCTCATCCCGTCAGTAGAGGATGCCTGGTTATTCTTTAAAAGTGCCTTCCTCACCATCTTAAATAAGCATGCTCCATTCAAAAAATGTAGAACCAGGAATAGATATAGCCCTTGGTTCACTCCAGACCTGTCTGCCCTTGACCAGCACAAAAACATCCTGTGGTGGTCTACATCGATTAGCCCCCGTGATATGCAACTGTTCAGGGAAGTTAGGAAACAATATACACAGGCAGTTAGGAAAGCTAAGGCTAGCTTTTTCAAACAGAAATTTGCATCCTGTAGTACAAACTCAAAAAAGTTCTGGGACATTGTAAAGTCCATGGAGAATAAGAGCACCTCCTCCCAGCTGCCCACTGCACTGAGGCTAGGAAACACTGTCACTACCGACAAATCCACAATAGTTGAGAATTTCAATAAGCATTTTTCTACGGCTGGCCATGCTTTCCAACTGGCTACCCCTACCCCGGGTTAACAGCCCTGCGCTCCCCACAGTAACTCGCCCAAACCTTCCCCACATCTCCTTCACCTAAATCCAGATAGCTAATGTTCTGAAAGAGCTGCAATATCTGGACCCCTACAAATCAGCCGGTCTTGACAATCTGGACCCTATCTTTCTAAAATGATCTGCCGAAATTGTTGCAACCCCTATTACTAGCCTTTTCAACCTCTCTTTCGTATCGCCTGAGATTCCCATAGATTGGAAAGCTGCCGCGGTCATCTCCCTCTTCAAAAGGGGGAGACACTCTAGACCCAAACTGCTACAGAACTATATCTATTCTACCCTGCCTTTGAAAGCCAAGTTAACAAACAGATTACCGACCATTTTGAATCTCACCGTACCTTCTCCCCTATGCAATCTGGTTTCAGAGCTGGTCATGGGTGCACCTCAGCCACGCTCAAGGTCCTAAACGATATCATATCCGCCATCGATAAGAGACATTACTGTGCAGCTGTATTCATCAACCTGGCTAAGGCTTTCGACTCTGTCAATTACAACATTCTTATGGGTAGACTCAACAGCCTTGGTTTCTCAAATGATTGCCTCTCTTGGTTCACCAACTACTTCTCAGACGGAGTTCAGTATGTCAAATCGGGGGCCTGTTGTCCGGACCTCTGGCAGTCTCTATGGTGGTGCCACAGGGTTCAATTCTCGGGCCGACTCTCTTCTCCGTATACATCAATGATGTCGCTCTCGCTGCTGGTGATTCTTTGATCCACCTCCACACAGACGACACCATTCTGTATACCTCTGGCCCTTCGTTGGACTCGGTGTTAACTAACCTCCAGATGAGCTTCAATACCATTCAACACTCCTTCCGTGGCCTCCAACTGCTCTTAATAAGTGCAAGTAAAAGCATGCCCTTCAACCGATCGCTGCCCACACCTGCCCGCCCGTCCAGCATCACTACTCTGGACGGTTCTGACTTAGAATATGTGGACAACTACAAATACCTAGGTGTCTGGTTAGACTGTAAACTCTCCTTCCAGACTCACCTTAAACATCTCCAATCCAAAATTAAATCTAGAATTGGCTTCCTATTTCGCAACAAAGCATCTTTCACTCATGCTGCAAACATACCTTCGTAAAACTGACCATCCTACCGATCCTCAACTTTGGCGATGTAATTTACAAAATAGCCTCCAACACTCTACTCAACAAATTGGATGCAGTCTATCACAGTGCCATCCGTTTTGTCATCAAAGCCCCATATACTACCAACCACTGCGACCTGTATGCTCTCATTGGCTGGACCTCACTTCTTACTCATCGCCAAACCCACACATCTACAAGTCTCTGCTAGGTAAAGCCCTGCCTTAGCTCACTGGTCACCATAGCAGCACCCACCCGTAGCACTCGCTCCAGCAGGTATATCTCACTGGTCCCTCCCAATGCCAATTCCTCCTTTGGCTGCCTCTCCTTCCAGTTCTCTGCTGCCAATGACTAATGACAAACTGCAAAATTCTCTGAAGCTGGAGACTCTTACCTCCCTCACTAGCTTTAAGCACCAGCTGTCAGAGCAGCTCACAGATCACTGCACCTGTACATAGCTCATCTGTAAATAGCCCATCCAGTCTACCTCATCCCCATACTGTATTTATTTATTTATCTTGCTCCTTTGCACCCCAGTATCTCAACTTGCACATTCATCCTCTGCACATCTACCATTCCAGTGTTTAATTGCTTTATTGTAATTACTTTGCCACCATGGCCTATTTATTGCCTTACCTCTCTTATCCTACCTCATTTGCACATGCTGTATATATATTTGCCTACTGTATTATTGATTGTCAAATCAAATCAAATGTATTTATATAGCCCTTCGTACATCAGCTGATATCTCAAAGTGCTGTACAGAAACCCAGCCTAAAACCCTAAACAGCAAGCAATGCAGGTGTAGAAGCACGGTGGCTAGGAAAAACTCCCTAGAAAGGCCAAAACCTAGGAAGAAACCTAGAGAGGAACCAGGCTATGTGGGGTGGCCAGTCCTATTCTGGCTGTGCCGGGTGGAGATTATAACAGAACATGGCCAAGATGTTCAAATGTTCATAAATGACCAGCATGGTCCAATTATAATAAGGCAGAACAGTTGAAACTGGAGCAGCAGCACGGCCAGGTGGACTGGGGACAGCAAGGAGTCATCATGTCAGGTAGTCCTGAGGCATGGTCCTAGGGCTCAGGTCCTCTGAGAGAGAGTAAGAAAGAGAGAAAGAGAGAATTAGAGAGAGCACACTTAAATTCACACAGGACACCGAATAGGACAGGAGAAGTACTCCAGATATAACAAACTGACCCTAGCCCCCCGACACATAAACTACTGCAGCATAAATACTGGAGGCTGAGACAGGAGGGGTCAGGAGACACTGTCAGGAGACACTGATTGTATGTTTGTTTATTCCATGTGTAATTCTGTGTTGTTGTATGTGTCGAACTGCTTTGCTCTATCTTGGCCAGGTCGCAGTTGCAAATGAGAACTTGTTCTCAACTAGACTACCTGGTTAAATAAAGGTGAAATAAAAAAATAAAAAAATAAACAGGTCAAGGCTTTGTGATAGCCACTTTGACTTTGTTGACATTAAGCCACTTTGCCACAAATTTGGAGGTATGCGTGGTGTCATTGTCCATTTGGAAGACCCATTTGCGACCAAGCTTTCACTGACTGACTGATGGCTTGAGATGTTGCTTCCAAAATATCCACATAAATTTACTCCCTCATGATGCCATCTATTTTGTGATGTGCATCAGGCACTCCTGCAGCAAAGCACCCCCACAACATGATGCTGCCACCCCCGTGCGTCACGGTTGGGATGGTATTCTTCGGCTTGCAAGCCTATCCCCTTTTCCTCCAAACATAACGATGGTCATTATGGCCAAACAGTTCACAAGGTCCTTTGCTGCTGCTCTGGGATTGATTTTCACTTTCGCACCAAAGTATGTTCATCTCTAGGAGACAGAACGCTTCTCTTTCCGGAGCAGTATGATGGCTGCGTGGTCCCATAGTGTTTATTCTTGCTTACTATTGTTTGTACAGATGAACATGGTGCCTTCAGGCATTTGGAAATTGCTCCCAAGGATGAACCAGACTTGTGGAGGTCTACAATTGTCTTTCTGAGGTCTTGGCAGACATCTTTCGATTTTCCCATGATGTCAAGCAAAGAGGCGCTGAGTTTGAAGGTAGGCCTTGAAGTATATCCACAGGTACACTTCCAATTTACTCAAATGATGTCAATTAGCCCATCAGAAGCTTCCAAAGCCATAACATCATATTCTGGAATTTTCCAAGCTGTTTCAAGGCACAGTCAACTTAGTGTATGTAATCTTGTGATACAGTGAATTATAAGTGAAACAATCTGTCTGTAAACATTTGTTGAAAAAAATACTTGTGTCTTGCACAAAGTAGATGTCCTAACCGACTTGCCAAAACTATAGTTTGTTAACAAGAAATTTGTGGAGTGGTTAAAAAGCAAGTTTTAATGACTCCAACCTAAGTGTATGTAAACTTCCGACTTCAACTGTATATTATTTAACCTTCATTTAACTAGTCAGTTAAGAACAAATTCTTATTTACAATGACGGCCTACCAAAATGCAAATGGCCACCTGCTGGGACGGGGGCTGGGATTAAAAAAGAAAAATACATTGAAGAAAAATATCACAACGAGAGAGACAACACAACACTAGATAAAGAGAGACCTAAGACAACTACATAACATGGCAGCAACACATGACAACACAGCATGGTATCAACACAACATGACAACAACATGGTAGCAACACACATGGCAGCAGTACAACATGGTAGCAGCATAAAACAGGGTACACACATTATTGAGCACAGACAACAGCACAAAGGGCAAGAAGGTAGAGACAACAATACATCCCGCAAAGTAGCCACAACTATCAGTAAGAGTGTCCATGATTGAGTCTTTGAATGAAGAGATTGTGATAAAACTGTCCAGATTGAGTGTTTGTTACGGCTCGTTCCAGTCGTTAGCTACTTCAAACTGCCAGCAGCATACCACCCTGCATACCACTGCTGGCTTTCTTCTGAAGCTAAGCAGGTTTGGTCCTGGTCAGTCTCTGGATGGGAGACCAGATGCTGCTAGAAGTGGTGTTGGAGGGCCAGTAGGAGGCACTCTTTTCTCTGGTAAAAACAAAAAAAAAGTAATTGGGGACACTGCCCTGTGTAGGGTGCTGTCTTTCGGTTGGGATGTTAGGCGATTGTCCTGGCTCTCTGAGGTCATTAAAGATCCCATGGCACTTATCGTAAGAGTAGGGGTGTTAATCCTGGTGTCTTGGCTAAATTCCCAATCTGGCCCTCATACTGTCACCTAATAATCCCCTGTTTATAATTGGCTCAGTCATCCCCCTCCTCTCCCCTGTAACTATTCCCCAGGTCATTGCTGTAAATGAGAATGTGTTCTCAGTCAACTTACCTGGTAAAATAACAGATACATAAATAAAAGACCAGCGACCCATGGATGTGAGTGCTTTGGGGACCTTTAACAGAAAGTGACTGGCAGAACAGGTGGAGTCTGAGGGCTGCAGTACATATCTCAGATAGGGGGGAGTGAAGCCTACGAGGGTTTTATAAATAGGCATCAACCATTGGGTCTTGTGACAGGTATACAGAGATGACCAGTTTACAGAAGAGTATAGAGTGTAGTGATGTGTCCTATAAGGAGCATTGGTGGCAAATCTGATTGAGTCTATGGTAGGCTACTGATTGAGCCTGTGGGAGGCTACTGGTTTTAGCTTGTGGTAGGCTACTGAGTGAGCCTGTGGTAGGCTACTGTACATTAAGTTATGATGACATCCATTATGTCAGTAAGTATGAATATAAAAAGAGTGAATTCTCAGCATGAAGTGATTATAGTGTAGGAAGGATAGGCTGCATTTTGGTGAATTGTGCAGAGAATGAGTTGCAGAGAGTCACATCGAGGGCCCTGCTTGAGTCATTTAGTGATGATCTAATAATGACTTCCACAGATGGGTTTGTTGGCTGGGGCGCTCTGCTGAGTCCACTGTGTAGGCATGCGGTAGAGAGAGTCAAAGCGTCTCCCGTGCAGGATCAACTCCAGGCTCTGGGAATGGATGCCGTCTGGCAGGCACGCCGGCAGCCACCTGCCCTGCTCCACTACTCCAGCCTGCCTAGTGTCTCCACTACCTGGCCTGGAGCCCGGCCAGGGTTAATTATAGTGGAGCTCAGGAGTCTTGAGGATGGCAGTCAGAATATTGTCATACTGCCATGTCCTATACAGCAAAGACAAGAGGAAAGGCACACTCCTCTACTTGTCCTGAGTTTGAACAGAGTCACTCTACAACAATCAACTCTATATCCCCTAACATGGAGTACTACACAGTTTCATCCCAGGGCTCCAACTTGTCCAATGTGATGTAATATCATAGATTTAATAAGTTAAAGAAAAGGGTGAAATTTCTGTCGACATTTTCAAAGTTAAAAGAATATGAATGTCAAAGCTAAAATCTAAAAACAAGTTTTGCATCTCAATATGAACTTTCATCTCGGTATTCTTAGAAGTAAAGTGATCTACCTCCCTTTTTCAAAAAGACAAGTGTCTAGTCATGCTGGTGTACACTGCCCTAGAAACAAAGAACGGTTTGTGTTGCAAAAGTTTCTCCCCATGTAGTTATTTTTACAATGCCCTATTTCCGCCATTGTTGTGGCATTGTTTTGACCTTACTTGGAATAGTTTCCCCCAAGTCAAATTAGCTTTCACCGTTCAAAGAAATGTTCCAATATAATGGTTTTGACGGTTGTGGCTGTGAAATAGGAAGAAATGGACGGCCATGCCACTGGGGTTAATAATATTCCTCCTCTTCAACAAGTACCTTGGGATCTTCAGTGTCCTTGAAACCAGACGGGATCTCACTGATGTCCAGCCGGCACCTGCAAGCGTTGCTGTACAGCTCTCGTGGGTAAAGGCAGTCCATATTCTCTACACACTAACCATATACTCTCACACCTATTCACTTTCTCACATCTGTTGAGTGCTTAATCTATAGCTTTTCTATATTTACAAAATGTATTGGCCAATCCTTATGCAAAACTATTAAATGAATGACCAATGAAGGATACTTATTTTCATTCAATTAATTATCATCTAATCTTCTTTGTGGATGAGAAACACGAGATCACCGGCAACAAATCAATAGGCAGCTCATGAGTCTTGTGCATTCAGTAGCGTGAGAAATGAACTCAGCCTTCATGCAATTCAATGAGCACCTGGAGCGTTGGTCCCAGAGGCCGCTATGGGACTAGTGGAGCAGCGCAGCGAGGCCTCACAACCCGCTTTGATAGGACCGAGTCAGGGAGGCTCGGCGTGGAGCGTAGCGCGAGACAACCAGCCCGTTGAGGTTTACGCCACCTGTTTGTTTTCCTTCTCCTCAGCAGCGGAGATCTTAAATGCCTCACTGTGCCTGACCCGCGGGGAATACGGGTGTTAGATACAACAAAGAAGGTGACTGAGTTCTGGGTTGGGGGATTATGATTTATTAATCTGCACTCTTTTAAATTCCAACATAACCATCTGGGGTTACAGCCCTCACTCTGGGGAGTAATCTCAATGCACAGAACAATTCAGAGGCAACACTTTTTTGTCTTCGGTATAACTGCTGGAAAGTGAGGACAATATAACAGTACCGTGTAGCTGGGGGACACAGGAGGAACAGAAGTGTGGAAGCCAATGGTTCAACATGAGAGGGTCACTGGTATGAGGCACAGGCAAGTTTACTCTCCCTAGATGATGAGGATGAGTTTATTAGGCATACGGCCCAACACAAAGTAGTGCACTCTCAAAGTATCAGCTCTAATACCTTAATAGATGGACTAATGATACAGTGAGGGCAGGGTTACAGTGAAGTCATTCCAACCTGTGAGAGTAGAACCAGTGAAAAGTCAAACTCAACAGCTCTGGTACAGCAATGGCCTGAGGTGGACTTCTCTCTCCACAGTACAGATCATCTAGCAGGAGAGAATTTTTCTGTCTGCCAGACATTTCTTTGGCAATCTTTCACTGCCAGATTTGGCTCTGTGGCTACACTTACCACTGCAGCCAACAATATGGTTAAAAAAGCAACAATTTTGAAGCACATCCTCCAGAAGCTGTCAGCTCGTCATCACCTCTTTTAGCTCTCTTTATGAATTCACAGGAAGCGGTTTTCTTTCCTACCGTATAAATGCAACAGCCCGTGTCCTATCTTTAAAAAGAGCTTAATTAATTGCTAACGCTGAATGTACAAACATAAACCTTAGTCAAAATCACCAGGAAATCATCAAAAAGAAACTGTGCAACAAAATATGTATGTTATGTTATGTAACGCAATAGGCACCACATAAAATATCTGCTACTGTGTAGCATGTTGTAGCCCAGATATTTTGATATTTTCTGTGGTTTTCATCCTATAGAGCCACATTCTTTATATCTGATCTAAAATGACACGGCCTGTGCAGAGCTGTCAGCTGCTCGCCAGATCTCAGCCAGGCTACATATGCACTCAATTATGATCTACCGTTCCCTTGATAATACATAGATGTCACTTAGACTGTATTTCTTTTGGGGTTTGCACAGATATCTTTAACATGAAAGCCATCCATCATTATAGAATGTTGTGGTCTCAGCCTGGCCTGTCAAGCTGCTACACCAGGCCTAGTAATAAAAGTGTGATGCATTTTTAAACAAAGCCACAGCCATAACGGAGCGGTGTGCGTCTCTCTCTGTGTGTGTGTGTGTGTGTTACTGCTGGCTGCTATAGAGTGTGCTACAGTGTGTATACAGAACCCAAAAATGTGCCTTACAGTGAATTTTTAAAAATATAGTCAACATAGATCTACATAACTTTTACATTGAGCACAAACATCTAAAAGACAGTTAGTCTGTGCAGCAACAGCGTGACAATGTATGATGAATTATCCGCTGCAGTCATACTGTGCGCTCCAACAGGCAAGTAGTGATGGAGATATTGGAGTTGCAAGAGTTTTTGGGCTATTAAGATTATTACATAATTGCTATATTTCATCCTGCGGCACATTACAATGTGATCTGTGTGATTGAGTGTTTCTCTTTTACTAGCTGCCAGGGATTTCCTCTAAATTGATGTGTGAGAGAGTGCTCAAGAACAAAGCTGCCCTGTCCATTAGACTGAGCAAAGCAGCCATTCTTCACCTGGAAAAGTTTGAGGAAGGACACTCTGCTGCTTCTAGTCTACTTGGTAGAGTGCAGCCTCGCCATGGGAAGCAAAGTTTGCATTTGAAGAGGGGATGGGAGGGAGGGGACTGGGGGGTAAGTGGGACAGGGGTGTTAGGGTGGTGGGGGTCTGTGAGGCTAGCGGACACAGACACAGTGATGAGGATGTGAATAGATGGTCTAAAATTAGAAGTAGCCCCTTGGTCAGAGTGGTGGCAGATGGAGGTTCAAAGAATGAAATGATGCCAGCATTCTTTGTGCAGTCCAGTGCCAGCTCTGCACTCTGCTGTGGACCACAAGAGACCAGGACAGGAGCGATGTGAGAAGACAGCTGTTTTACTCTATAGCCTCACCAACAGACTGCAAGGTCACTTTGGGGAAGACCAGGAGACTGGACCATCAAACTGATGAGAAAAAATATACCTGTATAAATAATGACATAGGAAAACATCAGTTATTGAGATTATGCTTCGGTAGCAGTATGTGGAGAAATAGTTTTTTTCCCCAGTTAGTTATGGCTTACATTATTATCATGAAATGTAATGTGCCATTTGCTGCTGAAGGCGACTAAAGATTAGAACATAATGGTATTGTCTGAAACTTTTCCAAGCATATGTTTTGACTTTAGAATCGAAACAATGTTTTAAATGACTTTGTGTAGACAGTGTAGAAAGTTTTTTATAGACAGTGTAGGAAGTTTGTGTAGACATTGTAGGAAGTTTGTGTAGACAGTGTAGAACGTTGTATAGACAGTGTAGGACGTTTGTCTAGACAGTGTAGAATGTTTGTATAGACAGTGTAGAAAGTTTGTGTAGATAGTATAGAAAGTTTGTATAGACAGTGTAGAAAGTTTGTGTAGACAGTGTAGAACGTTTGCATAGACAGTGTAGAAAGTTTGTGTAGACACTAGAACGTTTGTATAGACAGTGTAGAAAGTTTGTGTAGACAGTGTAGAACATTTGTATAGACAGTGTAGAAAGTTTGTGTAGATAGTATAGAAAGTTTGTATAGACAGTGTAGAAAGATTGTGTAGACAGTGTAGAACGTTTGTATAGACCGTGTAGAAAGTTTGTGTAGACACTGTGGAACGTTTGTATAGACAGTGTAGAAAGTTTGTGGAGACAGTGTAGAACATTTGTATGGACAATGTTGAAAGTACAGTATGTGTAGAAAGTTTGGATGTGCTGCTAATGACTTTGAGTGTCCCTGTGGAAAGGCTCCTTCTGTACCAGACAGTCTAAGTGTGTGTTGGGGAAGTGAGAACAGAGCGGTGTGATCCACTAGTTAATAAATCATGCCAGATTAGTTTATCATGGAGATACAGAAGCTCCTCCGGGTCCCAGGCTAACACTCGCTACAGTATCCGGGAGCTGGTACAAGATGATGAAATGGCTCTGTCACATGCATCACTTTTATAGCCTCTAACTTTTTAAACTTCATTGCCATCAATGGGGCAGGCTGAGCGGTTGTTTATCAAGTAGCCCACTGTAGAGTGAAGGCATCAAACTAGGCATAGAGTATTAGTTGATTCCTTCAGTGGCACTCTATACCTCAGTATCAGGGGGCACTGTGCTTTTATCAGATTAATCTACTTTGATTATCTGCTGGCAACAAATGTTAATTATTCTTGTTTACTGTAAATTAGTTATTGGATGAGTGTTTATTAATACAAGTTGAGATCATCAGAGTTGCTCTCGCAGGGGCAATGATAACATCAGAATCTCCCTGGCGTGTACTTGCCTTATCTACACAAAGCTGATGCAGCTCGTCCCTTTGGATAAGGCCCTTTGGATAAGCTTTTTTTGTATGTAATTGATAGACCAATCTTAACACTACATTCAAGACTATTTTAATATTGCATTGAAATAGGAGTTCATTTGTAAACTGAATTGTAGAAAAGTATTGCATGTAATGGAAGTGGAACACTATGGGGGTGTCTGTAAAAAAATGTCCCTTGAATTGTGCCATTTCGGTGTGAAAACCAAACTCTTTGGAATGACTTTGATGGCAAGAACAACCGTTGCACCATTCCTCGACTACTCTTCTCAGGGAATACAAGTCAGTAACGGGTATCACAGCTAATGACTTGGGAGAACAAACCCTGGTCTCTTAACATCTAAGGCTTATTATTTTTAGCTCCGGCCAATGCTAAGCTTATCCGTCTTACAGGGACCACGTTTTCTGATATCAGATGTGGAAATGAAAGCTAAATGACTTAAGGGGAAGATTTCCCACACTGCAAATAGGCTATCCTGACCTTCAATAAAGCTCAGCTTGACATGCCTGTATTTCCCCCTTTTTGCGCAAGTCTTTTCAAATCAATTGGGTCGTAACGTGATGGTTCGGTATTAACTGCTGTCCTCTGTGATCAGTTTCTCAGGCCATTCTGAAGAAAACTTTCTACTGCCATCCAGGGGTTTTGATGTGAAGTATCTAAGTGCTCAAAGAGAACTACCACACATATTAGATAAGCTGGTCAACTCAATGATAAACCTCCAATGCAACAAATATTTTGGGATAAAATCCGTACATAGTTTTTCAGGGAGGGATTTTCTTTTGAGAATATATTTAAAAAACATATTTAAATCACTTGTCTCTTTCCCTAAGTGAGCCAATGTGCTATCTGGATCTGAGAGGGATTGTGTCTTTGCTGCCAAGATTTGCAGTTTGCCATCAGCCATGCATCGTGATACAGTTTGGCTGTTTGGTTATTTGTTTAACTTGAATGTTGGACAGGACATTAGTGTTGATGTCCAGTTGGCCACATGCTGAGGGCATTTCTAAACTTACTGGGCGTGATAGGAAGTGCTGATCAGTAGCTGTCATCACTGGCCCCTATACTCATACTTTATTGGTCCAGCATGCCACAGAAAGCCTTCAGTATAGTGTGTCACAGGATAGGTTAAGCACTCTACCTGTGCACTGTATCCTATATTTGTTCATTTCCACCTCATTTATTCACACCACGTGTAGTGCACATACTGTGTAAATACCTGCATGTCTTTGTAATGCCCTAGTATTCAGACTCTTTTGAGGAGGGATATTACTAATTCCAACTTCCTTTAGATGTTTTTTTTAAACCTTTATTTAACTAGGCAAGTCAGTTAAGAACAAAATCTTATTTACAATGGCGGCCTACCAAAATGCAAAAGGCCTCCTGCGGGGACGGGGGCTTAAGAATACAAATAAATCAAATAAAAACATAGGACAAAACACACATCATGACAAGAGAGACAACACAACACTACATAAAGAGAGACCTAAGATGGCAACATAGCATGATAGCAACATAACATGGCAGTAGCACAACATGGTAGCAGCACAAAACAGGGTACAAACATTATTGGGCACAGACAACAGCACAAAGGGCAAGAAGGTAGAGACAACAATACATCACCTCTTTGGCACAAGGTTCAGTACACACAGTGATGATGTTTTTGACGCCTTCTAGTAATGAGACGAAGTACAGTACATAAGGAGATGAAATCTCAAGACACTTTTCCAGGGGGCTTTGGAATATATTTGGTAAAATGTTTATGAGGCCAAAGACCGGGGCTGGCTTCTCATTAGCTGATGTACCCATTGCAAGAGTTACAGCCCGCATTAGTCTTCTGGGTTAGTCTTCAAAAGCTCCAATATTTATACCCATCAAATAGTAGTGACTGCCTGCGACACCCTTGTGTGCATTCGGGGGAACTTGCTTAGTTAAACGCCACAGAATAAATGCAAAAATGTGAGATAAACTTGACAAGATCAAACACAGTGGTGAATGTACAGACGCTGGCCAGTGTTCTGAGTATACTGCATTATTCATGTTCTCCAACATGGGGAGCCTAATGAGAGTCTAGTGGCTGTTTTTGGATGTGGAGTTGTGGAAATCTCAGTGTGACCCACACCAGAGCACTAGAGATCTCATGGACTCATCTCAGTCTGCTCTAGACATGCATTGAAATTCAAGTCCCACAAAATTCATCAGTGCTCTGATTTTCAAGAATCTTGAATCATTCTGATGTATTTCTCCTAGTCAACCTTCCATCTCATCTTCACTTTCTGATTTTAGTTATATATTGGCTATCCTACATGTCAACAAACGCAAGGCATCTAGCTAGACAGAATATTACACACAGTCTTTCACCTTCCAAAAATGCGAAATGTAAAAAGAGCAAAAGTTTCTTTTTAAAATTTGAAATGACATTCCCTGAAGTAAATATCAGATTACGAAGTAGTGGAAATGTAAAACTACTCAATCAGTAATGCACATACTGCACATTAATATTTATTTTAATGTACATGTTTGTCCATGTGTATTTTTCAGCTTAATAATTCTCAACAAATGATAGGCAATTTCCTGGGGGAGACTTTTTTTCTCCCATCAAGCAGGGCCTGTGGTTAAATGCAAAGTTTACCACTAGCATTGTAATAAGTCACTGTATCAAAATAAGGATTATCACTCCAGGAAGAGGTGGTCTAGAAAGAGGACTCTCTTTCAACCAAAGCCTGAGAGGCACTACAGCCAATCCTGCTATTAACACCACTCAGAGCAAGCAACATTGCTGCACTGCTTCTGAAACAGTGTTTCCCCTGTATTCATTTAGCAGTGGCGGCCCACTGTTGCCACCACACTTCCCTTACCTCTTCTGCTGAAAAGAATCCTAGGGGAAACGCTGGAGCATGCTGTCTTCATTTCAGAATCCAAAGTGGCAATAACATATTCAGACTGAAGGGCCTTAATTAGAGACTTTAAAACTCTGAGTAATTGGTGTCTTAGATGGATTGCCTCTGGAAGTGCTCACATTAACAGAGCCCTGCTCTGTCTGTGTAGTACTGGGATCTTAAAGGAGAGCAGTGGGTCAAAGGTATTGGAGAGGCTGTGGCCATGTCTCACCTCACCCTCCCTGGCCTGGCCTCTGCCTCACTCCTCTTCTCGGAGGCGCTGCAGTAGCCTCTGGCCAGACAGTGAATCAGTCTGCCTGTCAGTCTGTGCAGATGTGTAAGAACTGTGCAGACACTTAGTTACACAGGAATACAAGCCACACACTCTTAACAAAGAATGGCACATACAAATGCAAAAACGATTTGCCTGGCAAACACTATTGAGTTAGGCATAATATGAATGTGTATCTCTCCCTACGTTTAACCTCCGGATGGAAATGGTACATCGTTGTTGTCCTCTCTTAGAGGTGTTTATGGCTGAGCTCAGACTTGTCTTCACTGCGAGGAGGAATGCTGTTTCCCCTTAATAGGATGATGACGCTATTGCAGCCGAACGGAAAGGAGACCCAGCAGAAATACTGTATGGTAGACACAAAGTCAATGCTGCCTTGAAGGGGGAGGGGATTTCAGTACTTTTCTCTAGTCTATGAGTCATGCCATAATTGCACAAGTCTGGCATGTTTATTCACATGTGCAGGTAAATCATGCTAATTAGAATCAATGAGAACCCAGATGGTGTTAGGTGTGAAATGAAAATGAAAATCACACTACCTATGTCATGGAGGGATAGCAGTGGAAAACAATTGCAGAGGGCTCAGAAAACAGAATGGAAAAGGTTGGGTTGTGTATGGATAATTCACTACTGATTAGTATTGCTGCCAAGTAAAGTTTTTGAACTTTGTGTTATAGTAACATGGCACATGGGCACCCTAGCTATCAAAACATCCATGCATACCACCCAAAAATGACTACTTTTAACAATTTACAAAAACACATTTACAGGAAGAACTGTGCAGATACAACTTTTGGTAACATAATAAAGTGGAGGGAGATTTTACTGTAATTCTCTTACCAAACTTTGCATCTGCCAAGTTTTTCCAGTAAATGCAGTTTTTTTAACTGTGTAAATTGTTCAAACTAGTCATTGTGCATGGAGTAGTATGGTTTGTTCAATGTTGAAATCAATGTTTTTTGTTTGGCATACATTTTAAAGTGAGTCTCCACATTATTCCTTTATTGTGGAATTGCCCGATGCCTACTGTACTGTACCACTTGTCCACTGCTGTACTGCTGCAATATGGTCTGGCCCAACTGCTCTCCAATACACACATCAGCCCCATGATTACTTTTCCGGAGGCACAAGCAGCCCTCTGTTCACCACTGAGAAATAAACACTGCATGTCAAAGGAAACCCTGCCTGCCTGGCTGCCTTCACCTCCACAATCCCCCTCAAAGACCTCAGCATGGCCACCTACCTTCAACCCCCTAGAAGTAGACAGGCCAAGACTCCATTGCCCCAGTGCCCCTGGCAGTCAGGGGGAGAGGTCTCGTCACAGACACCCCTGTTCAGAGAGCAGATGGGGTTTCTGTCTCAGTTGGATGGCCTGCACGTGGATCAGAGGCTGGGGCCAGTCTCCATGCCTTAAGAATCTTTCAGTGGAGTGCTTCTGCGTGTGAAGCCTGCCTGGAGAGGCTGGCTTAATAATGCTCTCCCCTGGCCTCGGCACCGGCACATTGCTGCCAGCCTGGCTGCCACAGAGGCTCCGCTGCTCATGTAGGGGGCCAAGATGTGGTCAAGCAGATGCAGATATTGAACTTCCTTAGGGCCAGCCTGGCTCTCCTCTCCCCCAGTGCATGAGATAGGCAGGTGGGATTAGAGCAGTGATGCATCCGGCTTTCCCTCTCTGACTTTTAACAACCCCCATATCGAAATCCTGTCAGCGAGCTGCTTTGTCTCTGGCATTAGCATTTTTTAGTGGCTTGCACATTGAAGGGCTTGGAATCCTTCTCAGTTTCCTCACTCTGGCAGGCCTTCTTAGGAACTATAGCAGTCAATACTAATGAGACTGCCTTTATCTGTGATCAATTGTAATAATGTTGTGTTTTGAAACCTTCTGCCACACATTAAATTGTGTTATTTAGTTATAAACAAAGCATTGAACTAACTTTAACAAAATCATACATTGCTCTACACATAGAAAAAAATATCTGTGTTGAGTTACTGGAATCTCTGAAAGTAATTCCTAAACCAGCCTCATCAAGGAGTGATACTGCATAGGGCAGAGTCCCACCTGTTTAGTGACATATTGTAATCATGAGCGTAGTCAACAGAGGCCTCTCACTACCTCCTGGTGTTGACTGTCATTATGCTTATATGTTTCTTGTTTCCAATAACGTGTGTGTGTGTGTGTGTGTGTGTGTGTGTGTGTGTGTGTGTGTGTGTGTGTGTGTTTGGTAGTAGATGGTGTGTGTGTGTGTGTGTGGTAGTAGATGGTGTGTGTGTGGTAGTAGATGGTGTGTGTGTGGTAGTAGATGGTGTGTGTGTGTGTGTGTGTGTGTGTGTGTGTGTGTGTGTGTGTGTGTGTGTGTGTGTGTGTGTGTGTGTGTGTGTGTGTGTGTGTGTGTGTGTGTGTGTGTGTGTGTGTGTGTGTGTGTGGCGGTAGACCTAGCTACCCCGTAGGGCGCCTTGCTGCTGCTGCCCCTCACTGATTTAGTAAAGGCACATTAACATAATGGAGGGATGCAGACAGAATATGGTCCTTTTATTTTAAGATGGGGATTCCACACTGCATTTGTTACACAGATGTAGGGAGTTGAGAGATTACGAAGCCAGCAAATTGCCAGCTCTTGTTTCTTCTCTCTGGTTAACCTGATCATCTGTGGTAACAAACTGTCTTACCCAGATACTTTTTTTTCAGATAATTTTCTAGATGAAAAATACCCAATAATAATTTGATATTGTTCTTTGCCACTGGCTATAAAACATGGTGAAACAAGTTTATAATTGTAAATTAGTGCGGAAACACCATCCAACCAAACTGATCATTGAAATATACACTCAATTGACAGTTTATTAGGTAGACCACCCCATTCACGAAAATGGATTGCTCCTACAGGCAGTGAGTCACCTTGCCATGGCTTGCTATATAAAGCAGGCAGACAGGCATCAAGGCATTCAGTTACTGTTCGAATGAATGTTAGAATGGGCAAAACGAGTGACCTAAGCGACTTTGAGCATGGTGTAATCGTCGGTTGCTGGCGCGAAGCATCCAGTATCTCAGAAACGGCAACCGCGAAAATAGCTCGTTGATGAGATAGGTCGATGGAGAATGGCAAGAATCGTGCAAGCTAACAGGCGGGCCACAAACAGACAAATAATGGCACAGTACAACAGCGGTGTGCAGAACTGCATCTTAGAATGCACAAACCATCAGTCTTGGGCTATTGCAGCACACGACCACACCGGGTTTCATTCTTTTCAGCTAAAAACAAGAAGAAGTGATTCCAGTGGGCACGCGATCACCAGCAATGGACAATTGAAGAGTGGGAAAACATTGCCTGAAATATGATAGCGAGTTCAGTTTACTTGAGTGGCCTGTGCATTCTCCAGACCCCAACCCAATAGAGCATCTTTGGGATGTGATAGAACGAGCTGTTCGCAGCATGAATGTACGCCGTCCAATCTGCAGCAACTGTGTGATACCATTGTGTCAGCATGGACCAACATCCCTGTGGAACGTTTCTGACTCCTTGTATCCATGCCCTGATGAATTCAGGCTATTCTGGAGGCAAAGGGGGGTCTGACCCGATACTACATGGGTGTACCTAATACACTGGCCGGTGAGTGTACACTTACTTGAAGATATTATTCCACAAAGAGAGGAAAAGTTGGTCATATGCTATAAGAGAACAATGTGGAGGGTTGCTGGGGTAGGATGACACAGTATGAGGTGGACAGAGGGGAAGGTGGTGCTCAGTGCAATGCAGAGCAGGCAACGCATGGGGGTCCCATCTGGGCTTCACAGTACAGTGACAGTACAAACACATTAGACCCCCACCCCCCACACACACACACACACCAATCCTGTGTTCATCTCCCAGGCTTCAGCTGGGCCCCTGCCTGTCAAATCCTCCACTGCTGAACAATTCACTGGGAGACTGTGAACTATAATTAATGTAATTCATATTTTGTGTGGAAGAAAGAGATGAACAAAAAAAACAAAGCTAGTTTTAATTGAATGAAGCTTTGGGCCACAGGTCAGAGCTAGCTGGCTTTATCTCTGCACACCAATGCAGCCACACAGGTGTGCATGAGGCGTCTACTGGATATAAAGCTCACAACATGTTACTTCTCTAATTTGACTGACACCACTATTGCAGTACTTTTGTCTGATTGATGGTCTACTGGACATATTTCCACACATTGGCATGCCATTGAGGGACACACATTACTTAGGATGCTATGGAGACTGTCTGTGGAAGCAGGAGCTTTATTCCATTGTGAGAGTTACCCTATCTCTGCAGGACTGTTCTTCAACTTGCAGTATCAGTTTCCCTCTGTCATGGAGTGTGTGCTCTCTCAGTGTGCAGGCTAACAGTGGTGGGTAGACAGGGCTTTTGAAAGTGGCTGTAGTATGAGTGTTTGTGCCTGTGCCTGCTGCAGTAGCAGCGCTGGGTAGCCTCTGATCAGCCTGAGCCTTGCCTGCAGAGAGCATGCGCTTCCTCCAATCCCATTCCATGTTCAAAGGTAGAGCAGGCCTCTCACAGGCCCCCTGTCTTTGATGTACTCTACGACACTAGAGTCACAGCGTTGCCTCCGCATGCCTCCTGGCAGCAGACGAGAGCGTGCCGAAAGGAGGAGGGAAAATACCACATTTAATTGGCTAGTCACAATGCATTTCTTCAGACACAGCTCATATTTCAATCGCAGACCTACTTTCTCTGCCTGTTGATGATATTTGGTTGAAAAAAGTAAAGAAGGGAACGAGCTGGTTCTCTTGGTGCATTGAAATCTACTGTGTGCTTGTTGGTTACAGAGCTGAGCCTGGATTAACATGAGAACAATGGCTCCCTCAAAATGGATACTCCATGCATCACTCAGTCTGCCTCAGATGTAAAGCTCACCTAACCACATGAACTAGACAGAATTAACTTGGTTTGTTTAACAATCTCAGGATTAATGGTGCATATTTGAATAAACAATGTCCTATTTCATCAGACATCAGCCATCACTGAGTGCACCACATTGTAGATCCAGCCGAGAACGATGCAATTCATCACAACAAGGGGTTAAGTTTTAGCATAACCCAGCGAATTATGCATGTTGATAAAGATGGAGCAGAGAGCAAGTGAAATCAAATGCATTTTGGTGCGAGATGTATATGAGCACCTTCTGACCATCTCAGAGGAGCGTCTGTCTTAATGATTTATGCCAGCAGATAAACCTCTGAGAATTAGCAGCTCAGGGTGATATTTTCCTCTCAGCATTGCTAATGGACAACCCATGGATGCATTTCCAAGAATAAGAAATTCTCAGAACAGATGAGGAGAAATTATAATATTTTTGAGAAAAGTTTGTCCAGGAATAGGAGTTTGTTGAGGAGACAGTTCTCAATGCCTTTTGACTGAAGCTAGACTCACTCTGCTCAAGGAGTCTGACTCTAACTACTTGCTCTTCTTGCCTGAATGGTACAGTACCGCACCTTTTTAATGGAGTAGGTCCACAGCTCCAGTCTACGTCCTGTATGAGTGGCTCTGAGTTCAAGTGGTTTATTTATGAATGGTTGTCAGGAAAACACAGCCAGTTGCTATTGAATCGGACGTCTTTGTCGAGGTACACACCCATGTAACTTTTAGAGACTTGGCCAACTTGTACAGTAATTGCTCAATGATGACAAGCTCGCTGTCTCAGATGAATTCAATTTTTTTTGCATCACAGATTGAATGCATATTAGTGGATTCCTGCTCTTGATTACGGAATAAATGTGTTCGGTAGTTGTAAGGTAGATGATGATACGTATGTTCTTTCAACATAAGGCGTGGATGGGTGGTATGGAGTATTGACATGAACTCTATGCACTCCTAAAAGGTTCTTCGGCTAACCTCATAGGAGAACCCTTTTTGGTTCAAGGTAAAACCATTTTTGGTTCCAGGTAGAACCCTTTTGTGCTTCATGTACAAATGTTCCGGGGAAAGGGTTTTACATGGAAGCCAAAATGGTTCTACTTGGAACCAAACGGGTTCAACATGGAACCAGAAAGGGTTATTCACTGTTCTCCTATGAAGAACCCTTCTAAGTTCTAGATAGCACCTTTTTTCTAAGAGTGTAGCCAGTCAGTACTACAGTAATCCAAGCTCTGCTGATGAAAACCACTCAGTCATGTCACGGTATAACAACGAGGGAGATTTAGGAAGAGAGAGAGATTTGTAAGATACCACACCCTGCTCTTTGATGCTGTATCATAAATACCATTTTCATGTGGAAAAACACCTTTAAAGCCAGGCAGTAATCCAAGATGATAAACTCTTTGTCAGCTGTACGTGTTACAAGAACAGCGAGGAGAATCCTATGCCTACACATTGGAAGGATTACAGCAGGTTTTGTTTGCATATTTGGACCTGCGTAGAGAAGCTACAGTAAGTATCCTGAAGAATTGGAGCCCATTTTGCTACAAAATAAATGCTAGTCTGGAATGTTAGTTAGGCATGTTAGCGAAATATTTCAGTGCCATTTAAGAGCAATCACCTCTACAATAAAAACATTTTTTATAAAATTTTTTTGCTCTTTTTTTATTGACTGTTTTATTTAGTAAAGAACACTGAGCTATTGTTTAGCTCAAATATTAAACCATCAGATATGATTTTGTTGTTGTTGCTGTTGTTACCCGAATCAAACAAGAGGGTAGATCATATATAGGTATTGGATAATCAAAATCTTTTAGAACCTATACATATAAACATATATTCATATCTATAAGGTTTTCATTATCCAATACCTATTGATTCTATCACACTATAATCAGATAAGAGCTGTGCTGCGACCAATTGTTTAAGCCCTTTGGAACCAATTGTAGGAGAAAGCCTGTCTTGGGATGCCCCCAGTGGAGAGAGGCTCATTAGTTAAATCCCCACCGTGGGCTAATGCAGCCCTCCAGGAGCACCGCAGAGAAAGGGGGTAGAGTAAGACATTTCTTTGACTCCTTCTCAGGGGTTTCTTTCCGACATTTTCTTGCATGCATCAGCAGCTGAGAGGGCATGCATGTCGCCAGTATTGAAGCCGTCTTCGGGTTTCTGCGCAAACCTTTGGTGTGATTTTCTTAAAAGGCGTCAACAGGGCACTGGATCAGATATACAGTGGGGAGAACAAGTATTTGATACACTACCGAAAAGTCTGAGCCTTTTGGGAAAAACACTGGGGTAAATTCTGCATGGAAATGCGCCAATAGACAACTACAAACTAGAGTATTATTTTTTTAATCTTGTTGCCTTTATCATCTTCAAATCAAATTTTATTTGCGCTGAATACAACAGGAATACAACCTTACCGTGAAATTCTTACTTACAAGCCCTTAACCAACAATGCAATTTTAGGTGTTAGGAAATTATTTACTAAATAAACTAAAGTTAAAAAAATGAACACAATAAAATAACAATAATGAGGCTATATACTGTACAATGGGTCAATATGTGAGAGTACAATTTGTACCGAGTCAATGTGCATGTGTAACAGTATAACTTTAGACCGTCCCCTCGCCCATATCCGGGCGTGAACCAGGGACCCTCTGCACACATCAACAACAGTCACCCACGAAGCATCGTTACCCATCGCTCCACAAGGGGAACTACTACTTCAAGGTCTCAGAGCAAGTGACATCACCGATTGAAACGCTATTTAGCGCGCACCACCGCTAACTAAGCTAGCCGTTTCACAACCGTTACACTCACCCCCCTTTTTGACCTTCCTCCTTTTCCGCAGCAACCAGTTATCCGGGTCAACAGCATCAATGTAACAGTATAACTTTAGACCGTCCCCTCGCCCATACCCGGGCTCGAACCAGGGACCCTCTGCACACATCAACAACAGTCACCCTCGAAGCATCGTTACCCATCGCTCCACAAAAGCCGCGGCCCTTGCAGTGCAAGGGGAACTACTACTTCAAGGTCTCAGAGCAAGTGACGTCACCGATTGAAATGCTATTTAGCGCGCACCGCTAACTAAGCTAGCCGTTTCACATCCGTTACACAGGGGTACAGGTTAGTCGAGGTAATTGAAGTAATATGTACATGTAGGTAGGGGTAAAGTGACTATGCACAGATAATAAACAGTGAGTAGCAGCAGTGTAAAATAAAAAAAGGGGGGGGTCAATGCAAATAGTCCGGTGGCCATTTGATTAATTGTTCAGCAGTCTTATGGCTTGTCGGTAAAGCTGTTAAGGAGCCTTTTGGACCTAGACTTAGCGCTTCGGTACCACTTGCCGTGCGGTAGCAGAGAGAACAGTCTGGGTGGCTGGAGTCTTTGACATTTTTTGGGGCCTTCCTCTGACAAGCCTAGTATAGAGGTTCTGGATGGCAGGAAGCTTGGCCCCAGTGATGTACCGGGCTCCACTGCAGCCCTGTTGATGTTAATGGGGGTGTGTCCGGCCCTCCTTTTCCTGTAGTCCATGATCAGCTCCTTTGTCTTGCTCACGTTGAGGGAGAGATTGTTATCCTGGCACCACACTGCCAGGTCTCTGACCTCCTCCCTATAGGATGTCTCATTGTTGTCGGTGATCAGGTCAACCACTGTTGTGTAATCAGCAAACTTAATGATGGTGTTGGACTCGTGCTTGGCCATGGTATGCCTTTCAAGCACTTCATGGCTACAGACGTGAGTGCCACGGGGCTGTATTCATTTAGGCAGGTTACCTTGGTGTTCTTTGGCACAGGAACTATGGTGGTCTGCTTAAAACATGTAGGTATTACAGACTCGGTCAGGGGGAGGTTGAAAATATTAGTGAAGACACTTGCCAGTTGCTCCGCGCATGCTCTGAGTACATGTCCTGGTAATTTGTTTGGCCCTGTTTCATCGGATACAGAGGGCATGATCACACAGTCGTCCGGAACAGCTGGTGCTCTCATGCATGCTTCAGTGTTGGTCAAAGCGATTATAAAAGGCATTTTGCTCATCTGGTAGGCTTGCGTCACTGGGCAGCTCGCGGCTGGGATTCACGTTGTAGTCCATATTAGTTTGCCATCCCTGCTACATCCAACGAGCTTCAGAGCCTGTTTAGTAGGATTCAATCTTAGTCCTGTATTGACGCTTTACCTGTTTGATGGTTCATCTGAGGGCATATCGGGATTTCTTATAAGGGTCTGGATTAGTGTCCCTATCCTTGAAAGCATTTAGCTCGGTGCAGATGTTGCCTGTGTTTTTTACATTGGATAAAAGTAGAAACTCAGAGCTACAAAATGGTATATCATACACTACAGTTTGAATATTTTTTGGTTCTACGACTGGAGAGCCCTTCTTTATCTACACCCATCCAGAATCGTTCACACACTATTACGTTTTTAGCTTTAAGGGTTGATCCGAGCTTTCGGTACTAACAACAGCAGCCAAGCATCCAAGCTAACTTTTTAGCTACTTCCAGACACAAATGAGTGAACAGATCACTGAACATTACTCGCTCTAGCAAAGCTGGTTAGGCTGTTATTGTATCCAGAACTTCGATGACTGCAGCTGTGCTGTTAGATTGCCAGTTCGTTAATTCAGAGACTTTCACTCTCGGAGCGTTCAGAGCACACACTGGAGGCTCTGGCCAGTGAGTAGGGTTGATCCGAATTTTCTGACCTTACAACGGCAGTCAAGCACCCAACCCAACTGGCTAACATTGGTTAGCTTGCTAGCTACTTCCAGACAAAAATGAGAGATCATCCCATCCGCCCTAGCAGAGCTGGTTAGGCTGATTTCATGTTAGCCAGAATGTTGGTGACTGTAACTGTACTGCTGGCAACAATTGAATTACGCCTTTTTGCCAACATTTACTGACACCGGCCATATTCAACGGGTGTGGAGCGTTCGTAAATTCATCACTTATTCTGCTCTCTGGTACATACAGACAAGAGTGCTCATCGGAGTAGATGACCCGACTGAATTTATGAACGCACCCAAAATGGTTACTTGCATAGTAGAATATTTGGTTCATTGTTTAGCTAGCTAGCTAAACAATGAACTGTAATACAAAACTCATGACGTTGCTACCTTGCATGAATCTGCAGGTAGCTAACCAACCATAATCAATGTTAGCTAGCTAACATTAGGCTATAACTAGCCAAGCAACAACTCTGAGATACGAATAATAAGGTCATACACGTAATATTAGCTAGCGAGCCAGACAGCTAACGTTAGCTAACTAGCAGTACACTTTAACTTGAAATGAAACCACTTTCTGTCAAAATTTGAAAGTGTAATATTTTAAAATGTAGCTAGCTAGACTATCTTACCCATGGTTGGAGTACATAGCCAGAGCGAATTTACCAGCTGGTACGTCTATCAACAGTTGTTGCAGTGACATTCTATTGAAAGCTAGCTAGACTATCTTACCCGTGGTCGGAGTACATAGCCAGAGCGAATTTACCAGCTAGTAACGTAAACTCGTACATCACCTTGGTCCGGTTGGGAAGCGAAACTAATGCGTGATAGTGAGGAGGAGAGATGTCGTTTGGGAAAACTTATTTTTTTCACTCGATCTGTCCAACTTATCACCTTATCGCCTCTAAAATGTAAATAAAACACTATAAAGAGTTTATAAAATTTGTCATTACATACCTATTTGAAGGCTTGTGTCAAATTTGAATCAGGTTTTTAGGGCGGTGCTAAAGTGATCTTAGAAGTTAAACAGAGGCTTTGAGAATGATGATCGCATGCAATGATGACGCAAAAAATTACTAGGTATCCCCCCCTTACCCCCGTCACTGTCCATTTCTTGTTTTTAAACGATGAGAGAAGTGCTATATCTGGTGGAGAGAGATTGTAAGACAGAAATAGTTGCTTTATGCATGCTGTACGTTACGACATGACACGCCATGATGTAACGGAGGGTCCGTTTTTTCAACTTTTCTCCAATACTATAGAGCCATTACCATGTCGATCAACGCTTGAATAGAAACCTAGTTCACACCCCCGATTTTGAAGTCAACACAGTAGCTACAGTCCCATTAGTTTTCTTTGTAGCCTCGTTTGAATGTCACGGTTACGCACATTTCTACGGAATGGGTTGAGTTTACGTTACATCTATCAACAGTTGTTGCAGTGACATTCTATTGAAAGCTAGCTAGACTATCTTACCCGTATACATCATGGATGGACGCTTCTCCTGTTGGATGCCATGGTTGCCCTTAGTTTGAAGATGTAATCCAGAGACGGGTGTTTTATCCATCTCCTTAGCTATCATACTCGAATTCCACTGATTTCAAAACTCCAGAAAGTGGAGAGCAGCACTTATGCAGTTTTACTATGCGATACAAAAAAAGATTACCTAGACATACTGACCAGCTCCAATAGACAGAAACGTGCTATATGGCAGACCAATCCAAATATCTTGGCATGTCCAGCCCACTCATTATCTCAGCCAATCATGGCTAGTGGGAAGGTTCCTCACTTTTTCTGTGGCTAAAGCAACGAGGCTCGTAATTTAACAATTGTATTCGTATTTTTCAGATGACATACACATTTGTTATTAAGGCACATGAAAGTTCACATGTTCGAGATGGCATTTCTGCCAAAAAACGCATTTTGATATAAAAAAAATAAGTGTACATTCAAACATCTCTCCTGTGAAGTAGTGACCTGCGACATACGCCTAGTTTCCTAAAACAGGTCACAAATATAGATGAAAACTATTTTTGTAGATAGTGTGGTCTACAGCTTATCGTGAGGTTCTCTACCTCAGGCGAGCAAAACCTCGAGACTTCCTTAATATTAGAGATCGTGCTCCAGCTGTTATTGACAAATAAACACAGACCACCACCCCTCGTCTCACCAGAGGTAGCTGTTCTGTCTTGCCGATGCATGGATAACCCAGCCAACTGTATATTATCCATGTCGTCGTTCAGCCACGACTCGGTGGAACATAAGATATTACAGTTTTTAATGTCCTGTTTGTAGGATAATTATCAATCGGAGCTCACCCAGCTTATTGTCCAGCGACTGTACGTTGGCTTATAGGACGGATGGTCGAGTCGGGTTAAATTCTCGCTGTTCTATTAATTCAGAAGCTCTTTTCGGTCATAAGAGAAGGTAACAGAAATATTATGTATTAAATAAGTTACATACAATGCACCATTTAGATTCTGAACCTGGCTTGAGGTTCACCGACGGGACATTGTCCAGCATGTCAGACTTCATGTCCATAGCAGTGCATATTTGAATGTAATCTGACCTTTTCCTATTAGTAAATGGGATAAAAACTATTGTTTTGTTAGTAATGATTGGGGAACAGGAGGCCACAAAGCAGACAGGTCCCCACTTAACCAGAATGTATCTTTTTAGCACTTAGAGGAGGGGTTTTGAGGGCTGTTATCTATGGCCTCTCCTTGAACAAGTAAACAGACCATTTATTATGAACTCAGGTTTAAGGTAGAGCATTAATCCTCAATGACAGTTTGCCTACTTATTAAGGCAGCCCGATCTTTCGCTGGCTAGAGCAGATGGGTTTCAGCTGCTGCTACTCTAATGTACCAACTCACTAGATAAGCCTTTTTGGCTGAGACCAGTATCATCTATGAAATATGTTGAGTTAATATTGGGTAGTTAAAGGTATCAGTGTTAACTGTCCATTAAATGTCAACATACTGTACATGAGATATTCTGCCTGCGAAGGCAAGCTATTAAAACGCCTCCTTCTTGGTTATTTCCTGTATGATTTTTCTGCTGTCTCAAGGGATTAGAATTTGGGAAGTTTGAGAACCTTACTCTCTCACATTTCCATCTACAGCGGTAGGACCTGTTCACTGGCCCTGTGAGATGTTCTAATAAGTCTGGTCCATGGTGAACTGATCTTCAGCCATGTATTTGACTGAGGCGCCTCTCGATTGGACAGGAGCTTGGGCCCTCTTTCTACTTTCCCTGCTGTTGCGCAACAGCTCCTGTAGAGCCAGCTGCTGGAGAGCATGTCCTGACTTGAACCCAAAATGACAAACTGAGTCACACTCTCAGAATTAGGCACACCTCAGCCTGGCACCCCCGGGTCATCCTCCTCTTCCTCTACCCGAACAGACCTTACCACTTCCAGGTCAGGTCATGGGGGGGGGGGGGGGGTCCAGTCATGTCACGATGAAGATAGAAGTTCAGAAGTTCCTCACTCACTCACTCACTTTCTGCATTGAGCCCAACGAGTACCAGACCCAAGAGAGACTGATATGACTCTGCTGAGCACCTTGCTCTCTCATTTATCTCTTTCACACTTTGAATCTTAGAGTAGAGTCAATATAAAATGTTTGATTATTATTTGGAGGTGGTTTTATCTGTCACAATGACGCAGGCTGATATGACGGATACCATCCTATTGAGTGTTATCATTGAGTATGCACAGGGTTCCAACACCAGGGAATTCCATCAGGAAGTGGTACAGGTTGAAAAGGCAGCACAGACTTTGGTACAGTGAAATGAGGCTTGCGTGAACCCCACCAACATATTGTAGCACATAAATCAACAGCAGCCGGTGGGAATCACACATAAGACTTAGAGAGAGAAAGAAAAGCGGGAGAAAGGAGGTAATTTCAGACCTTGAAGGCCCTGTCCATTTTTGAGGAGTAGTAGCACTCCCTCTGTGACAGCACCAGCCCTCTATGAGGAGAAGAAAGGACCCCCACTATCGCTACAGTACAGTCCAGGGTCTGAAAAGCACGGCTGAAAACGCTCTCGCCTCGTATTCCTCAACATACACACAGTTCCAGGTTTTAGTGGTCAGTGATCTTAAAACATGGCATTTACTGTTAAATTAGATAAGAATATGCTGAAAATGTATTCATGACAAATCTACAAATCTACATACCATAATTACAATGTACAGGTAACTGCCAAAATAAAGGAAACACTTGAGTAAATGAGGGATACAAAGTTTATTGAAAACAGTTAACATCCCAACCGGCTAGGGTCATGAATGAAAATGCCTAGCAGCCCATTATTTTGGCAACTATGGCTAGAAGAAGGGATCTCAGTGACTCAGAGGAACATAGGTGGTTTAAAGGGTGTGTATGTGTGTGTGTCTCAGTCACTAGATCTCAACTCAATTGAACACAGTAAGGGAAACTGGAGCTTTTTGGGGTTATTACGACCACACAAAGGGGATGCAGCCGGGAAATTTGAGGCATTATCAAATGCTTGTCAAATTGTGAATGAGAGACTGATGAAAGGTGTGCAGCCTGCGCAAAAACCAAGCAGAGCTCATGCCTTTCATGCTACTTTTTTCAAATCATCATTACAGTCGCATCATGCAGCCTTAGAATGTATTAACATAACAACATATAGCCCAAAATTTGTATCACAACTAGTTACATAAATAACTCTAAATTAAGCATATAGGAGTACCTGTGTCTTTGTTAACCACTCATCACAGTATAGCCGCATGTGTGCACTCCCTCAAATCGTTTGGAGAAAATATCCTTTCTAATTTATTCAGCTGTGTTCAATTTATTCTTCATATAATAAAATAATATAAAATAATGCCATGAATACTAAGAAAATATTGTCTGCTAAATTAACTAGTGTAGCCCACAGCCATATGACATAGCCAAATCAGGGCCTAACATAAGAAATAGACAACATTTTCTTCATATTGTGTTTCTTTAGACCTGTCTAAAATAAATAATGACTTTATTGTGATGGTGTAGGCTATACTACATGGATTTATTAGATGTTTTTCAATGTAGATGTTCCAAAGGTCTGCATCACTAGCTTGTATGCTATGCGTGGAAGCCAGGAAATGCTAAATGTGTTTATATTAATTAACAGTCAATTACCATGTGACTGACAGTTATTTGCTTGACAATCACCGGCTAATAAAACTTCATGACCCCCACACCCCTAGCTGTGCCTGAGACAATTTCTCCACCATCAACAAAACACCAAATGATGGAATTTCTCGTGAAATAATGGTGTCGCATCCCTCCAATAGAGTTCCAGACACCAGACAGAATCTATGCCATGGTGCATTGAAGCTGTTCTGGGGGCTTGTGGTGGCCCAAAACCTATTAAGACACCTTATGTTGCTGTTTCCTTTATTTAAGAATTTACCTGTACGTTCACTGTACAAAGCTAGAGAAAAATATTATTTGAAATTTATTTTAACATGCAGTGCTAGACACAGACATCCGAAATGCATTTCAGCTTTAGAGTACAGAAGGACTTTTTTAATTTTTTTATTTAACCAGGCAAGTCAGTTAAGAACATATTCTTATTTACAATGACAGGCCTCTGGGCCAATTGTGTGCCGCCCACTGGGACTCTCAATCACGGCCGGTTGTGATACAGCCTGGAATCGAACCAGGGTCTGTAGTGATGCCTCTACCACTGAGACACAGTACCTTGGACTGCTGCGCCACTCGGGAGACTAGAGGAGAGAAAGCACATATTTTAATGAAGAATGCTCTAATTCCTCCTTCATCACATGATTATGATTATGGAAATGTAAACCAACTACTGCTGAGATAAATCTTTACACGTAAAGAGAACTGCATGAATTATGGCATTAAGATGATTCTGTCATTCTTTTGATATTACACAGTCATTTCTGCTCTGTTGGCTTTGAGTAAGAATGCTGCTGTTAGTTACACAATGGAGCATCTGGTTTAATTGAACTTTTTCCAACTTTTCTCTAAGCCACGAAACTTCAAAATACCACATTCAAAATCAGCACTCGTGCCTCTGCAAATATGATATTGTCTTGTGCAAAGAACTTCACTAAAAATGCAGTGTTTTTCTGTACATTAAAGTTAGCCATTCAGATGTATTGGTATTGCAAACACACTTTGAAGGAAAGGGAAAGATTTGGTGGAATCACCAGCCATCCAAATGAAATTGAATATCTTATTTTGTGGGCATGGTTAATTTGGATTAGCCATATGAAAGCAATTAAATGGAGGCTGCCATTTGACGGGATGGCGGGAATGCAAATGTAAATTTGTCTGATACCGCTAGAAAGTATGAAATAAGGACGAAGTTCTTGCAACCATGTTCTGCTCAGCTTTCAGCCCTCTCTAATGATATGGGCCTGTCCGGGGGCTGTCTGTTCCTTCACACACAGTCACAGTCAAAGCCACAGCCACAGCTACTACCCCAGCCACGGCACTGCTCTATCACAGGCAAGGTCAGATAGAAGGCACTACAAGGACCTCATGCTCCCATTCAGCTCAAACGCCAGATCCAATGCGTTTGAGAGGGGGAGAGGCTGTGTGTGTGTGTGTGTGTGTGTGTGTGTGTGTGTGTGTGTGTGTGTGTGTGTGTGTGTGTGTGTGTGTGTGTGTGTGTGTGTGTGTGTGTGTGTGTGTGTGTGTGTGTGTGTGTGTGTGTGTGTGTGTGTGTGCGTCTGTGCGTGCGTGTGGGCCAGCTCTACACTGCACTAGGGGCCAAAACACTAGAGATTGCTTTGATCTGAATTCTCAATGTCTTGTCCAATCACAATCATGTCACCGGCTCCCCATGGTAGGACAGACTCATTCATGGTGCGGGGAGTAGACCTTGCATTTTATTAGTTGATATATTGTACACTTCATTTTACTAAAGCTCTGCACACAAAATGGCTCCATGCATATTGGTCTGACAGTTGCAGGATGCTATCCAATGGAAGGCAAGCATTTGCTTTATGATAAGACTAAATGGAAATGGAAGCAGTGTGGTGATACAGTGCAGTATTTAAGAATGGTCAAGCCCATGTTTATATTGTTGTTTTGCAGGGCACTTGTTTTGTTTATTAACTTAGCTAACTAAAAACACTGGCAATCCAATTTAGTAAAGGAGACATGAATCTTCAACAGGTAGTTAATTGGTTTTTCACCTGCCCTTGTCACAAGATAACTGACAACAGAGCATCTCTAAGCAGTGTTACATCCCTGGAAGGTTAACTTGCCTAAGTGGCCTAACCAAACTATATGTTCCAATACCGCAATATACAATGTTGATACAAAATACTTTTACCTGAGATACTGTAGATACATAATAGATACGATCTATACATTGTGTAGTCCAACTTTCTGTGGTGTTATGTTCATCTGTTAGGTATACTGTAATCATGACACAGCACACTCTCAACACTTCCTTATAGGCTAATAAAAATGCAGAGAATGTCTTTTTGTTTTTCAAATGGGTTGTTTTCTTGAATTGGAGCGACAGAGTAATAAGCCAGAGTGTGACTAACTGACAGTAAGACAGATGTGTTGATAACTGGCGCTGACAGTGAGTGATAGGGTGCTAAATGCCTGCTCCCATTACCTTTTGAAATTGAAATACAGGTTGTGTCATATTGTTTGTATCCATGGCAACTCCAGCCCTCACTCGCCATCGGGTGGACAGAAAACAAAGGAAGAATACTCTCCTCGTAGCTGGGAAGGGTTTTTCAGTCTAAGAGTATGTTCTGGAAAACTGCCCCATAAGTAGGCCATTAAAGTCCTTGGAGACACCCTCTTTAAATGTCTAAATATTATTCAAAGTATATTTCATTTCAAGCTAACATATTGAGCGAACATTCATAATATCAAAGGCTAATCAACTGATTCCCAAACCGCACATTTCAGGATTAATTTTCAATAAGCATTTTCCCTTTTTATTGGACTTCCAGTATGTGACCACAGGAGAGCTTTATATCCAGGAGCAAACCTGATTAGCTCACAGCTGATGTGATGTTGGTAACAGGGTGAATCCTTGTCTCTGGTCACAGAGCTGCATTCGCACCTTGTTACCAAAGACAGCAACCAGTCGGCAAACATGGACTGTCCACTCAGTACAAACACCTACTTGACAGGAACACCATGTGCCCAGTTGTGTTTAACATAGGAGGAGAGAGAGAGAGAGAGAGAGAGAGAGAGCCTGGGAGAAAAAAAACACACACACACACTGCCTTCCTTCCCTGCTTGGCAAAACAGAGAGGCCTTGGATCTGTAGGAGGGGTGGGATGTCTAACAAGAACTAATGCTGCTTATGAAAGCTGAGCTTTTGCATCTAATCACAATGTCTATTCCCATGAGCTTGCTAGTTACTCATGCTTCCCTTCAGACTGGTAGAGCACCTCTCTTCCAGGAGCGCCAGTATTTTTAGGATGTTGTGAAGTTTCCTCGGCTGCATACGGAATGAGATGCTCGCCTTTAGGGGGATGTTGAGTTTGAAGATGATGTCCTTTGGATTTGATTAATTCAGTAACAGGGAAAGGAGCTGTCCCTGACTGAAAATAGACTGCCTGTAAATGACTATATGTCTGTTGTTTTCTTACTTTCTTCCTTTTGCTCTTGTTCCCTCTTATCAGTGTATTACGACAGGAAGACTATACATAAATAAGGAAAAAGATGAGGGGCTAACAGTGGAGTTGGTGTGTGGTATGTGTGCAATGTGTGTGCGTTTGTGATGTGTGTGTTTGTGTGTGTGTGTGTGTGTGTGTGTGTGTGTACTGTGTGTGTATTCATGTTTGCATGAGCATGAAATAATAGACTGAGCTCTGAGCAGCCTGTCTCCTTCCCAATAGAATGCTCTTCTTCTTCCTGTTTTATACCTCGCTGGTCTTGTCTTTGCTCGTGCCACACCTGTCACAGACTAGCGCTCTGAAGTTTGCCATCAAGGCCTGCTTTCCTCAAACATCATTTTGCTGTAGTTTTTGCAATTTCGTTTTTGCTGAATATTGGTTATGTTGAAAGAACACATCCGTTGTATGTTACAGGTTGTATGGAAAAGCCGATAACAAAGCCATCCAAGGAAAACGGTTTCTATTCCGTTCTTCGATTCCAGTCATGAACGAAAGAACCCACTTAAACTTGTTATGGAAGTGTTTTTTGTGTTTTTTCCTAAATTGGTTGTCTGAATATACTGTCCTGTAGATTAACTACAAAATGATCACCACAACACAGTACTGTCAACGAAGAGTGACTGGTTGAATAGTTATGGACCAAGTGATCTACATTTCCAACAGATTTTCCCCAATTCTTGGTTTATTTGTCAGGTGTTGGACAATATTTCCATTAAGTATGAACAACAGCAGTGGTTGGCCCGTTTAACAGCAACAATGCCCCTTTGATGTCCTACATTTCACAATCCCACCAACGACCACCAAAAACTCCAACATGCACAGCATCCTTTCATCCTGTCATCCTGTCAGTCAAGTGCTTACAATTCTGGTTAATTTAATGTCTACATGTGAGGTTAATGACATGAACAATTCTTACAACAAACCCTCTGAAGATGAAATAAATAAGAAACAAAAGCAAATTTGCTAAAACTTTGATATAATGCTTTGATACAATGCTAATTAGATCACATACAGTCTTCTCCTGAAATCTATTCACATCCTTCATTCTAATTACACCACTCTGATATGGCCCAATAGAAGGATAGCCAGCTAGCTAGGTTATAAGACACAGAGCAGTGCTGTGAAAAAGATGACTGATGGCCTGTGAGTGGTGACACTGACACCATGTTAGCATGGCCTGAACTTAAGTCTGTACTGCTCGTCATGTAGATCCGCTCTGGTTCGCTGACAATGACACCCTGACACCCGGCAGCCAGCCAGGCAGGGTCCACTGTGCGGTGGGGGGGGGGTGGTGTGTGGTGCAGTGGACGGTTTAGGAGGGATAATTGTGTGTCTCTAAGACGAGTTTGCAGTCCTATTCGGATGATTAATAAAGAATCCTTAGCTTTTGAACACGCCATTCACCTCCTTCACCACTCATGAATGGCTCATTGGAAAAGGGGCTGCATTTCACTAAAGCCATTTTCACCTACTACCCACTGGTTTAATAAAGACCTCTGCATGTACTGAGGGTTCATTAAGCCAGCCTGGTTCATATTAACCCTCCACTGAAAGTATTTTTGCAAAGTGTGTTTTTCTAATGAATTAAAGATGGCTCCCTTCTCCCTCCTTGCCTGGTAAACACGGCTGCCTGCCTGCTACATCATTTACATGCAGATTTATACAAATAAGCGCCATGCTTAATGCAGACTTCAGATAATGCCTGGTTAAAAGTAAAAGATATTCAAAACAGTGTTTATGAAATCATAAGCAGATGTCAAAGTTGGTATATCACAAAGCAGCTCTTAATCACTGTCATCTTTTGCACTTGTGTTTTGTCTAATCAGCAAGAGGTTTTGTATTTCCAGGGTGTATGTCAGTATCTGGCCTTTCTGTGAATGGGTCTGTCATTGACCTTCTGGTGTATGGCGTTGTTACCAGCTACAGTGAGCTGAGCTGACTGAGAGAAACAAATCACAGCTGAGACTGTGAGAGCAGTTCCTGATCTGACAAAACAGGCGCTGATGTGAAAATGGCTAAATTAGGACGACCATAACCTTGTTAGGGCCCACGTGGAGCCAGCTGGGGGCATGGATCTTTTATTTCTCTGGCTCAGTCAATATTACTTCAGCACGTTCAAATGTGTGGTTGATAGGGCTCAGGAGCCCTGGATGTGTCAGAGAGGGCTCTCCTGTTAGACACTTAAACAAAGAAGGAGCTGAGGTTGCTCCCTCAGCAGAGCCACAATTGGCCATGCTGTTTTCCTGGGGAGAGAACAAAACACAGCCCAGCACCAGCCAGCTAGGCTTCTCTCTTTTCTACAGGCTAATAGCAGGGTTTCAGTCCTTCAGCTTTACGGCTGGCAACATGTCACAAAACACCATGTCTGCCCAGTAGCCGCAGATCAAAGCAATAGTCTTAAATCCTGTGTTTTTGTCTCTGACAGGTAATAATGATAAGGGTCATTTTCTCAGGCTTCTGTCTATGAGGCAACTGAAGTGAACACAACTTGTTTTCTCTGAGGAAGTAATATGCACACAGACAGATGATCACAGTGGCTGTTGGGCAGTCGATAGCACTAGCCGTTGGCTGTCGCTGACGGTGTGTCTATGACAATTAGGCTGGTGTCTTGACAGGGAGGATAGTTCAGCCACTATGAAAAGAGACTTTGTCATATTCACAGACCACCAGAATGCAGGGCGGCCCCAGCTGAGGTCATTCATCCCCTATTACCGATGGCCCTATTAACCGGTCCCATGACCTGTGTGGTGGAAAATGAGAGCGGGGAGGTGCAGTCATTTATATAACCAATGTCAGGGTGCGTTGGACATGGACGCCCCCCTCTGCAGAGCGCCTCATCAGCCTCTCTGATCAGATGGGGATGCATTATACATCAGACGGCCAGTAAGTGGAGGAAAGACATTCATCACTGTCCACCTTTCAAATTAGATCCCACTGACATGGCAATCAGTCAGACACATCAGTATTCAGCTATGGGTGAGAGCTGGCTCTCATACATAGGGAGGGAGACTGGCCTGGTTGTGCTGTGTATAGATCCCCATTAAGTTTTAACAAACCTTACAATAACCTACATACAATAAACTGGACTTTTAGCAGTGGTATTGTTCCCTTTATGTTACCCAAAATGGATGTTGTCTTAAGTGGTGGTGTGCAGTGATGATTGTCTGCCCAGACATGGGTATAAGAAGAAGGCCCTGCCAAAACTGTTTTTAATTTCACACACTGTTTCCATTCAGTTTGCTTTTAGCTTTGCAATGGCAGAAGTAAACTGCGTCCACATGAATGCAAAGTGCAAAATGTGCACTTCTCCATTATATTTAAATTGAGAGGTTTTAGGGAAAGCAGGCAATGTGTTGGGATAGCAACCATTCAAGTGTAAAGGGGTTATAGATTGTGGCATTTTGAGATTGAACTCGCCTCAGTAGATTACTCGCCTCAGTAGTATCGTGCCTAGGCCTCTTCTCTCGTCACTTTATCTACTCCCCCCTATTCTTACCTCCTCCCCACTTGTTAGGCCAAAACCACAATGCGTCTCCAATTAGGAAGGTGTGTAGACCACTCAGGTGTACAGACAACAACACTTGGAATGCATCTCTTCTATATCTTCAGTAACATCTGTGGCTAGTCACGAATGATTTTCATGTCAAGTTGTCTTTCTCTGAACCCACGTCTAATCGTCACTTTTTCCCCTTCTCTTTTCTCTCCATGTCCTGCTGCCTGTGGCCTCTCTGTTGTTTACATGACTCCAGGTAAGGAAAATATTTTGGCGAACATAGACTACAGCATGAATGGTGCAATATGAAGTAGCTACAACATTCAGACACTAAATCATTGTCCATGTGGTGTACATAGTACAAATGCAATGGCACACTATACTGATGCAGTGTTATTTGTGAGCAGACAAAATGAAGCCTGAACTACCAGATATATTCTCCAGGCCTTAAAGAGAGCATGTCTACAGCTGTACAATAAGCATCCAAATGTTATTCAAGACATTACATAAAGCTAACTCATTTGGACTTAACTCAATTACTTCAGTTTAATTCCAATGCAATTGCATATTACATCTAAATCTGCACCCTCTATTACAGACTAAAAACATGAAGTCCTTTCACCCCCTCTGAAATCACTGTTAATTATATTTGAGTCAAGCCAAACTGAGCACTTGTTTGTAATCGAAGCAGTTCTCTTGGTCCTCCTCAGCAATTACACACTGTGAAAGAGGACTTATTTAAGAGTCTAGTCAAAGCTCAATCTGGTCAAGCAAATCCTTACTATCACGCTCCTGTTGTAACGACAGAGATGAACCAGGATGGTAACTGAATCTAAATAACAGACAGTGGAACAGAAACAGATCCTAGTATCAGATTCCGGAATGAAGGCTAAGTTCCAGGGCTCCTGGAGGATGTATGGTCCTGTGGTGTCCAACTGTCAGAGTTTCCTCAGGACCTCTAATTGGCTTTGAAATGGAAACAATGAGTCTAGCAGCTTAGATAATCTGTTGTTGCTCCTTAAAACGTCTTGGACCCAAAACTAATCATGCAATTCAAAGGGGATTTTAATATTACTGGAAGTGTGCTGACAGACTAAAGATTTGTTTTTATGGACCACTACTATTTTCAGTACGTGTTTAATGCCCCTCTAATGTTGTACTAATGAAATCATGGAGGACAGAGGGTTTATTGAGGAATCAGCTGTCCATGGCAAGAGTCTGCTTAGTTGTAGGCATAATACTGTAGAATAGATAGAAATAGTAAACCTATGGTTTCTGTTGATTTAGTTAACTGATATAATCAATAATTAGGGTTCGGTTATAGAAGCCTGTCCCCTGTGCTGTGAGTTCAAATGAGTGGAGAACTCTGGAGCGGTGCTCAGAGTGGGTTGGAAGGACTCCTCTGTTTCTTCAGATGTCTGCTTTTAATTTGTCTCAGCGCGCCTGAGGAAAGGTCATGATCCAGATGCTTTCACCCTCCGCTAGCACTGCTGCTCCTCTGCTTTCCACTTAAAGAAAAATCGAGGGAGAGAGGGTGAGAGAGAATCTTGGTATTTCTTAACGTGTGGTGCGCTGCCTTCATTTCCCCTATGAAGGGCTGTCCTCATTTATTGTGCAGGCCTGTTGGACAGAGTACCAGCTCATTTGCAGGATAGTGGAGGGACTGGTTGGGATGGCCGGGGAGGCCTAGCTATCCATATCTGACAGGTTCTATATGCTTATTGTGGTGTTGAGGTGACTGAGCAGCTCCCAGAGGATCCCCCTCTCCCCACTGTGACAGGTGGATCCCACTCCTACCCCTGCTACCATCCTCTCTTTCAGAACCCCAGCCCTACTGCTACCCCCTTCTCGCTCAGAACAGCACTCCTCTATTTACTCTGTAGGGAGAGACGACGTGGCCTAAGAGAAGGTGTAAGAAGACCCCCAACTAAAAAATATATATATTAACAGTTTGATTGAAAATGGAAAGTGGATAAGGATTGGGCATTCTGGTTAGTAAGCAAGTGGAGCTTGTTTTGACTTTTTCCACATGTATATACAGTAACTTCACTCCCCCTCTTTTGCAAGACTCACTGTCTCTGGTATTCTTGATTCTTTAGTTTACATAAAATGTTTGAGAATATTCCAAATTCTAAAAGCTATCATAGATGAAGGGGCCTCACCATGGGGACACTTTATACGGCACTGCAAAGCATGTTTAATTGAACATACTGTACTTTAGTACATTCTGTACAAATTCGCTCTGTATCATGCATTCATGCATACATACATGTGTGCATAGGACTGCTGCTGCGAGGGAGAGTATTAGTTGAGGGAAGGAAAGAACTATGAATATATATATGTATATATATATATAAATAGAATATTAACAATTCCTTGGGTGTTTTGCAGCATGTTTTACTACACCAAATGAGATCACGTACAGGGGAACAGATAATCAATGGTAACTGAGGGAAAACACTTTTAATAGGTTCTGACCTTAAGGCAATAATTGATTCAATGCACTCCATCACAATTCATTTATTTCTTAGTCAACATGGAATTCTCTATTTTATATGCAGGGTGTATAAGGGTTGCTGCAAGGAGACACAATTACTCACATGAAAGGGCCCTTGCTAAATGAGCTTTGCATTTAACAAACACAACTAGAAATAGGCGTATGTAGACAGCTATGCATATGTAAATCAACCGTCATGATTTATGAAGTTGAGAGAATGTAGTGGCTTGGAAGTAGCTCTGTGAAGTGTTGAAAAAGCTTTTGACAATCATGTCATTCTCCTGCTTTTATTAGTGTCTAATGAGATGGAGCACAGTTATTCTAACCAGGAGCCATGAGAAGGTAATGGATGAACCAAAACCTCATCTGAAATGAACAGCTCGTTGTAGACCATGAACTCTAATGTATTTAGTAATATGTTACAGCTCGTTCACATTAGGATCTTCATATGGATGTTCATCCAGGGCATTTGAACCATTGTTAATTTCTTCAACAAAAATAATGACTCAAAATATTCATCAGATACCTATTTTTCAGTGTCAATCGCAGGGTTTCTTAGCTGATTTTTTTTTTAGCAAGAAGCACTTCTGCCTAGGTTGATCAACATTAGGCGTACAATAGGAAATGTAGGACGATAACAAATATTTGAGCTATTTAAGCTAGAATCCTATATGTTCCTACATATAAATCTCAGGTCGCACAGCAAAATAATTAGGTGCATATGCGAGTAAAATGGTCGCACTCTAGAGCCATGAATTGACAAGACTATAACTGACTAAACAGATCCAGAAAAAACTGTAACAAAAATGATTTCTCAATTCAGTTGATGAGATGAGACTCACATTTTCTGTGTGGCTAAAATCTGACTAAGTGGACTGGACAATAGTTTTTGGAGAGGTTGAGAGCTTTTCAGTGATAAGCACAATTAATATTAGCAGCACAGATGATCAGCGCAGTTCTGTTCAGCAGTGGGAAGAACGTGTCACACCCGGCAAACAGCCTACATCAGCTGGTGAGCTGCATGGGAGCAAGCGATTGTGGGTAGACACGCAGGCAGCTTACGCTCTGGCTCTGCGTCCGATTATAAATATCGTGCAGGTGACTCTCTTGCTTCACCTTAGCTAATCAGTCACCACCAGCCTTCTCGTTAGCTACCCTTTGCCTGGTTAAGAAACACAATCTTTAATAAATTAAAAACAATAACAGCATTGAGTTTAATAGTAAAACAACAGCCTAGCTATGTTTTAATCTCTCTTGAGTAGGCTATAGAACACAGGAGGTTGGTGGAACCTTAAATTGGGGAGGACGGGCTCGTGGTAATGGCTGGAGCAGAATTAGTGGAATGGTATCAAATACATCAAATATGTGGTTTCCATGTGTTTGATGACATTCCATTTACTGCATTCCAGCCATTTATTATGAGCGGTCCTCCCCTCAGCAGCCTCCACTGCTCTGGAAAAGTAGGCTGTCTTTGAATTTGTAGTCTCACTCAACCCTCCCACTTCTCCCACTGCATTTCATGTACATGCTCTGTAGCCAACGTAGCTAAGTCTACCTCTTTTTCACTGAGAAAATGCCTTGATTCTAGCCATTAGCTCTATTCATGGAATTTCTATCTGCAACGTTTAATAATGTTTTTCCACTGAAATTGGCCCTGGTAACATTACCAGCAGCATATATGCAAACAGTTGGTGGCACAGAAAGAAAGGAAAAGGGATAGCAAGTTACTCTTTCCACTTTGTTATATCTGACTGGGCAATGAACTTTATTTTGAGTTAATGTGGACCCAGTGACTCAGACTTGAGCACTGTGGCGTCTGTGGCACGCTGATAACAATGGCATGACGCAACTGAGTGATGGAGGTGCAACCCATAATACTTTGAGGCACCATCTGGTGATTGTGCTTCTCTCTCTCTCTCTCTCTCTCTCTCTCTCTCTCTCTCTCTCTCTCTCTCTCTCTCTGCACTTGTAGGTGCCCATTTGTTTTGTATGTAATGTGCAATATCTATGTAGGCCTGAATTTGGAATTTACAGATAATTCTTATATAATATAATATTATTCTTATATACACTCACCTACCAGTTTATTAGGTACATCCATCTAGTACTAGGTAAACCCTAGACACTGTCATGTGTGAAAAGCACAGCAGGGTGTATTTTCTGAAATACTTTGTCCTGCATGCCTGGCACCGATGATCATACCACACTCATAGTTGCTAAGGTCAATCGTTTTGCCCATTCTAACGTTCAACCGAACACTAACTGAATGTCTTGATGCCTGTCTGCCTGCTTTATATAGCAAGCCATGGCAACGTGCCTTACTGTCTGTAGGAGCGACCCATTTTTTGTGAACGGGTGATGTACTTAATAAACTGTCCGGTGAGTGTATGTTTGTCATGTTTCTGCTGTTGGGAAGATAATAGGATGTAATGCAGAAAAATATGTTGGTAGGACAATGCTATGTCGGCCTATGTATGTGCACATAGATGTCAGGAATTTATGTTTACTATATGTTAATGAGGCAATACATGTGATGCGTTTAAATGTGACTAAAATGAAAGGGCATTTAGTTGACTAAAATGGCCCACTGTTTTCGTAATCATTATTACAAAAATGTGAATAAGACTTAATGATATTTTAGACTAAATGTAAAAACGAGTGCCAAAATGAACACGGAACCCTGTCTAAGTCGGTTTCCTAGATATCTCCTATACAGTATATGGTGAAGTCTAAATATTGCCTTTCACACATGGTTTCACCAACCAACACAGTGGCCTGAAATAGAGGGTAAAACAAGTGGGATCAAACAGGTCTGTTTGTTTTGTCCACTCGTTACATTATATATAAAATATATATATATAATTATATATATATATATAATTTTGCAGCCTCTTCAGATATCCCACAGACCACAGTGTGTATACAGAAAAGAAAGCTGCCTTACTTTGGCAACTGAGACACACACACACACAAGCACACAGACACACAAGCACACAGACACACAAGCACACACACACACACACACACACACACACACACACACACACACACACACACACACACACACACACACACACACACACACACACACACACACACACACACACACACACACACACATACACAGCCTTACACATACTTTTTATAGCATCAACAAGGGGAGTGTCAGAGGAGTCAAAACGTCTGAGTAAGTGTTTGACTCAGCTCAACCCCTCATAGACACTTTTAATGGAGTGTGCTCTCCACCCTTCACCCAAGAATGAGACCAGATGGAGTTTAGTGTGTGCCACCCCTCTTTATTTTCTCCTTTTCCCTTCTCCCTCTTCCTCCCTCTCCCTTCCTCTTCCTCCCTCCCTTCCTTCCTCCCTCCCTTTGTATCTAAAAAGTAGTAGAAAGAGGAAGTTAATGATATAAGAACCAGCAAACTGTCTCTTTAAGTGGGGATTACAAAAAGAGAAATTGAGACCAAGGGAAAAGGGGGTTGTGAGTGTAAAAATAAGGTGGCCTGCAGGAGCGGAGCTGCAAGGTCACCTCTGCTGTAGTGTCGGCCAGGGCTGTCGGATCGAAGGCATGGCGAATGGGCTGCTGTGGTATGGACCGGTCTCCCAGGAATGCTTCAGGAAGACCTGCTGCCATACCTGAGGCAGCCGCTCATTTATCTGGAATGCGGCTCTCCGACTGCTAACGACCAGCTCAAATTGGACTATTTTTTCCCATTTGTCAGCCAACCAGCTGCACTGGCTCAGCTGCGCATCTGTGCGGAGGGAAGGTGTAGGACAATGAAAGTTTCTACAAATTTTCTCGCTCTCTTGATTTTTGTCTCTTTTTGTGCAGTCTAAGAGCGTTTTCACAATTGTTTTTATCTGTCTGTCAGTCTGCCTGAGTCTGTCCTGGCACTGCCTCATAGCAAATAAGCATCTTGGGCATCTGGCAGAGTTGTTTCCTGTGACATATTTTAGGTCTCTTAACGGCAGGAGGTCCTCAGATTTACTGGTAATCTAGTTGTATTGGAGGATATTTAACTTTGAGTGTGGTTTTCTCTAGTGGCAGAATTTGATGTATCACTCATAATCACGGCATTGCTTACATGTAAGCTCTACTATATGTCCAAATCACAATGACAAAGAATGCAAAAGTATCCACATCCTATACGGTGCATTTAAGTCGATTAAGTGAATCAATTGCGAGTAAATGCAATATTTAAGTCAATGTAATATCCTGTTACAGTAACACAAGCCCTTTCCTATAATTATTTCTTCCTCGATTATTTCCTTAATTGCTTTTAAGTATTTAAAATTATATTTCATTTTAAAATGTATTTTATTTTATTTTAAAGGTGGAATTTTTTTTTATTCTAACCAACAACATTATTTGCAAACCATAGGAAAGAAAGTTTTAGAGATTCACCTCAGTTTTTCCTCTCCACACTCAAACTGAAGTTAGAGAAACATCAGAATGTGTTGTGTTCCGTCCTGAGGTGAAAACTATTCACAAACCTGACTGCCTTACAAAACAGGTTCTTCATATGGAGAAGGGCTTCTAACACAGAATTAATATAAGCCTCGTTAAGCTCAATCTTTACAGCTATTCTGGATGGCCAGATGTTGTGGTCAACACCTCAGCATCTTTTATGCTGTCTCTTAAGTCGCTTTACCTGTGCTACCATATCCTAGCAAAAAAAGGGCATTTTACTCTAGCAATGATACTGTCCATAACCGGACAGATTAACATTTTGTAGTCACAATAACATGAATCAACTATTCTACAAGTGTCTCTCTACGCGTGCATGTGCATATATATGTGTGTGTTCTTCCATCTATGTTACATATGACCTCAAAGATCATATATCACTTATAGAATCATGCTACATACATTACTACACCCCAACTGTAGCCTGCTGGAGAATGGATGTGGTGTGATACTGAATAGGTGCTTAGTGTCAGACAGGGCATTGTGTGGATCTATTATTCAAGTGGGGGAAAGTCTCTTACTATGAACAGTTTATTTCAGTTTGTGTGGATGATGAAACCTTTTTGCAATAGGCTTGCAAGTTGCAATCTTTCTTTTCATGTGATCAGTTTTACTGTAGCTTTGGATTTGTTCAAAATCATTTTCTAAACCTTTTCAACCTTTCATTAGAGTTAGTGCCACATCATTTCTTCGATGTATCAATGCAACTTTGAAAGTAGCTTTGTATGACAATAAAGAAAAAAATACACCAGACAGTATGCATAATATACTTTAAATGATATTAGACATTTAAATCTGGAGGACAATTATAATTGATTTGGTATTGTGCTTGGCTTTTAGATTTATTCCATTTTCCATTGGAGTGCATATTTCTGTTTTCAACAGAGCGTATGCAGAGGTATTGTGTAGACACAGACACCGTAGCAGAGTGAACAGTTTATTATGAGACTCTCCCTGTGGACATCTTTGTTGTCAGCACTCTTGTTAATATGCATACATACAATTTAGAATATATATTTTTATTGTAAATTCTATGCGGTGTGTAGGCACACGCTAGTATTACACACACACACACACACACACACACACACACACACACACACACACACACACACACACACACACACACACACACAGCGAGAAAGAAAGAGAGAGAGAACCAGTCTGTTGACATATGTAGATTGTAAAGTATTACGCTGTGAGTGCACTGTAATGCTCAAAGAAACTTGTACAGTAAAAAACAATGACTTAATCATTTGTCACTGGCTTCAGAGACGGACTCAGATGTATTTGCAGCGAACAAATGAATGATTTGAAAGTATTGGGGATTCTGGTGTTAATCCTGACTGTGTCTGTGGCCAATTCCTTCATACTTACTGTATATGGCAGCTCTTCAAATGTTTATTCCTTTTCAATGACCCCGCACTGATTTAAGATGACAGTTGTCTTACTGTAATAAGCACGTCAGCTGTTCACCTTTTCCAGCAAACGAACAGCTCAATAGTGCCATCACTTTACAGGAAAAACCCTCAAACTTGTTCAGTACAGGGAGAGGCTACTCAATCTGACAAGGTGTGAAAAGAGTCCTGATCTTTGATGGGCGGCCTGTTCTGTACTGTGAGTGGAGAGAAGTAATACGCTACATTACAATGTAAACTTTCCCAGCAGCTGCCATGTCTATCTCCATCATGAGATTTAAGCACTTTTATTACAAGAAAGTCAAGTGGTTTGCTTTGTTCAATGTCAAACCAGGCACACGGCCCATATACTGTAATGCATGGAGCATGAATAAACCCACTGGGCACAGACGTCAATTCACATTTCCTTTGCATATGTTTGTGTATAGTGCTGTATATCCATCTTGCTTCCTCTCTGTGTTTTTTTGTGCATGTGGTGTGTGTGCATTGTTCAGTCAGTGCCAGGACAGCTAAAGCTCTATGCTTGTCACTCTGGGTGCAGTGTAACAGGAAGTGACACGTTGTGTAGGACTGCATAACCTCTCTGAACCACCCATCCCGGATCCAGTATAATTGTCATCAGCAATGCTAAATAGCATAGCGCCACAGTCAAATAATATTACTAGAAAATATTCATATTCATGAAATCACAAGTGCAATATTGCAAAACACAGCTTAGCCTTTTGTTAATCCACCTGTCATCTCAGATTTTAAAATGATGCTTTACAGCGAAAGCAATACAAGCGTTTGTGTAAGTATATCGATTGCTCGACAAAACAATAAGTACACTTAGCATCTGGTAACTTGGTCACGAAAATCAGAAAACCAATCAAATTAATAATTTACCTTTGATGATCTTCGGATGTTTTCACTCACGAGACTCCCAGTTAGAGAACAAATGTTCCTTTTGTTCCATAAAGATATTTTTTTGTATCCAAATACCTCCGTTAGTTTGGTGCGTTATGCCCAGGAATCCACTGGAAAGAGTCACGACAACGCAGACAAAAATTCAAAATTATATCCATAATGTCCACAGAAAAATGTCAAACGTTTTTTATAATCAATCCTCAGGGTGTTTTTCAAATATCTATTCGATAATATATCAACCGGGACAGTTGGCTTTTCACTAGGACCGAGAATAACAATGGCCACCTTTCTCTTTTGCGCACAACTCATGTCTAAAGGCTGTTGACACCTTAGGGAAGCCATAGAAAAAGGTTGGTTGATATCCCTTTAAATGGGCAATAGGGATGCATAACAACAGAGAGGTTTCAAAAACAGGGGCACTATATCAGTTCTGTTTAACTCACAGACAAAATGTTGACAGTTTTGTCATCCTAATCTTTCAATTATATGCATATTCTAGCATTTGGTCCTGAGAAATGGGAATGTTATTTTTCCAAACATAAAAATAGTGCCCCTTAGCTTCAAGAGGATAACATACAGCACACACATTCATTCTGATGTGTGATGGCAGGGTGAAGTCAGTGGACACACCTGTGATTGGGTGAAGCCAGTGGACACACCTGGGATTAGGTGAAGCCAGTGGACACACCTGGGATTGGGTGAAGCCAGTGGACACACCTGGGATTAGGTGAAGCCAGTGGACACACCTGGGATTAGGTGAAGCCAGTGGACACACCTGGGATTAGGTGAAGCCAGTGGACACACCTGGGATTAGGTGAAGCCAGTGGACACACCTGGGATTAGGTGAAGTCAGTGGACACACCTGTGATTGGGTGAAGCCAGTGGACACACCTGGGATTAGGTGAAGCCAGTGGACACACCTGGGATTAGGTGAAGCCAGTGGACACACCTGGGATTAGGTGAAGCCAGTGGACACACCTGGGATTGGGTGGAGCCAGTGGACACACCTGGGATTAGGTGAAGCCAGTGGACACACCTGGGATTAGGTGAAGCCAGTGGACACACCTGGGATTAGGTGAAGCCAGTGGACACACCTGGGATTGGGTGAAGCCAGTGGACACACCTGGGATTGGGTGAAGCCAGTGGACACACCTGGGATTGGGTGAAGCCAGTGGACACACCTGGGATTAGGTGAAGCCATTGGACACACCTGTGATACATGCTGGTCTTATATTATGTGTCTCTTTCGTTGGTTATTAATGGTCCAGCATTCTGTGAACAACAAAGCCTAATGCTGAACATTGTCCTTGTCTGTGTTTACTTATATTTGTCGACTGTATAATTTGTTTACCTTGTTTTTCTCTCAAATAAGAGGGGATAATGAGGGAGAGGAGTAGTAGGAGGATCTTAATACTGAGGATCAAGGTTAATGAAGTCAACATGCAATTAACTCACCAGGAAGCAATGGTGATACAATGTCTGTGTTACCCTTCTCTAATAACCACACAAGACCATGTATGTCTCAACACTGGCGGGTTGCACCATTCATTTGTCATCCATCACAGTGTTATGGCATTTAAATACAATGGGGTTGCACAGATGTTCCTTTAGTGGGGTTTCATTCTTTTTTTATGTCAATAACACACTACAGAACAGGACCCTAAAATATGAACTAATATTATAAAATAAACACCAGGCAATTTTACAATGGGAACAAGGTGGTGTGTTTTGTAAGTTCAGGGAAAAGGCCAAGTTTGATGCATTCTGTTGGTGTTTACTAAATAATCCTGCACAACAAGTGAAGCAGAAACTTAATTGTAACTAATTAGCTCCCTAGAGGTTTAATTGGATCTGCATTCTATATTCCCCAGTTTACCTGCAATATGTAAATCCTGCCTCTGTGTTGGGGGGGGGAAACACACAGTCAGTGAGGTGGAGGGATGGAGGTAATGTGAGGCAGAATTAAGTAAAGTTGAAATCCGTCTGTAACAAGCTTAATTCTTCTGTCATGTTTGAGTCTCTTCACCCTGAAAGCCTTTAAGACATTTTCTACCCCAACTAATTGATTGTGCAAGCTGTGATGTTACAGAGTGGCTCCCTGTTGGGAGAGGTCAGGTAATAGAACGTCTTTGTTCTATGGTGAAATGTGATGGCATCACTGAATTGAAAATGACAATGTGTATTGTCAATGTAATGAACCTCACCGCAGCTCGTTCACCTAATGCAATTTGGAAATCGGTTTGGGATTGTGTTCTGAGCATTCCTTTAAAGAAAGTGGGATTAGTAATAAGGACAGTTGTTTTGTTTGCATTATTTCACTGGAGAAATGAAGACGCTAATACACCCCCACCACCATCTGTCCACCTTGACTCTTATGTGGTGTAGACCCCCTCTGTAGCTCAGCTCACATTCCCTTTTCAAGTTAATCCATGTTGTCCAGGTTAGCTGCTTTGGTAGTTGGTATTGTTCACTTTTTTCTTGACAAATTACATGGGGGGGGTTAAAGGTTAAATAAACTATGTCGCAGCCAAAACAGGATATTGGGTCTGAGTGAGTGCAGCTTAAATCCCCAACTACAATATTACAATGGAAGTATATTATTTCCAGACCCGGACCCTGGACTAGCAACAATACTGCAGTCCATCCTGTTTTGTTTCTATAGCAACTCCTGCTTTCTTGAACTGTACTGGTCTAGTCTGAACAAACAGTATGTAGGCAAACTAGTAGAATTCAGATTTCGGATCTCCATTTCCACTCGCAGACTTAAAGTTCTCTTTGTAAGACAGCTCTTTTCCTTTCATATGACAACAATAACAGTGCCCCTCCAAGCTGGTTTAGGTTTCACCACGAGAGGTGATCTCATCAACAAGGCTTTTCATTTTAAACGAGACGTTGCATAGAAGTGCGAGTCTTGGAAAATATCTATTTTTAGAAACATGACACATGACCAAAGTCTTCTGTGACACTCTGCTTTGTCAGTATTTATAATCACTGCGTTGAAATGTGGAGGAAAAAGAGAAAAGGTTGGAATCACCGGGAAACGGTTAGCGGAATGTTGAGACTCAGAGGCTGTTACATCATCACCAGAAATGTCCATTTGGCCACAGAGACTTGGACGAATGAAACTACACTGGTTGTCAAGGTTCAGCACGCAGACTGGTGCTGCTTTTGGTTCCCCATTGCTGGTGTATTTATTCCAATGAATATGGTACTGGAAAGCTAATTGTTCTGTTGGCTTAAGGTTGAGAGCAATTTACTAGGCTACACTGTGGTTCAAAACATAGATATACCAGATGCACCCAAGAAAGCAAAGGTAACTGAACTAAATGACTATCGCCCCGTAGCACTCACTTCTGTCATCATGAAGTGCTTTGAGAGGCTAGTTAAGGATCATATTACCTCCACCTTACCTGACACCCTAGACCCACTTCAATTTGCTTACCGCCCCAATAGATCCACAGACGATGCAATCGGCATCGCACTGCACACTGCCCTATCCCATCTGGACAAGAGGGAATACCTACGTCTGAATGCTGTTCATTGACTATAGCTCAGCCTTCAACACCATAGTACCCTCCAAGCTCATCATTAAGCTTGGGGCCCTGGGTCTGAACCCCGCTCTGTGCAACTGGGTGCTGGACTTCCGGGCCGCCCCCAAGTGGTGAAGGAAGGAACAACACCTCCACTTTGTTGATCCTCAACACAGGGGCCCCACAAGGGTGCGTGCTCAGCCTCTTCCTGTACTCCCTGTTCACCCATGACTGCGTGGCCACACACGCCTCCAACTCAATCATCAAGTTTGCAGACAACACAACAGTAGTAGGGCTGATTACCAACAATGACGAGACAGCGTACAGGGAGGAGGTGAGGGCCTTGGCGGAGTGGTGCCAGCAAAATAACCTCTCCCTCAGCGTCAACAAAATGAAGGAGCTGACCGTGGACTTCAGGAAACAACAGAAGGAGCACACCCCTATCCACATTGACGGGACCGCAGTAGAGAAGGTGGAAAGCTTCAAGTTCCTTGGCGTACACATCACTGACGATCTAGCCACACAGACAGTGTGGTGAAGAAGGCGCAACAGGGCCTCTTCAACCTCCAAATTGTACTTGGCCCTTAAGACCCCCAGAAACGTTTACAGATGCACAATTGAGAGCGTCCTGCCGGGCTGTATCACCGCCTGTTACGGCAACTGCACCGCCCGCAACCATAGGGCCCTCCAGAGGGTGGTACGGTCTGCCAAACGCATCATCGGGGGCACACTGCCTGCCCTCCAGGACACCTACAGCACCCGATGTCACAGGAAGGCCAAAAGATCATCAAGAACATCAACCCCCCGAGTCACGGCTTGTTCACTCCGCTGTCATCCAGAAGGCAAGGTCAGTACATCACTAGCCGGCTACCACCCAGCTACTCAACCCTGCACCTTAGAGGCTGCTGCCCTATATACAGTGGGGCAAAAAAGTATTTAGTCAGCCAGCAATTGTGCAAGTTCTCACACTTAAAAATATGAAATAATTTGCAAATAAATTCATTAAAAATCCTACAATGTGATTTTCTGAATGTTCTTTTCTCATTTTGTCTGTCATAGTTGAAGTGTACCTATGATGAAAATTACAGGCCTCTCTCATCTTTTTAAGTGGGAGAACTTGCACAATTGGTGGCTGACTAAATACTTTTTTGCCCCACTGTATATACTGTATTCTATTCTACTGTATTTTAGTCAATGTCACTCTGACATTGCTCATCCTAATATTTATATATTTCTTTATTCCATTCTTTTACTTTTGTATGTGTGTGAATTGGTAGATACTACTCTACTGTTGGAGCTAGAAACACAAGCATTTCGCTTTCCCACAATAACATCTGCTAAATGTATTTATGTGTAAATACAATTTTATTTTATTTGATTCTACCAGACATGTAAAAAACACAGAAGTTGATTTTTTAAACTTCATTTTCACTTTTATTGCAACATTAAAGTTGTGTGTATGTCTGTGTATATTTAATGATCTTATTATCCATGGTTAATAACTGTTATGTTTAAGCTGAGGTGTGAGCTAACTTTTAATTGAGCGAGGCAGTGGATGAATGACAGTGCTTTGCCATACAGGAGAATGTTCATCATCAGCTCCAGCTAAGCATGCCAGGCATGCAGGTGGATGTCTGGGAGTAGATTAGCCTGTCCTGCAGTACCTTGATAAGAACCCACAGTTCATGCTCATCAGTCAGGGAGAGCAGGACTAGATTTAATAAGCACCTAACAAGTTATTCTTTAAGATAATACCATGATATAGAACAGAAAAGTCAAATTAAAGAACCATTGATAATGTCATGAATTCCCTTGCGTCCTTATTTTTTCCCTTTACAAATCTTAAAGAGCAGTAGTTTTTACATGACAAACAGCCTTTTGTAAATACATTCAGTTAGTGCTTATAAATATCATACGGATATATAATTCATGAATTTATTTTCTGTGATGTAGACATCAATCTCAGCTCATTATTTGGTCATGTAAACACCTTACTGACAGTAAACAACGCACACAGTCTATTTTAGCCCAGCCAGTAGTGTTGGACCACAGGGTTCATGCATTATTCAGCAGCTGTGACGATAGTTTTCCAGAGTGCACCATGTTACCTTTGGACTAAAGTGAAATATAACCTGAATTTGACATTTTCTAATATCCTATACCAAACTTTTGGTTTCAAAAGGATAGGGACGGTAATTGGTACACCAGAAGAAAGACTGCCGATCCTTCTGGGTATTATCGGTGACTGTAGGGACAAGGCGAGATTGGAACATGGTAATTGCAAAGACAAGGGCTGAGAATAAATGGAAAAATAGTTCTTTACTGTCAGATAGAGGAAGGTCAAAAGTACAAGCGTATGACATCCATACATGTTACAGCATATTATTCACAATGTACACAGGGGAACTGTATCTTTTCTTAGATATCCAATTCATCGCCATGGTTTCTGACAAAGAGAAGAGCTGATCGCCGCTCAGGTTTCCCTAACTGCACAGCAGCAACAAGATGTGATACAAGATGCATCATGTCAACAGCACTAGGTCACAGTAAATATCAGAGCGGGTTACGCTTCTTTTTTCTCTCCCCCAAATCAATGTTTTATTATTTGATTAATGCTTCCACGGTGTTGTCACAGTGCTTATACATTTCCTCTAAGATGAAAGAGAAACAGCTGCAATTTATTTCCCCAGATGAGATATTGATCACTGGTGGTAGACTGGGCGTCAAATGTCTTATCTGAAAAATGAATGTCAAATGGTACGCATCACAGGGAAATCTTTGAAGGAGACCATCATCACACTCAGTGAAGCTGAGGGCTATCCATAGTAAAACAGGAAATTGGCAATGTCTGTCAATACACACAACACTTTCTCTAAATATTTTTATGATTTATAAATTTTACACCATTTACTTCAGGGTAATTATATTTAATGCGTTCATTGAAATTGAGTTTTGAAGAGGTAACAACCACTTTACAATGTGTAAGATGTCTTATAGGACACGATATTGTGACCCTGTAGGACTCTTGTTAGAAATATAGTGGCGGATATTTCTAGGAATTGTTCAAGGACATTATGCTTGTCCTACATATTGGCAATTTGATGTCGTTCTTTAACATTTATAATTGATTTATTTGTCATGATCTTTGCTGGGTAGTTCCATAATACAGCACTAGCTGCAGTTTGAAATATTTTGAATGTAAAATGACTTATTTCCCTTTCTCTCACTCTACGGCCCTGGCAACAGCCTCTCCTCAGCTCCTCGTTATAATAGCAGTATAGGGTGGAAATAGAGTGGACGGGGAACAGGCTGGATGTTTGGCTTGAGATGCAGACTTCCTCTCCATCAGACATATCTCAGAGAGAAATTAAAAGGAATGATGTCCCAGTCCCTTGCTTGGACTGGGCTTTGTTTTAGCCGTGTCTCTGAAATAGACTGTTAGATTGGAGTTTCATGGAGACTATGAAGAGAAATGGTAGCACATATGCTCAGAAGGAGATAAACGGCTTCTCTCTGTTGTTGTGTTGTCCATTCACATTTGGAGCATTGCAGATGATGACTTCATTGTATGGAATGGAATGAGGCCCATCGCTGGAAAGCATAATGGTGGGGAGAAGAGCCTAAAGCTATAGTTACTGACATAAAACAACAAGTTATCATACTCTATGAAATCTGCTGCTTGAGGGACTGTTGTCTCATATTGTGGCTGTGCTGTAAATATTTGACCAGTCTTGAGATATTACATTAAAGAGCTATGCTATCGTGGTAACTAGACGTCAGCAAGTTTCACACACAACACAACTTGTATCATGCGAACATTGTCATAGTTCGGTGTGATTTTTACCCTATGAGTGAAATTGTATGTCATTTTTTAAATTCTGTCCATTGGAATTTCCATCATTCCATGAGAAATCACTTGTGTAATCCATTCAGCTAGTCTCTTACATGAAGTGACCTGACAGTCATTCCTCCATTCTGTTTGTCTCTCTGTAGAGTTCTGTCTCTCTCAGCACGTTGTATGAACTGTCTGGATTGCTGACATACTTGAGTTAATGTTAAAAAGAATGGCACCCAGTTTTTCAATAAATAGGAAAACGAGAGCTTTTTATACTAGTATCTTGCCCAGTCGATTTCACATTGGGGTGGTAGTTAAAATCATGTGTTACGTTTCAAAAATAAATATTAATTTAAACAGAAAAAGCATGGACTTGTGAAAATATTACTATGTCCATCAAATAAAATCCTGAAATTAGAATTTTTACCTAGGTTTCAATTTGATCAGTGTTGTTATGGCGAGCACTGTGGTGTTGTTTTGTGTGCCAGTCTGGCAGTCAAGCGTGAATTTATCTCACTGTTTCTGTTGGGCGAAAACAAAGCGACGGAAGAGGGAGGCATCAATTAGCTAAGCTACTCCTGGGGAAAAATAAAAACATTGGAAACTAATGAGTGTATTGAGTTTACCCGCTGTTATATAATTGATATCTTGTTAAGTCATCCATCACCTCCCAGCATAGCTACAAGTGTGAGACAGTGTTGCTATTGCTAGTGGAAAAAGTATCTTAAAAGTGTGAGTTTCTTATAATGCAGTTCATTGTTCATCGTAACTGATGTTCTTCATCACACCAAATGTTAATCATACGTACTGCTACTATAAACACCCAATTATTCGATTAATCGTTCATTTCATGCATATTTTAACCCAACGTTTCTGAACTGATGCTTTTGACGTGGGAAAGGATGCCTTTCAGTAGAAAGCCATGTCTGAAGCTCTTCTCTATGGGCTCTGCTGTGACTCAGAGAGACTTAGGAGGATGTGGTCCTCTGACTCAAACATGAGCTGCCAATGCTTCTGTACTCACCCACGCATTGTCTCACCCCCACAACGTGTCCGCCAAGAGCCCCACATACCATCCCTGTTTCTTTTTCTCCTGGAAAACATCACCCCACGCTGCTACTTGTTCGTGGCAGTGGTGGGAAAAGTACCCAATTGTCATACTTGAATAAAAGTAAAGATACCTTAATAGAAAATGACTCAAGTACAAGTGAAAGTCACCCAGTAAAATACTACTTGAGTAAAGGTCCTAAAGTATTTGGTTTTACATATACTAAAGTATCAAAAGTAAATGTAATTGCTAAATATACTTAAGTATTAAAAGTAAAAGTATAAATATTATATATATTCAGACAGAACAATTGTCTTATTTTTTTAATGAACTGATAGCCAGGGGAACACTCCAACACTCAGACATAATGTACAAACGAAGCATTTGTTTTTAGTGAGTCGGTCAGATCAGAGGCAGTAGTGATGACCAGGGATGCTCTCTTGATAAGTGTGTGAATTTGACATTTTTACTTTTGGGTGTCAGGGAAAATGTATGGAGTAAAAAGTACATAATTGTCTTTAGGAATGTAGTGAATTAAAAGTATAAATAGTAAAGTACAGATACCCCCAAAACGACTTAAATAGTACTTTAAAGTATTTTTACTTAAGTACTTTACACCACTTGTTGATGGTGATTTCTTAGTAAAACTAAAAAGAAAGGTATTTTCCTTTCATACGACAACAACTGAATGCATGCTGTTCAGTGCAAGAAAAAAAAAGATTTGAAAGACAGTTGTTACTGATATCAAATCCAATTTAATTGTATTTGTCACATGCTTCTTAAACAACAGGTGTGGACTAGTAGAGAAACGCTTACTTACAGGCCCTTCCCAACAATGTAGAGAGAAAGAAAATAGAGAAATAATAGAAAAGTAAACCATGTAATCATAAAAGTAATAATAGATACACAATGACTAACTTGTCTATATACAAGGGGTACCAGTCGATGTGTAGGGGTACGAGGTGATTGAGGTAGATATGTACATATAACTAGGAATGAAGTGACAGTTAATAAACAGTAGCAGCAGGATATGTTATGAGACAAAAAAGTTAGTGCAAAAAGGGTCAATGCAGAGAGTCTGTGTAGCTGTTTGGCTAACTATTTAACAAACTATTTAGCAGTCTTATGGCTTGGCGGTAGAAGCTGTTCGGGGTCCTGTTGGTTCCAGACTTGGTGCATCGGTACTGTTTGTCGTGCGGTAGCAGAGAGAACAATATATGACTTGGGTGGCTGAAGTCTTTGATCATTTTAGATCCTTCCTCTGACACCGCCTGGTATAGAGGTCCTGGATGCCAGGGAGCTCAGCCCCAGTGATGTACGGGGCCGTATGCACCACACTTTGTAGTACTTTGCGGTCGGATGCCAAGCAGTTGCCATACCAAGTGGTGATGCAGCCAGTCTAGATGCTCTCAATCAAATCAAATCAGATCAAATTGATTTATATAGCCCTTCGTACATCAGCTGATATCTCAAAGTGCTGTACAGAAACCCAGCCTAAAACCCCAAACAGCAAGCAATTCAGGTGTAGAAGCACAAGCACGGTGGCTAGGAAAAACTCCCTAGAAAGGCCAAAACCTAGGAAGAAACCCAGAGAGGAACCAGGCTATAAGGGGTGGCCAGTCCTCTTCTGGCTTTGCCGGGTGGAGATAATAACAGAACATGGCCAAGCTGTTCAAATGTTCATAAATGACCAGCATGGTCAAATAATAATAATCACAGTAGTTATCGAGGGTGCAGCAAGTCAGCACCTCAGGAGAAAATGTCAGTTGGCTTTTCATAGCCGATCATTAAGAGTATCTCTACCACTCCTGCAGGTAGCACGTCCGGTGAACAGGTCAGGATTCCATAGCCGCATGCAGAACAGTTGAAACTGGAGCAGCAGCACGGCCAGGTGGACTGGGGACAGCAAGGAGTCCTCATGCCAGGTAGTCCTGAGGCATGGTCCTAGGGCTCAGGTCCTCCAAGAGAGAGAAAGAAAGAGAGAATTAGAGAGAGCATACTTAAATTCACACAGGACACCGGATAAGACAGGAGAAGCACTCCAGATATAACAAAATGACCCTAGCTCCCCGACACATAAACTACTGCAGCATAAATATTGGAGGCTGAGACAGGAGGGGTCAGGAGACACTGTGGCCCCATCCGATGGTGCAGCTGTAGAACGTTTTGAGGATCTGAGGGCCCATGCCAACTCCATGCAGCCTCTTGAGGGGGGAGAGACATTGTCGTGCCCTCTTCACGGCTATCTTGGTGTGTGTGGACCATTATAGATCCTTAGTGATGTGGACACCGAGGAACATGACGCTCTCTGCCCTCTGTTTCCTGAAGTCCAGAATCAGCTCCTTTGTCTAGTTGACATGGAGGGAGAGGTTGTTGTCCTGGCACCACACTGCCAGTTCTCTGACCTCCTCCGTATAGGCCGTCTCATTGTCGCTGGTGTTCAAGCCTACTACTGTCGTCTGAAAACTTAATGATGGTGTTAGAGTCTTGTTTGGACACGCAGTCGTGGGTGAACAGGGAGTAGAGTAGGGGACTAAATCCACACCCACGAGGGCCCCCCTGTGTTGTAGCCTACGCTTACCACCGGGGTGTGTCCTGTCATGAAGTCCAGGATCCAGTTGCAGAGGGAGGTGTTCAGTCCCAGGGTCCTTAACTTGGTGAGCTTGGAGGGCACTACGGTGTTGAACGCAGATATAGCGAAACTGAGCCAGCTGCTCGAACAGAGTTCTTAGTCTGTTGTCATGGTTATCACCACTATCTGGATATACAGGAACACATCTATATGATGAAATTAGAATGTTGACTGACGAATACAGCACCAGTCAAAAGTTTGGACACACCCTCTCATTCAAGGGTTTTTCTTTATTTTTACTATTTTCTACATTGTAAAATAATAGTGAAAACATCACATTTATGAAATAACACATATGGAATCATGTAGTAACCAAAGTGTTAAACAAATCAAAATATATTTTATGTTTGAGATTCTTTAAAGTAGCCACCCTTTGCCTTGATGACAGCTTTGCACACTCTTGGCAATGTAGAAAATAGTAACAATAAAGAAAAACCCTTGAATGAGTAGGTGTGTCCAAACTTTTGACTGGTACTGTATTTTCAGTGTACCAAATAACTTTCTTTAGAGTTGAAGTGAGAATGGCCACAATAACCTCTGCCCCCATCCCTACTGCTCCTTGTATTGAAGCTCTGTACTCAGCTCCTCAACATCATCATCAGTCTATACCAGTGATTCCCAACCCTGGTCCACAAATATCCAAACAGTACACATTTGTATTGTAACCCTGGACAAGCATACCTGATTCAACTTGTCAGCTGGTTGGGAAACACTGGTCTATACTTCTGACACGTAATGTAGTAGCGTGCAAACAGTCCCTCTCTCTGTCTGTGTGACTAGTTGTCTTGATCCCATGGTCCAGAAATGTATCCCTATCCCTCACCCAAAACCCACTCAAAATGTCTGAATTTTAACCTCTCTTCTATTTCCTTATTTATGGACCCCACATCCTTATTTGGAATCACTATTTAATGAAGAGCGTCATTATCAACCTTAAGTATTACATTTAGCTTCTGAGGGAGACTGGCTGGCTGGAGGAGCAGTCTTGTAGGAGGGGATGAGAGAGTAGCGATGGGGGCTCTAGCATCAGCCCCATCCTCTTCTCCTTTTCCTTCAGCACCAGCCACAAGCCCAAGCCCCAGCTCGAGCTCCAGAGATGCTGAGTGCCCTTGTGATAAGGTGTGAGGCCTGTCTGCCACTGACTGACAAGCCTGCTCTTGCCATGCCAGTGCCTGGCGCTCGATAAGGGAAAATGTCAGCGTGATTTTGGAAAATGTCATTTATCTCGGCTCTCTAGCCGTGTCTGTAACCCAGACTGATTATGGTTTGTGGAAATTTATATCATTGCGGGGTGCCTTGTGAAATAGTAGAAATGTTGTGTTTTTCAGTAAGATAGTAGTACTTAATGTCCCTTTGGTGATAGTCTGTTAATATTGTAATTGCTTTGATATAGCCTAGTTCTCTGTTATTGTGCTTTAAAATCTGAATACACTAACCACTCTATATTCTGCTGAACTTAATCATGTATTACAAACCATCAAAGTGTTCGGTGCACAGAGGCGTTCAGATTGGGGGATTCATTTGATACTGAGACAAAGGTTTCCCGTATTGGTGATGCTACGCAAGATCTGTGAGTTGAAGAGTGTGTTTGTGATGTGTAAGAAAAATCCCCCAGATTCAAGTGCCAATCTCTTAGTCTTTGTCAAAGCGTCTGTGTGGGCTGTTTGCTTGTATTATTTAGAAAAACAATCCTCTCCTAAGATGAGTGGGTTAACAGGAACCATTAATTGGTTTAGCAGGATTCGTATGCACTCAAGTTCCGGCTTAGCTTCAAGGCTGAAAATGCTTGTATTCACATGTATTCAGAAGCCACTGCTTACTTTTCCCAGGAAATGATCTCACTGTGAAGATAGGCTGTTTAACATTGCTTGTAAGCCTTAGGTTTTGATTTGTGGGTCTAAGATGAAGCAGAGTTTGTACTCACGTCATCACTTTTAATGTTGGATTCAAAAACCCAAGCTGTCATATATTATTCAACGAGTTTCCTATATTCTCTGAAGCACTACACCATACTACCTCTGGTTTCAGCTTGCTTCTAGCAGCCATTCAATTCACAGGCTACTGTATATTATTCAGTACTGTATATGTTTCCGCCATGTAGTTGACTCAAAGTGACATTTGTGGGACACACTGATAAAGCAATTCTTCCTGCTGCTTAGACCAACTCCATAGGACTGAACAGAAATTCACCATTACTTGCGTTCCAATTTTTTGGGAGAGACCATGGCTGCCTTTGTGATCTGCAATGCAGGCTCAGAGTAGACCCAGACAGAAAGAAGCGTCTTTAACAGACAGAAAGAAGTGTCTTGGCAGCCCCACAGAAGCCTAGTGAGTATGTTGTCTCTTGCTCTTAACCAAATGTATTGCCAGTCTGTCCGTGATACCCTAAGAAATGGAGCAGGCCCACGATTCCCAACATACTTGTCAAATCGATGCACTTGTGAAGATCACCCTGCTCAAGATAAATTTAAGGTTGGCGTGTTCGGCATTACTTTATAAATATTTTTTATTACAATGTTGTCTCTATTTGGGCGAGCGGTTGGCTGCAGGATGAGCATTCTCCTCACATGAAGTGCAGTGGTGAAAGCCATGATAAATTGCACTCTGTTGACACCTTCATTGGGTTATTTATGGCTCATTAATTGAACTGAAAAGGAGAATTGTAGGCGCAGCGGGGGAGCTGGACTGCGCTAGGCCTCCATGGCACTGCCTCACAGCAGCCCACAGGGCTGGGAGGAGAGGAGAGGCGGTGTCCTATTCTCACGTCTGTCTGTCTGTTTCCTGTTTGCTGAGGAGAAGAGTGAGAGAACACACTTGTCAGGGGCGGAATGGAAAACGAGGAAGACAACCATGAAAAGGCGGCCCCCACCCAGCCCAGCCCCTCTCACATATAAGCTCCCTCCTTCAAAACCTGAAAGGGATTCTTATTTCAATCTCCTCCTGTGTATTGTTTTAGTCCATGGAGTGTTTTAATCATCTTGTGGTTTGTATTGTAAGGGACTGAATGCACTGTTCACATTTTAGAGCTCGGAATCAAGAAGAACATAGCTGCAAGATATTTTTGCAATTACATAAATGTTTTCTATGATATTAATTCAGTAGGCTTATTCATTCCATGATATGACATTGCATTATGAGCTGGTGTACACAACTGTAGGATATGCTACAAGCATGCCTATGTAGAAAATGTACCCTCTTTTTGATATCTCTACAATCTCCAAACAAAGGTTAAAAATTCCCAAGGAGAAAAGGGTCACTTCAGATATGAGCTCAGAAACACACTTGATTAACAAGTGGATTAACAATGCTTGATTAACAAATGGATTAGCAATGCTCGTTTCATGGAAGGGTGTACCTCAAAGGCTGACTGGACTGGGTGCCCACGAGGTACAGTAATGAGTCCTTTCTTCCTGAGAGCACTGACAGACTGACATGTCAACCTGATCATTTTCTCATTTTTGGTGCTATGTCAACCTCATCTTTGTGCTCTATCTCTCTCTCTCTCTCTCATTCTCTCATTTTCTCTCTCTCTCTCTCTCTCTCTCTCTCTCTCATCGATTCCCTCTCTGTTCCCTCTCTCGCTCTCTCTCTCTCATTCTCTCATTGATTCCCTCTCTGTTCCCTCTCTGTTTCCAGTGATTGGCTTTAGCATTTTCAGTGTTCATGCTGCAGGAATAGACTAATTACGTTCAGAGTTGTAGGACTGCATAATTGCATAATTGCAGATTTCTAGTGTATACTACTGTAGACATGTCCCATCGCGACTAGCTGAGTTCTGATCCACAGGACCAGAGCAGGAACTTGTTAGTTTGTGTCAGTAGATTTTGTCAGACTCTACGTCCCAACGTGTGTCCATGTCCTTGAACTGTAAGTGCTTAGGCTCATCCAGCCCTTATGCTCATCTCAATCCTGTCACAGCTGCCAGTCAGCTCTCAGTGACGTCCATGTCCTCTAACACTTTGTCTCTCAACACTCAGCCCTCAGTGTCTCTGTGAGAGAGGGACATGTCTGGACCTGTCTGTCACACATGACTCATACACAGCTGGGCTGCGGTGGGGGCCATTCTCTTTCTAAGCACCAGGGTGTCTTCCAGAGAGGCTTTTAGATATTGTTTTTCAGTCTGGACTGCTACTGTATCACAGTGGACCACTAACATTCCCATCTTCTCCTTCTATGCTTTTTTAAAAGGATTTTGATCCTGCAAGCTCACAAGCGATAGTAATCTACACTTCAATTAGATCGCACTACTCATCAGATGCTATCTTGTGTGCTGAAGATAGAGGGAGTGTGCTTTGAGGCAGCACAAGTGTCACTGTAAAATAGGACCTTGGTATTACTGTGAGAGCTACCCCTTTCGTGTGTGTGTGTCTGAGTGAGAGGAAGACTGCTTGACTGAGTTTTAGTTAAGCATATAGGCCTATTCTGTTAAGTATCTGCAAAACAAACGATGCTGTTCTTTTTAAATGTTGTGCTTTTTTCACGGCAACGGGATGTCTCTTCGTCCCAAACAGACCCACTACTAGAGCATAGTCTATTGCGTCTTTTTAACATATGTTCAATCAGTCACAGAAATAGATTGTTAGGAAGGCAATGTGAAATAATAGTTTGCTTGCATTGTCCAAATTATTAACGTGTTTTTATTTCTCTCTTTGTTCTTCTCTGTGGTGTGCTGTGCCTCCCTGCTTTCTGAACCTCATCATGTACTAAAGGTAAGTGTCAGCACTCATTTAGTTACTGAAAAAGAGATGTATGGAATCAGAACTACTCACTTTCTAAATGTACATTCGTAACATTTTATACACTCATAACATTAACACCAAATATGTACTTCTGTGTAGGTGGACTCACGAACAAGCAAGGTAAGTGTACTACATATTATAACTGTGTGTCAGTCTGCATCAAAAAGTAACTGTATTAGTTTCTAACAAAATAACCAAAATATTTATGTAAAAGAAAATTAGGAAAAATACTTAATATTCTTCCATTTGGTATTTGGTTAGGGAGTCTGTTCCCTTGCTGCTGTTGCCAGGCAGTCACACAGAGCAGAGCTACAGTTCCAGTGTTCTTCCACTGAGTGGCAGGTATTTTGTTCTAATACTGGCCACCCGCTAACACAGGCAAATCAAGATGGATGGGTAGATTTCATAGTTTTATTATCCCTTAATGTGCAGTTATACAGTGACAGAGAACTCTCCTGGAAGAGGACAGGCCAATGTTTGAGAATTGAGCAGGCAGGAGATATCATTCTCCAGGCACATCCATTTAGTTCCATCAGGGAGGGAGCCTGGGATGAGATGCCATGGCAGGCAGGCAGTCTCAGGTTGTGTCTACACTTGACACTTACATACAACTCCTGCTATCAGAATACGAAGATCGCATTGAAAAGACAGGTCTAGATGTACAAAAGTTGCATTGTGGTCAGATTGAGTTCATATCTGGCTGACCACTTCAGGAGGTGGTCAGGGATGCATTATGTGTGGATTTCTCCTCAGTCTGGAAGCAATCAGGCTACCGAAAGCGTATATAGAGGGCAACGTCATCAGCACTCCTTCCACAAGTCTCCAGAAAACCTGTTTTGGGACCAAGAGTCACCTTTTCATTATAACGTTGGGGGAAATGTGTTCCTAGCATGTGAGGAATGTGTTTGCTGGGCCTCCTAGCTAATATAAAAAAGAAACACATTTTTGGCTAAAGTTATGCTTACACATTTGCAATCCCTTTAGCATTGCTTGCTAGCTTGCTGACTAGCTACAGAGGTTATCTGACTAGTTAGCTACTGCCATCAGTTGTTGTTGTGTTATTGTAATACTTTGCCTACTCTGCCGTTTGTAGAATGCATACTGGCATTTTAATATAGCATGGGAAAAGGGAATCCGGACACAGTGAGGACACGGTAGACACATTTAAATGTAGATGCATAATGCGTTCGGAATTCCATGATCAGAATTCCATGATCAGAACTCTGTGATCAGAACTCTGTGATCAGAATACTAAAGCTGCATGAACAATATTGTCTAGACACGGCCTCACGTAGGCAGTATGCACAGTGCCCTGGCCTCCCCTGCAGCCACAGCTGTGAACATATCAAGGAAAAGTGATAGCAAACAATTTATTGCCTAAATCCTTCTTTCCACTATGTTATATCTGACTGGACTTTATTTTGAGTTAATGTGGACCCAGTGACTCAGACTTGAGCACTGTGGCGTCTGTGGCACGTTGATAACAATGGCATGACGCAACTGAGTGATGGAGGTGCAACCCATAATACTTTGCCAATACTTTGCGGCACCATCTGGTGATTGTGCTTCTCTTTCTCTGTGTCGCTCGCTCTCTACTTCCCACTTATTTCTGTGGAGAGGAGTGCCACTCGACATGGAACAATAGCTCTCCTCTCATCACTACAAGGTGTTTTGTTGTCCTTTTAAATTCACTTCCCACTAGGCACAGACATCAATTCAACGTCTATTCCACACTGGTGTAAGGTCATTTCATTGGAATTTCATGAAAACAATGTTGATTCAACCAGTGTGTGCCCAGTGGGATGTCAGGTCTCAAGTAGTTGCTCTTCTCCCACCTTTTGTGTACTGTCAGTAATAATTTGCCCTCTTGTTCATTCAATGATATTATTCTATAGTGAGACTGTTTAGCAGCCATGTAAGGGACAGGATAGTTCTAAAAAGACAGGATAGTTCTAAAAATATGTCAGGGAGGTATGCTTCAACTAGATACTAAAGCACAGTGCCCTTCCCACAGTGTGAACATGTAAACAGATATTCCTGTATTTGTTAATCAAACAGAATAAGAATAATACTGTACTAGACAGTCCATTTGGGAGGGAGAGATGGGGATGGAAATGGGTTCTCTGTCTTTGTTAATATGTCACCCGCTGATACAACTGTAAATGTTGGAATAACTAAGAAAATTGTGAAATCTGAATATATTTAGCGGCATATTTCAAACCAGGCTGTATGCAGTGAGGGTCTCAGCAGCACATTGCTGTCTAAATGACTGGTTATTGACAGTCCTTCAGCATCATGGATTTCACGTGTTCTTTGACTCTGTGGTCCTCTAGCAAATGTGATCCTCTCTGATGCTTCTATTTGAACTTATTCTGATGTCCCTGAGCTTTAAGAGAAGTGACAGCTTACAAATAAATACATAATTATCACATCTGAAAGCTGCCATCCCAAACTTTATTTGCATATGGGACACTTTGAGGGATGGGGCTGATACACCCGGAGGGTCTGGCAGACTCTGGCAAAGTGGCTGCTGTCATCTCTCTCATCAGCCTTTGGGTCTTTCTCAGAAACCCACCGAAAAAGAGAGAAGCAGAGACCGTACAGCAAGAAAATAGTGCTCTGTTCAAAATGTCTAAATAGGCAGGACTGACTAAGGTTCAATGGAGTACAAAGAAAACTGAAGGACAAGATTGTTCCCATTGTGTTTTCACCATGTATTTCCCCACAGAGCAAGGCCTGCCAAGGCCCTGCAGGCTTCATTTCACCCCCTCAAAACGCAACATCTTTCTTTGAGTGTTCTGAAGATAGGAACACAATGACTGCCTGTAGAAGTTCATCTTATTTCTACCTGGGAACACAAAAGACTAATCATGGCCATCACAAAAGCCTTGTTCCTGTCTCACAGTGTGTGATAAGGCAGGCTCAGGCAGCATAAAGGCTCTCCAGAGAGCAGAGAGAGGCAGACCGACAGGAAGGAGAATGGGCCCAGGCCAGACCCAGGACTACCTCTTTCCTGTGTTGTGTGGGGTGAACATATAGGACCACCCTTATGTCCTGTGCTGTCAGTAGAGGGCAGGTTTAGGACGCAGAGCAGACAGGTATTATATAGGAACATCTATATTTCTTTTTTTTATGAGAACATCGCCCAGACTTAGGCTATGTATATTTTATTTGTAATGCATGTCCCAATCTTTAGTTTGATATAGACTAATAGTTCCACGCTGAAGCAACAGCCTGGCTGTCTATAGGAGATACTATAATGCCAGTGGACTAGAATTACTGCTGAATATGCATTGGATGTCCTCTGCTGCCCCACGTCCTCAGTGAGACACTGCCACATGGATGGCACTGTGGAAAGGGGTCATGTTTATCCAACATTGAACCGTTAACAGCTAACCTTTTACCCCGTTAGGCAGAAGTAGCGGCATCTGAGGATTGTTTTTGGTAGCTTCTCTCTTCTGCTCCACCTTTTGAACAGATATCCATATCCCCCTCTGAGGCTCTGCCACGGTACCTCCCCCTAAAGGTGCAGCTAAAGCTCATCTAATTGGTCGCTGTGCTTTAATTAGCACGTCGCGTTTGCATGTCTGCCATTAGAAATTCAAATGGGGTGGAGTGATAGCTGATATTTTCTCCTCTCGCCGGAATCCTTCCCCGTCTGATTCATCTCATCTTCATTTCCCCAGATCCTGTTTTTAAAGTTTTATTTAGGGTGTCATTTATTTAACAAGGGATTATTTATTTAGTGCATCAAATCATTCCTGAATAAATATTTATATGGTCTCTCCACTTCTGGTTTTCAAGCCACTGTAATGAGTGTTGTTGTTGGGTGTTCAGGGGAATAACAAGACTGGTTTTCAAAGTGAAAAGTCCTTTGAATATATTCAAACTTAATTACTTTGAATCTATTATCAGAGTTGATGCTCTGATCATAGTGTAATTGGAGGTATATTATGGAGACCGGCTGCAGTGATGGTAATTTATTTTGCTGTTGATATTAATTTGAATGATAATGAATGATTCATGTCACGGGGTGCTGTGTGTAAACATGTCCTTGTGTCAACTCCTGCACTGATGCACTCTGAGACTCCTATTTGACCAAATTCTCTTAATCCTCAAAGAAAGCTTAGCCATTTTAGCCTAATGCCTCCTTGTCTCTGCATTTGGTTTTTACCAACTTTGTGTAATGGTGGATTATTAAAGAGCCGGATGATCATTAAAACACCACTGTCCTCAGGCCTTGAACCAGTCAGGCCCTCACAGTTTACAGCACTGTGATTGCCACTGGTCCAGCTGGGCATGATGAGCCACACCACTGCGTTTCCATACATCCAGCCTTATTAAGAGACGCTGCAGGCGATACAACATTGTAGCAGGAACAGAACAGAGCCCGGCAGGCAGACAGGCAGCGAGGCTGGATAGCTGTTGAACCAGGGAATGCCTCTCTCCACTAGAACCCCCCAACCTAAGATCCTAATGACTAACCACAATGAGGAGGGATGGGGAAGAAAAGGCTGATTTGTTCTGCATTCTAAATATGGCCTGTAATCTTTATTCCTCTGAGTACCTTATTAAAAGTGAAAGGAAGATGAAATCCCACCACCCGGGCCATCCTTTCTGCTGTTTATTAGAGGGGCTTTTCTCTGTTAATATTGAGGTTATGGTAACCTTAGCCGTGATAGATGCATCTTGTGACTTCAGGTAATAATAGCAATGATGGATTCACACCTGAACCCTGGAGGTGTAATCTAGCAGGATGGAAAAGATAAAGTGTCAGGGAGCTTCTGAAAGATACATGCAGGCACAGGCAGATCGGATCCAGGAGTGCTGTTTATCATCGGCTAGACAACACTGTGTTGTCAGAATTTATGATGCTTCGCCTAGTCTCTAATTCATCATTCATTAACTACTATTTTCTCTACTGAATCCATCTCTATTTATCAGTTTTATCCGTAAAGTTGATTTGATAATATAAATATGTATATGTGTATATTCTTTGATAATATAAATATGTATATGTGTATATTCTTTGATAATATAAATATGTATATGTGTATATATATTTTGTTTATTTTGAATTTATTTGGGCTGTTAGTGTGAGGATTGTTCATTTTTTGAATACATTTTATACAGCTAAGATTTAAAGTGTCAGTCCACTATTGTATTTGGAAATGAATATTGTTAGTATACCACATAATTTACATCACTTTGTGATGGCCTTGCTTGTTCGTAGAATACTTTTTGTGTCGCTGCATGTGCAAAACAAATACAAATAAAATGGATAACTAAAATCCGAGAGAGTGCTATCAGCATATTTACATTCTAGATGTGTGCATTCTTTAGCATTCTGTTAGTGCATTAATAAAGCTCAGAGACAAATGTATATTTTGTTCCAGCCCAACACCTTTCCTGTTGTTGAGATGCACAAGGTGGCAGAGCTATTATTCCATTAGCAGCTAATTAATGAAGCTAATTTGTGTAACTGTTATTAAGCCCTTTGAAAGATTGTTTGTCTTCAGATGAAGTGGAATGCATCCCTGAAGCCGTCCAGTGTGGCAGATAGATTAAAAGGGCAATAAGGCTCTTTGAAAAATGTTATTTTATGGGCGGTAATTTTTCACCGTACCTCAGGGGCAGTGATGACAGGGAAACACTGCAGTCCTTCTTCATGTTGAGATTCTTTTTTTGTTGTTGTCAAAGTACCAGGGGAGAACACTAAGTGTGATTTATTCATCCCTTGACCAGTAAAAGGTGTCAGCCAGGTGAAAATGGATGTTGGGAGAGTATTGACAGGAGAAATGTCCTGCCCCGTCACACAAGATAGAGAGAGGGGGGGAATGTCTCCTCTGCTGTACCTCACTTTGTGTGCTTTGCAGGAGGCAGTTACGCTAATACACAGATCCTGAATAGTAATATATTTTTGCATTTATTTTACTTGGTTGCTACAGTATATGTTATGTCCACTCTCACTGTTGGATAGTTCTGATTTATCTCAGGAATAATTGACATGTTTCTATACCTTATATATACGTAAGCCATCCTCTCTGCATTTCTATATGATATTATACTGTAATTTTCATTTGTGGCCGTTGCATAACAGTATCCTGGAGCGCATTGGATACATCTCAGACGCTGACGGCGATCTGATTTCCCACATGAACAGATCAAATCGCCTCTTTTGTTCGCTGGTTCTATTTGGCAGAGTGGAGGGCTTTCCCTTATTGAGGAGGAGAAGGAGGATGAAGAAATGAAAAGCAGTGTAGCTTGTGAACAAACACCACCCTTTTTCTACAGGAGATGTTGCACAACATGAGCACTGTGTGCCATTCCACGACTCTAGCTGCAGAAAGGGTGGAACATCTCCCTGGGATTTTATATTTAGCATTTGCTATGCTACAGCACTTATGAAATATTTCATAAATAATGTGAATATATTAGACAGGGAGAACAGTGCGGCACTGTCAAGTCATTGCATATGCACTGCCATAGCAACACGACGTTCCGCCTTCATCTGTTTAGAGCCCATCATTCTTAAACTGTTGGTTGCCCACATTTCCCTTTTTAATCAGGGAGCGTTTGGGACACCCTGCAGCAGGGATCTAGATAAAAAGATTAACTCAGCCTCTACTAGTTAACCACGTTCACACCCAGCCAGCTAGACCCAAAAACGTATGGATTTGCAATGCCTATTTCAATATGTTTTAGTCATGTCTCATTACGGATGTGAAACAGGTATACTGTAATAACGCAAGTCTCTCCTTGGATTAGCACAGAATTTGATATTGATTGTTCAATAATGATGAAGTACCGATAGTGTTATTTTACATGCCTATCTATAAATTATACCAGTATAGCTTTACTTTAGTGAACAATAACATCATTCCTTGCCCGTGGTGTGTGTTTAATTCCTACATTATTGGGTTTTTGTATGAATAGATTCTGAGCTCAGAAACTTCTAAATTATATGATGCAAGTTATGTCCCTATTTGTCATCGATATGTATTACTGCATTGTTTAAACGGAACATATGTTTACGTCTAAACAATTTGTCACAACTTCTGGTTCCTACACACACATTTGAGTTCTCCTTTTAATATATTTGTTTTAATTTGAAAATTATAGTAATCTAAGTACTGTAACATGGTAACTTTTTTGATATCTTTAAAAAAATGTATCAACATGTCTCAATGTTGAAATTGTTATTAGGTAAAATCCATTGGAAATCACAGCGATTCCTCTCCCATCCACAAATTCTATATTCTACAACTCAAACTGCCAGTGATCTGTCAAGCTCCTGAAATTCTGAATTAAATTAAATCCATGACTAAAATAGTGTAACTATAGTGACAATTTCATTAGCAACACACTCAAAAGTCAGGTTTTGAAATATGAAAACAAGAAATACTGTATAGCGTTTCAATATAGTTCATAATGAGGCATTGATTACCCTGTTTAAAATGACAACCGAGTGAAGAGAAACTGTAAGTTAAGCCTAAACCAACGTGTTTTCTCGGAGAAGATAGAGTTGTGTTTTTGCTGAGGCCATCCAGATGTCTTCATGAGTGGTTCCAGAGGGCCCTGCTCTGCAGCCTTAGAGTCTGCAGGCAGTACATTATGCTTGCCACATACAGGACCCCTGGTTGGATAGCACAGACTAGCAGAGTAGAACTGGCTCCTTTGTCACTACTGTTAGCATTAGCCAGAGACATTTGCATATATTTCTCTGAGAAGCATTAAAGGAATACAAAAAAAAGACTAATTCACTATTGAAAGTCTCCCTTTCAAGATTAAAAGAGTTCCATTAGAAAAGTATGACTGTTCATGTCGCTTTTATTTCATTTCTCTGTCACTGTCCCCCTCCTTTTGTGGAAGGCTTTGATTATCCTCCAGGTTGGAAAAAATTTGAAATATAAAAAAGTAACAGCTGCCACTGTTACTAATGGCCCAGCGCTGTCCGGGTTAGGGGAGGGTTTGGCCAGGGTAGGCCCTCATTGTAAAATAAGCATTTGTTCTTAAGTGACTTGCCTATTTAAATAGAGGTTCAATCAAATTAAAATGGCACATGCCTTTCATGGCAGAACTCCGTTGTTATTTTGTAATCATTTTGTCTAACTCTCATGGTAGCACTGAGGAAACAATGAATCGAACAAACTCAGTTGAACCTCAGGATATTTAAGTTGGTTCCTCGTACCAGAAAACGTCAGCCATATTAGTGGCTCTAGGGTACAGGTAATAATCTCATGTTGAAAATGTTCCTCAAAATTATGGGTGATTGGAAAATACACCAAGACAACATCTTCAATGATTACTTGATTTTCTCAAGGAAAACACTGTTTTGAAAGGTAAGAACTGAGACTAAATGTAAGGTTACTTATCTAGCTTTGGAATGCCTGACATGTTTATTTTCTTTGTGTTAAAGGCCCAATGCAGTTTTCCCCTCCCCACTCAGACCACTCCCATACTAAATTCTTGCTTGAGAAATTGCTCTTTGCTAAGAAGCTATTTTTGTTTCTTTTTGACCATGTTAATTGAAAACAATCACAGTAAGGAACTTAACTGTTACCCAGAAAATATTTTATTTTGAGATAAAAACGGCTGCATTGAACCTTTGATACAAATTACATTTTACTATTTTAAATTTTAAATTTGAGTTAATTCATAATGGTTTATGGAATTTCATAATATTATATAAGTAAATGAATATCTAACGATTAGCCTACATTTATGATATATTTTTATTTAGGCCTTAACCCCTTATACTCGTGGCTAATTTCAGGGATTTCCACTGATATGAACATGCCCAGGTTTAACCACCTACTACTCAGTAAATATGAGATGTATATTCACAAACATGATATCAATTGAAAGCGTACACTAGAGATAATGAGGAAACACTCAGGACTTAAATTAGTGTTACAGAATCCGAATGAAAGAGAAGCAAACACAATTCCACTAGTTGTTTTTTTACAACAGTGTAATCTTCTACAACATATTCCTCAGACAATTCTTGACAACGCTATATGGAATGACTACAAATGTATTCAACAACTTGCCAATAATATTGGTGCCAAACATTAGGTTGATAATTCAAAAGACTGAAGAGTTATAAAGGTTAGAGTGAATTGAAGAACCTGGATCTCCAGATGGCCTTTCCAAAGTCCATAACCAACAATTTTGGGGGAAAAAAACCACAAAAAAACAACTACAATGAAAATAATACATTTTTGTGACTAACTTTTAATTTGATATATTTAGTCATTTTTACCTGGGTGGTTGCAGGTACAGATATTTTTCCTTTCAGATTTTGACATATATATTGTTGTTGTACCTGTGGGCTGCCACTAAAAAGAAAACACAAAGACATGCATACGAAGATAGAAATGATCAAAGTAGAGATTAGTAAATGTTTTTTATTGTATGTAAGGAAAAGGAAAAAAAGATTACCCCACAACCTTCCCCCCTGAACAATAAAATAAATAAACAAAAAGAAAATACAATATTTCCACAATATTTTTTGAATACATTTCCCAATTGAGTCTTGTGTACCATTTCCAATGTTTGTAAATGTTATAAAAGTACAGACTCAGAGCTTCAAAATTGTATATCATACCCTGCAGTTGGGGAAAACATGGTCAAGTTAGGCTTGTTTGAAATGTGATTAAAAAAAATCCCATTGAACGTTTTTCATACTTGCTTGATAGCGCTTTTTCTCACACCCTCATTGTTCACACCCTCTTAAGCCTTATCCCCACCCATATATTTTAAGTATTCAGGTGAGGCCATGTGCTAAACTGGGTGATTAAGGCAGTGTATTAAACAAGTGGTGAAAGTAGTAGCCTACAATAGGAAAAATACACTTGCCTATATCCTAACACGTTGTTCTTCACATTGTCTCTGGAAAACACACTATATACAGTGCCTTGCAAAAGCATTCATCCCCCTTGGCGGTTTTCCTATTTTGTTGTATTACAACCTGTCATTTAAATGTTTTTATTTATTTATTTCATGTAATGGACATACACAAAAGAATCCAAATTGGTGAAGTAATTTTTTAAATTTTAATTATTTCAAAAAAAGAAGAAAAAAAAGAAAAGTGGTACTTGCATATGTTTTCACCCCCTTTCCTATGAAGCCCCTAAATAAGATATGGTGCAAACAATTACCTTCAGAAATCAACACCACTAAGCAAGGGACATCACCAAGCAAGCGGCACCATGAAGAACCAGGATCTCTCCAAACAGGTCAGGGACAAAGATGTGGAGAAGTACAGATCAGAGTTGGGTTATAAAAAAATATCAGAAACTTTGAACATCCAACAGAGCACCATTACATCCATTATAAAAAATGGAAAGAATATGGCACCACAACAAACCTGCCAAGAGAGGGTCGCCCACCAAAACCCATGGACCAGGCAAGGAGGGCATTAATCAGAGAGGCAACAAAGAGACCAACGATAATCCTGAAGGAGATGCAAAGCTCCACAGCGGAGATTGGAGGATCTGTCCATAGGACCACTTTAAGCCGTACACTCCACAGAAATGGGCTTTACGAAAGAGTGGACATAAGAAAGCCATTGCTTAAATAAAAAAATAAGCAAACAAGTTTGGTGTTCGCCAAAAGGCATGTGGGAGACTCCCCAAACAAATGGAAGATGATACTGTGGTCAGATGAGACTAAAATTGACCTTTTTGGCCATCAAGGAAAACGCTATGTCTGGTGCAAACCCAACACCTCTCATCACCCCGAGAACACATCTCCACAGTGAAGCATGGTGGTGGCAGCATCATGCTGAGGGGATGTTTTACATCGGCAGCGACTGGGAAACTGGTCAGAATTGAAGGAATGATGGATGGCGCTAAATGCAGGGAAATCCTTGAGGGGAAACCTGTTTCAGTCTTCCAGAGATTTGAGACTGGGACGGAGGTTCACCTTCCAGCAGGAGAATGACCCTAAGCATACTGCTAAAGCAATACTCAAGTGGGTTAAGGGGAAACATTTAAATGTCTTGG